>NC_091153.1:55090175-55412675 GCF_040958095.1 Procambarus clarkii
GAGATAAGGATTGATGAGAGAGTAATAGAGCGTCACCAGGGCATAATATCTGATCTTAGTAAGAATGCCAACAGTTTTATGATATATTGAGATTTTGTCCTCGGAAATTTAGCTTGTTATCGATGAGAACACCATGGAATTTGCCATCAACTGTGTGACAATTACTGTCCACGAGATATCTACAACGTTTATGACTGATCTCCTAATAAAAAAGTAATTCCTTCGAATGTTGATTAATGAAAATATAAGTAAACACACACACACAGGTGACCTCTGATGACCCAGAGGTCATAACAGTCGTGTCATGAGTGATCGCTTTCATTCTTACCATAACAGGAGTGTTGTATTAAGATTTCTCTGTTAATTACCATGAGGGCAGTTTTCACTCCTGTAAGGTTATCACTTCCTTCAGATGAATGTTCTTGGTGTCACTGGATATTAAAGCGTATACATGGTCTCTCGGGGTCACTTGAGGTGAAGGTCTATATAATACTTAGTGTATCTTGACTTATTAGGAAGAGTCACGGCCTCAGAGTGGGGCATGCCGCTGGTGGCCGGACGGTCGTCAGCTCCAGCCCATGTCATGTAGACCTCTTCCTTTTTCTTTTTCATCCTTTAATATAAATTCCAAACAAAGGAAATCAATTAATAAGTAGACACAAGGAGCTGCAACAGGGTTCCATATAATAAGATTTTTCTCATAATATTTCGAGTGGATAAAGTATTATTTCATTTTCAATAACAAAGAAACGGGTTGCAATAACACATGCTGATGTTGAGAAAGATAATTACGAAAGATAAGTCGACCAAGCCAGAACTCTACTAAATTTAAAGAAAGTTTCTTGAGGCCCCAAACCGGAGCCCAACCAGGGTTTTACAGCAAACCCGACCACACTCTGGCCTTCGGTAATGACGTTCACACTCTTACAATAGACTCAGATCACAATGAAATCACAATGACGTGATATATCAATGAATATCATTTTGAGACAATGGAGTGACTTGAACTTCTCAAGTCACTGCATTACCCCAAAATTATTTATATCGATATATGATGCCATTGTGATTTAACTACAATGAGGGTTATTGTGGTGAATTTTTAGGGAGGGTTATTGTGAAACTGAAATTGAAATTGAAATAAGTTTATTAAGGTAAAATACACAAAGGGATGAGGTAGCTCAAGCTATTCTCACCCGTTCAGTACATCGTGTTAAATACATACATATACACACATGACAAACAATAAACATAATACCAAACATTCTGAGAGATAAACTTCTACATTTCCTCCTTTACACAAGTAGTATGGTATCAGATGTACACATTAATACTTTTATGACCTAGGTATACTGTATAGACAATTTGCAAGAGACATGCAGATAATTCAACAAAAAATTACAGTCCTGGTGCAAAATTCTTATATCTCTCAAGAATATCATCAACCTTTCCGTTGTGACACATCCAAGCTATTTGTTCAGGAACAATCCTTTTCTCAGTGATTCTATATACATTAATCAACGGACAATCAAGAACATAATGGGCAAGGGTGTGAGATCTTAACATACCACATAGTTTACACTTCGTGTCATTATCATGAACACCTTTCCCATATTCCCAGTAATATTTGTACCCAAGCCTGAGCCGCATGTTCACAGAGTCATTCCAAGCATTTCTCCTTTTACCTTAAGTGAAATGGGTGTTTTGACTCACATACATGTAGTATTGCATGGTTTGACTTCTCTCACACATTATACTTCTCTCCACTTCTGCCTGTGCCTGAATATTTCTGATTTTGCTTCTTATTTGTCTCATTGTGAATTCACATTCAATGTCATCTTGTGGTTTTGATGTGGCACGTTTGGCCAAGTCATCCGCCACTTCGTTGAGCACTATTACAACATGTGAAGCAATCACATGAATTTCACACTATGACCTTTCAGCTGTATCTCAGTTATCCTTTCCTTACAATCCTCAACTATGGACATGAAGACTGGGTTTCGACTGTTTAAGGAATCAAGTCCTCCTCGGCTATCGACAAATACAAAAACATTTTGTCGTCATGACACACTTCCTCCAAACACGCCAAAATGGCCTGCAGTTCAGCTTGTGTGGATGATATATAATTACTAAGTCGAAGTTCAATTATCCTGTCCATAGTCCCGAACTCAGTATATTCCCTTATTAGGACACCACATACTGCCCTGCCATCCTCCGCCACCGACCCGTCACAATATACATGTAAACTGTTGCCTCTTGGTAACCGAGATATCATGCTTCCATACAAACACCGTAATTGTCCCGGTTCATGATGAATCTTTTGCACCTTGAGGGGTACAATTTCGACGTCTATTTTCTGTACTTTCCAGGGAGCAGACCTATTACACTGGTGAGAGGGTTTACAGCAGTCAAGTACATCGTATTCCCTGAGGTAATGAGCTAATTCCCTCGTGTAGCGTGTCTCCCTCAGTTTCCTGGAAGTGTGTACGTCACTCAAGCATGTCTGAACACTCTGAAACAGCTCATCCCCTCCGTTTCTCCGTATGAAACGAATAGATACTCGAGTGTTAATGTCACGGACTCTATCATACACACTCTGTAAATTTAATTCCATTTTCATTATTTCAATCGTTGCATTTCTTTGACATCCAAGAATAATCCTCATAGCCTCGTTCTGTATCAGCTCTATTTTTTTTATTCTGCCTTGGCTGTGTAAGACAAAACGGGTGCTGCGTAGTCTATCAGGGACCGAACAGTGCTTATGTATAACATCCGCAAGATAGGTACCCCAACACCTTTACCAGAAAGGGCCAGTGGTTTTAGAGGATGCAGACAGGTTTTACATAAGGTGCTGATATGATTTAATTCAACATTTTTACTCTCACATGTGTATCCAACATACAAGCCCAGATACTTGTACTTCTGAACACGGCTCAGTTCCACACCATTTAGAGTAAGTGTTATATTTCTTCGTTTCTTATACTCATATTTGGATTTATCTGCATTTATAACTAAGCCTAACTTGTGACAGGTTGTACCAAGTATGTTAAGAGCAGTTTGAAGTTTGTTGCCAGAAGTGCCTTGTATAAGAATGTCATCAGCATATATGATCGTCGTGACCCCTGGAGGATACATCTCTGATGCTAATCTGTTCATTAATGCATTGAATAAGGTGGGACTTAAAACTCCCCCTTGGGGGGTACCTAACTGAAGCATCCGTTCCTCAGACATGTATCCCTGGTAATACACCTGACCTTTTCTGCCTTGTATATAATCCTATCCAATGTAGCAATCTCCCTGTTATTCCCAGATTGGCTAATTCGTATTAGATTACTTCCCCTTTGGCTTTATCAAATACTCCTTGCAGATCAACAAAAACTTTACAATTGTCATCCACATTAGACAAACACTTTAAGAGACAATCCGCAGTACTTTTGCCCTTGATAAAACCAAAGAGATTACTGGACATGTTATCACCTACAAGGTAGAGTAGCCTATTTAACAAAATCCTTTCCAGCATTTTACAAAAGCAGGATATTAAGGAGACAGGCCTGTAGCCTCCGTTTGACTTAGGGATAGGAATGACGACAGCCTCTTTCCATTTTCTTGTTAAGTTTCCCTCTCTCTATAACTCATATTAAACAAATCAAGTAAGGGACTAGGTTTCATACCGGCTAAATAATAAGAATGTCATACGTTACTCCATCTTTCCCCGGAGCAGTAGAGCTGCCACTTTTTATAGCATCCAGTAGCTCTTCGTGAGTTATCGCCGTGCATGTTACAGATCTTGTATTTAAGGCACATAAAGTTACTCCATTTCTAATATTTTCCCATGACTCAATGGTGACTCTCGTGTCTGCAGGTAAGGACTCCATACCGGAAGCACTAGCTCATTTACCTACTAACTCATTAGCAACCTTCCCTGGATCTGAGTGAGCAATGATTTTGGTCTTAAACCCCTGATTTTATTTACTGCTCTCCATATGTCTTTTAAATTTTTAATATTACCAATGGACTGAGCAAAGTCTTGCCAGTATCTGTCCTGCGCCTTCTTCCTCACCTGACTGCATTCCCTAGCCACTTCCAACATTGTATTTTCTCTTCCTCCCTCATTCCATTTTTAACCACTCTTTATGTGCACTCCGTAGCATTCTCTACCACCCCTTAACTTGCTGATCATTGGAATATTTAAATTTTTTAGGTCCATGCGTCTTGCTTCCCCTGCCCCCGTTATTTTCCCTCTGAACTAATTTCTCTATGTTCTCGACCATGTCCTCGTAAAAACTATCAACGCAGAGCGGCATTTATTGTCGATACCAATCTCCCATATTTTGAATAAAATAATTTTTCATATCTTTATTAATAGTTAGCCTTTTCCTTTGAAAGTGGACTTGTTTTTTCCCCAGTGGTAATTCAACGTTCAAGGCAAAGTGGTCACTAAGTAGTTCCCGAACAACCCAACCTCCCCCCCCTAATCCCCTGAGAGTTTTAAATGAAGGCATAGTCAAGCCGTCCTCCCCTGATGTGAGTTGGTTCGTTGTTTCCCAAGAGACAGGTATCTGGATGATCTTATAGAAACTGTAACCACTTGACCCCATTAGCATTAATACTTCTCACTGTCCCAAGGCTTGTGTGCCGAGCATTAAGGTCCCCAATGACCAATGAAGGATTAATATAAATGCAGTCAGGTAGATAGTGAGGGTCGAAGTAGTTCCTAGATACATACAAATTAACTACAATAAATTCCCCTTCCCTTAATGATAATTTAACACAGACACTCTCTATACCTTGCGTTTTTGACGGCGGTTCTACTAACTCTGCTGGTATGGAGTTCTTAACATAAGAACATAAGATCAAAGGCAACTGCAGAAGGCCTATTGGCCCTTACGAGGAACCTGCTATCTATAACCACCTAATCCCACTCATATACATGTCCAACCCGCGCTTGAGACAATCGAGGGACCCCACCTCCACCACTTACGCGGTAATTGGTTCCACAAATCAACAACCCTGTTACCGAACCAGTATTTACCCAAGTCTTTCCTAAATCTAAATTTATCCAATTTTTATCCAACACCCATTGTTTCGTGTTCTGTCTTGTGTTGATACTTTTAATACCCTATTAATATCCCCTTTGTTGTGTCCATTCATCCATTTGTGAACCTCTATCATGGTAATAAATAACTCTTCGCCTTTCCAGTGAATGCAATTTAAGCTTTGTTAATCTTTCTTCATATGAAAGATTTCTAATTTGGGGAATTAACTTAGTCATCCTATGCTGGACACGTTCAAGTGAATTTATATCCATTCTATAGTACGGTGACCAAAACTGAACTGCATTATCTAAATGGGGCCCTAACCAGAGCAAGATATAGCTGAAGAACCACACCAGGTGTCTTGTTACTAACACTTCGATTAATAAATCCCAGTGTCCTATTTGCCTTATTACGAACATTCATGCATTGATCCTTTTGTTTTAAATTCTTACTAATCATAACTCCCAGATCCCTTTCGCAATCCGACTTCGCAATCTCAACACTATCTAGCTCGTATCTTGTAACTCTATCATCATTACCTAGCCTCAGAACTTTACATTTATCAGCATTAAACTGCATCTGCCAATTTATAAATCGACGTGCCTCTGATGTTATTTGCGGCGAAGAAGTGAAACACTTTATAACCATTTAATTTCAATAAGCCTTCATTCCTATTCCCTGTCTCCTTGAGAGCTACAACATCAATATAATTTTCCATCACGTAACAATGATCATCTGTAACCCTGTTTCTTAAACCATTAACATTCCATGACAACACTTTCAGTCTAGGATGATCCAATATTAAGCAATTCACTTTCTAAGTCATTCCCAATAAGTTCACTAAATGATAGCCATACCTTGTATAACATCTCCCACTCCTCCCAAGTTCACCAGTAAAAAAACATTGCGTTTCTCAAGAGATTTTTTCAGTCCTGTGACGTCCATTATTGGCCCAAATGATTCCTTCATTTTATGTGTAATTATAGGGTTCTTCCTTTCACTACGACTATCATCATTCACACACACTTCATTTACCTTCATTTCATCACTCAATATTTCATTATTGTCCTCAACAACTTTTTCTTTCTTTTCCTTCACTGTTTTGTGACTTTCCTTGACCTTCACCTGAACGTTTAATTTCGCCTCGATGGATTCGATTCTCTGCCCAAGATTTCGGAGGAACTCGCCAACTTTTCTTAGTTCAGCCCACACCTCCTTGACCATATTATTATGGCCCTCTTTCTGAGTCCCAGTAACCACTTCACTCACCGTTACACTGTCACTGCCGGAGTCCTGAGTGGTGGCGTGGCTGCTTGTTGCTTGAGCCTGACGAAGTAAAGGTGACTCCTTAACCCACGCATTCGTCCGATTCACTGGCGCTGTTTGGGGCAGACTGTTTTGCTGTGCTCCCGGTGTCTGGGTAAGAGCTCTTGCTTGCTCTGTAACATTCACCGGTCGGGGAACATTCATACTCGGCCTCTTGCTACACAAAGCCGAGCTGGCATTGGGAACACCTCCACAGTTGCAACATCTGGGAACTATTTTCTCACCAAGATTAAGTCTGTTTCAACACACATTAGAGAGGTGAGACTTTCCACAGAAACGACATCGTGGATCATATTGACAGCTCCAGGATTTATGCCCCAATCTGCAGCATTTCAGGCATATTATGGGCTCTTCCACATACATGCTACATGCCTGTAGCCAGTCCCAGTGATGAACACTCTCTCGGGAACTTCACCTCTCACTAGAGCCACCACCTGATTCCTAGCTTCACCTTTAATAAGGTGACGCTTCGCCCACACAAATCGTTGGTCGTCGAGGATGAATTCGGGGTCTAGAATCTGAGGGTATTTGTAGATAATTACCTTCGTCAGCTTCTCGTTCCCCTCTGGTATTTCCATAACAATTCTATCATATCCTTGCTGGGGTAAGATACACAACTACCTCCATAGAACGTACGTTAAGTAAGGTCTGTTTACACCTTCCTTCAGCAGGAGTTCGAACTTGCGGTGTTCTCTTCCAAGTTTGACTGTCCACAGCAGCTTGTGATGATAGGCCAGTGTGAATAAGGCAGAGAAGACAAGCCTCCACCTCCGCTGACCCTCACCTTCCTGACATCGTTCTGTCCGTTCGTCGACACTGGTTTGATCAGTCTCGGCGTCGTTCTTCATTCTCTTGTCGTTTGCGTTATGTGTATTATCACTGTCAACACTACGCCTTACATCCTGTCTTCTCCGTTTCTTCTGTTGCCTGGTTAGAACTTTTTGAAACTCGTCCTCCTCGACTGACTGACTGCTTTCTGAGTCCATGTTAATATTGCCGTGGGAAGTAGCCAGTTCTTCTGGAGACTGAGTCTCCATCTCAGTACCCAGCATGGGGGGAGATGTGTAGAAGGCGATTGATACTAGTCAGTCTCCTTATGTGTAGACTGAGCTAAACACCAACACTAAACTCACCCCTAGTCGCGGAGCAGGTACTTCTTGACCCGCCCGCGTCCCAGGTAAGACTGTGAGGGTTATTGTAGTAAATAATTTTGAAAATTAAAGTGGTGAATTATTATTAATAGTGTTAGTGGTAATTTTTTAGAAGGTTATTTCAGAAGAATATTTTGAAAGGTTATTATGGTGGATTAATTCCGAGAGTTATTGTTGTAGATTATTGAGGAGGGTTATTGTGGTTTATTATAGTTGAGGATTATTGTAATGGCTTATTAGGAAGGGTTAATGTGGGTACTTATAATGGAGAGTTATTGTGGGGGATTATTGTTACTGAAATTTTGGTGAATTAATATGGAGGGTTATTGTGAAATATTATGAAGGAGGTTATTGAAAGAAATTATTATTGTGAGTTATTGTAGATGAGTATTATGGTGAGTTATTGTGGATGATTATTAAGAGGATTATTATATTGCATAAATATGGATTTTATTGGGAAGAATAATTATGAGGAAAAATTTTATTGGATTATTATAGAGGGTTATTCTTGAGGCTTATTATGAAAGGTTACTGTTGAAGATTACTATGGAGAGGTATTGTGGTGGATTCCTAAGAAAGGTTATTGTGATGGATTATCATGGAGGATTATTCTCTTGTAGTTTTTTAGGCTTATTATGAAGGATTTCTTTGGTAGGTTATTATTAAGGGTTATAGTGCTGGATTATTAAAACGGGTTATTGTTGAGAATTAATTTTGACGGTTATTATTGTGGCTTATATCTGGAGAGTTATTTTTGTGATTATTGTTGAGGGCTATTTTGGTTGACTATTGCAGAGGGTTATAGTTGTGGATTATTAGGTACGTTTATTGTAGTTGATAATTATTGATGGTTATTATGAATAATTATTATAGACATTTCTTGTGTAGGTTTTTTAATCAGAGTTATTGTGCCAGATTATTATTTAGAGGTATTGTGTTGGATTACTATTTAGAGTTATTGTGTAGGATTATTATTTAGAGTTATTGTATTGGATGATTATTTAGAGTTATTATGTTGGATTATTACAAAACGTTATATTAATAGATTAATATGGAGTATTTATTTTTGAGGATAATTGTCGAGGGATATATTCGTGGATTATTAAGATAAGTTATTTGCATGGATAATTTACAATGTATTGCATTTGGAAGAGATGTGGTAGAGGGGAGACTCCGAACAGAGTTACAATGTAGATATTATGGAGCCCAATAGGCCCACAAACATGTGAATTAGCTGATTGACAGTTGAGATGTGAGACCAAAGAGCAGATCTTCAACCCCCCCCCCCGCAATTACATCTAGGTAAGTACAATATACATGATCACTTGGTTGTCAGACAAGCAGCTCCCAGTATACATGACTATGTGATCACGTGTCTATATGGCAATTACTGTCCACGAGATATCTACAACGTATATGACTGATCTCTTAATAAAAATGTAAATCTTTCGTATGTTGATTAATGGTAATTTAAGTAAAACACACACACGGTGACCTGTGATGACCCAGAGGTCATAACAGTCGTGTCACGAGTGATCGCTGTCAATCTTACCATAACAGGAGTGTTGTATTAAGATTACTCTGTTAAGTGCCATGAGGGCAGTTTTCACTCCTTTAAGGTTATCACTTCCTTCAGATGAATGTTCTTGGTGTCACTGGAAATTAAAGCGTATACATGGTCTCTCGGGGTCACCTGAGGTGAAGGTCTGTATACTATTTAGTGAGTCTTGACTAATTAGGAAGAGTCACGGCCTGAGAGTGGGGTCTGCCGCCGGTGGCCGGACGGTCTTCAGCTCGAGCTTACGTTATTAGATGTTCTTCCTTTTTTTAACCTATTAAAATAAATTCAAAAACAAAGGAAATCAATTAATAAGTAGACAAAATGAGCTGCAACATGTTTCCATATTATATTTTTTCTCATAATATTTCATATGGAAAAAGAACTATTTCTTATTCAACAACAAAGAAACGGTTTGCGATTACACATACTGATGTTGAGAAATATTATTACGAAAGATAAGTCGACTAAGCCAGAATTCTGCTGAGTTTAATGGAAGATTCTGAGGCCCCAAACCGGAGCCCAACCAGGGTTTACAGCCAACCATAACACTCTGGCCTACGGTAATGACGTTCACGACTCTTACAATAGACTCAGATCACATTGAAATAACACTGACGCAATATATCAATGAATATCAGTTGGAGACAATAGAGTGACTTGAACTTCACAAGTCACTACATTACCCCAAAATTATTTTCATTGACATATGAAGCCATTGTGATTTTACTACAATGAGGGTTTTTGTGGTAAATTTTAGGGGAGGGTTATTGTAGTAAATAATTTTGAAAGTTAAAGTGGTGAATTATTATTAATGGTGTTAGTGGTAATTATTTAGAAGATTATTTCAGAAGATTATTTTGAAGGGTTATTGTGGTGGATTAATTCCTAGGGTTATTTTGGTAGAGTTATGAGGGCAGTTATGGAGGTTTATTTTGGTGAATTATTCTGGAAAGTTATTGTTATTGGTTATTATAACAGGTAATTGTGGTGGATTATTACGGAGAGTTATTGTTGTATATTATTGAGGAGGGTTATTGTGGTTTAATATAATTGAGGATTATTGTAGTGGCTTATTAGGAAGGGTTAATGTTGGGAATTATTATGGAGAGATATTGTGGTGGATTATTGTTGATGGTTATTTTGGTGAATTAATTAGGGGGGTTATTGTAGAATATCATGAAGGATATTATTGTAAGAAATTAATATAGTGAGTTATTGTGGATGGTAATTATGGTGAGGTATTTTGGATGAATATTAAGAGGATTATTATATTGCATAATTATGTATTATATTAAGGGTGAATTATTATCAGGAAAAATTTGGTGGATTATTAAAGAGGCGTTAATCTTGAGGCTTATTATGAATGGTAATTGTAGAAGATTACTATCGAGAGGTATTGTGGTGGATTATTGTGAGGATTTATTATTGTATTATTATGGAGTTTTTTGGAGGCTTACTACGAAGGATTACTTTGGTGGGTTATTATTGAGGGTTATAATGCTGGATATTAAAAAGGGTTATTGTTGAGGGTTATTATGGACGGTTATTATTGTGGCTTATATCTGGAAAGTTATTTTTGTAATTATTCTTGAGGGCTATTTTGTTGACTAGTTCGGAGGGTTATTGTTGTTGATTATTAGGTACGTTTATTGTAGTTGATAATTATTGAAGGTTATTATGAATAATTATTATGGACATTTCTTGTGTGAGATTATTATTTGGAGTTATTGTGTTGGATTATTATTTAGAGTTATTGTGTTGGATTATTGTTTAGAGTTATTGTGTTGTATTATTACAAAAGTTATATTGGTAGATTAATATTGAATATTACTAGTGAGGATTATTGTAGAGGCCTATTTTCGTGGATTATTAGGATAAGTTATTTGCGTGGATAATTTACAAATGGAATGCATTTGGATGTTATGTGGTGGAGGCACACTCCAAACAGAGTTACAAATGTAGATATTATGGAGCCCAATACGCCCAGAAATATGTGAATTAGCTGATTGACAGTTGAGATGCGAGACCAAAGAGCAGATGTTTACCCCCCCCCCCCCCGCAATCACTACTAGGTAAGTACAATATACTTGATCACTTGGTTGTCAGACAAGCAGCTCCCCAGTATACATGACTATGTGATCACGTGGCTGCATGGCAATTACTGTCCACGAGATATCTAGAACGTTTATGACTGATCTCTTATTAAAATGTAAATCCTTCGAATGTTGATTACCTGTAATATAAGTAAACACTCACGGGTGACCTGTGATGGCTCAGAGGTCATAACAGTCGTGTCACGTTTGATCGCTTTCATTCTTACCAAAACCGACGTGTTGTATTAAGATTTCTCTGTAAATACCATGAGGACAGTTTTCACTCCTGTAAGGTTATCACTTCCTTCAGATGAATGTTCTTGGTGTCACTGGAAATTACAGCGTATACATGGTCTCTCGGAGTCACTTGAGGTGAAGGTCTATATAATACATGGAGAGTCTTGACTAATTAGGAATAGTCACGGCCTCAGAGTGGGGTCTGCCGCCGGTGGCCAGACGGTCGTCAGCTCCAGCCCAAAAAAACATTATAATTCTTCCTTTTGTTCTGTTTTTCAGCCTATGTCATGAAACGTATTATAATGAATTACTATGGAGGATTATTTTGTTGGATTATTATGGAAGTTTATTGTGGTGAATTATTATTAGAATTGTATTATTATTGAAGGTGATTTTGGTTGATAATTGAAGTTATTGTGGGAAATAAACATGGAGGGTTATCGTTCAGGGTTATTATGGAAGCTCAAGGTTGAGGGTTATTATGTAGGGTTATTGTGATGGAATATTATGAAAGAGTATTGTGCTTGATTGTTATTTTGGTGATTTATTAAGGAAGAATATATTGGGTTATTATTATGGAGGGTGATTGTTGTGTGTTATTAGAGATGTTATTCTTGCTTATTATTATTACGGAGGTATTTGTTGAGTATTATTATTATTATATAGGGTTAATATTGTGGATTACTGTTAAGGGTTATTGTGAAGGATTAGTTTGATGATTATTCTTTTGGAAAATTATGGATGGATTATTATGGAAGGTTATTGTTATGGATTATTATGGAAGGTTATTGTTAAGGATGATTATGAAGGGTTATTATTGAAGTTTATTATTGAATGTTAATGTTAAAGTTTTTTATTAAAGGTTAATGTTGAAGTTTATTTTTAAAGGTTAATGTTGAAATTTATTAATAAATGTTAATGTTGAAGTTTATTATTAAAGGTTGTGAGAGAATGGTCTCTCAGGGTTCTCCCACAGCTGATTCGAATGGCTCATTTCAGTGCACAGTGCACCCATCTTCGTGCACAAGCCCTATCTCTGTTATCCCTGGATAGTAAACTGTCATGTTGGGTATCTACAGAATGCCCACTTAACCAGGAATACGTTTATAATACGGAGGCCGCTGTATGTACAGGCAGGAAGTAGATACAGGGAAGTTACTTTCCACAAGGTCAGAGAGTACATTGGCTGGTGCCAGCGTGAGAGAGACGCCAGCAAGGCGACAGGGCAGAGTCTGACCTCTGGGGTCAGCCTCAACTGGCGCGATGGAGAATAACAACTGTGATGTGGTTGTGACGTGTTCATGACGTCACCTCTGCTACTGATCAGGGAACCATCAATATGATTGGTTCCCGCTCATTTGCTGCAGTGCTATTGGTCAAATTGTAATCCTTTGTGTTGTGTCCCACGAGGAGCCCTGAGCCCCAGGCAAGAGCATTCACGTGAGGGAGCCCTTGCATAGAGGACGTGTCCTGTTCTGTCTATTGGTCAATAGACAGAAGAACACCGTCTATTCCTCACCGTCAAGTTAAACTCAGCGTCTTTTCGATATACCAACACTCGCCCGGTATCGCGACTGTGACTATATTGTTCAGAAGCCTAGGTGACAAACCACCAGAGCGAAACAGACTGGTATCAGGTAACCCCTGGTGACAAGTGGAGATCGTCTGTGAGTGACCTAGAGTGAACTAAGGCAGTGGTGCCGCCGCCTAAGTAATCTGTGTGTGACTTTTACCACAGTGTACCTGCACGGTACCATATAATCAGCCGCCACTCTGTCCCGAGCGTGTAGCCAGGCAGCCGCCGCCCTCACTGTACTACGTGACATCACCACCCTTACTCACCGCCAGTGTCATCAGTGTGTGTGTGTGTCTGTTGACATACAGCGCGCCCTCCTGAGAGTACCCCCGTGTCAAGTACGGTTTGTGGGAAAGCCTGTTGTCAATGGTCTCACGTCGTGACGAGCAGAACCAGCTGTCAGGCCACCTATGAGTTCTTGCATAAATGTGCCTGAGTGAGTGAGTGAATAAGAGTACCTGTAAGTACAAGATCTTGTCATTGTTTTATTGTGTCTGTCTGTGTTGATCTGAGGTATCGACCGCAGTTCTCACCTTCTCATACCTGGCACAAGTATAGGTGAAGGCACCCGACGGTGTATGCATGTTTATCTGTGTGGTATCACGGCATTACACTCGTCTGTGAATGTGAGCTTCACATACACCTCACATTTAATATTGTGTGATATTATTATTGAGCATGTTATTGCCTGTCCCATTGACAGTGCCATTGAGTTTATTGCATATCATCGTTACCCGAGTATCCGGTTGGAAATCTTGTGATCCCTTTGCATAGCGGCAGTTAGGTTGCCGTGTTAATGATTGGCTGTCAATTGTGTTAAGTTAGGTGTTACTCCATGAGAGGATCCGAGTCGATTAGCCAGACGTCAAGAGTCTCGCTAATGCAACCATAGCCTTTTTGACACCAATCTAAAGTAAATCAAACACCCTTTGTATTAGTGGTTAAGTTAGTAAATAAACTACTGTTAAGCTTTATGAGGTGTTTCCGTTGAACCACTTCTGAATACTGCCAACCATTTACTCAAGCCTTCAGCTCTAGATGTCTTCAACACCGAGTTGCCTATATTCACTAAACTATAAATGTGATGAGGACCCCGGGAGTCTCTTAAAGGGTTAAATCATTGAGGAGATTCCGACGATCAACGCAGACCAGGACCAGGTGAGGCTAGTCTGAGAAGAGACCCTCAAGAACTCTAACTCTACCTTGCTCCCAGGCCCTGGACGGTTGCTCTCGTATTTTCTCTGCTGATTCCGACAGCTTCGTGAAGCGTCTGCAACATGTACACTGGCGACGTACGCATTGCAGTCAGGAAAGCAAAATAGAAAACCTCTACAAAGGTGAATGTTGAAGTTTATTATTAAAGGTTAATGTTGAAGTTAATTATTGAAGGTTAATATTGAAGTTTGTTATTAAAGGTTAATGTTGAGGATTATTATTGGGGCTTATTTTGGTGGATGATGTTGTAGGTTTACTGTGCTGGATAATTATGGAGGTGAGACGATGCTTGTTCAAGAACTAAACCCTGTGGTTCTCCACTAGTAACTCTCCTCCAGCCAGCTTCATTGTTTCTGATTATTGCCCTCATCTCTCTGTCAGTTAGAACATTTTTCATCCTTGTCAGAAGTCTCCCTGTCACCCCGCCGGCATGTTCCAGGTTCCAGAACCGCCTCTTATGTGGGACTCTGTCAAAAGCCATTTTTTTAGGTCAAGAGAGACACAGTTAACCCAGGCACCACTTTCCTGTATTACCTCTGTGGCTCTATCATAAAAACTTAGTAGATTTGTTACACAAGATCATCCGGTTTGAAAACCGTTCTTTCTGTCGGTTATTATGTCATTACTTTCGAGGTGGTCAACCCATTTAGCTTTAACTATTTTTTCTATTGTTTTGACTACTTCGCTTGTTAGTGATACGGGTCTATAATTTAGAGGATCCTCTCGACTATCATTTTTATAGATTGGTACTATGTTTACCTTTTTCCATATATCTGCGAAGATTACTGTGCACAAGGCTTTCTGAAATATTAATTGGAGTGGAATGCTCAGCTCAGTTGCACATTCTCGCAACATGCCTACTGCTTTATTTCTTCCTAGCCCCTAGAGTAATTTTTTCACTTTGTCTTGAGATACCTAAATTGCGTGTTCTGGAACTGGTATTTGGTCCGGCTCTCTGAAATCCCCATTTTTGTACAAACACACTTTGGACTTGCTCATTTAGCATTTCACACATTTCTTTTTCCATTCTCAATTGCCCTGTTCCCCGTTATCACTATCTGGATTTTATCCTTTTCATGCAGCTTGCTTTTAATTACTTTAAAAAAATGTCTGGATCTGTTTTATATTTGTCCGCTATACCTTTCCCAAAGTTCTTTTTTACCTCCTCGCCGCTGTGTAATTGTTTCTCCCTTGCTTGTATTGCTGGTATGTTTGCTGGTATTGAACCTGTTCCGATATTGAACCAATTTTCTTACCTTGTCCTCTCTGGCCCTATTACAATTCATGTTGAAACAATCCTGTTTTCTGGTCCTGCATCTCTGTTTTGGTATGAATAGGTATGTTTCTTCATAGTATATTTCACAAAATTTGGAATACATTTCACTGACTTCCTTGCCTAGCAACACGTCTGTCCATTTAAACTCATTAAAGAATTTTCTAAGTTCCCCATTAATAACTGTTTCAATGTTCCAATTCTATTATAGAATATATCGCAAAGCATATTTAATTCACAACAGGACAGGATCACTCTTCCCCAAGGAAAGGCGGTACTAGATGTTAAATATCTCTTCCTCTTCTTTAATGATGATTATTAAATCCAGTATTGACGAACATCCCCTTCCCTCGGTCTCGTGGCCAGTTTGACGTGTTGATACAGGAATGTCTCCAGAATGAGACTTACAAATCTGATTGTCGAAACGTTCTCCGTTCTTGCTTCGTACGCCTTCCATTCGATTGCTTTCAAGTTGAAATCCCCAAAGACCAACGATTGTCATCGATCTTTATCTGTTTTTAATATAATCTCTCTCATAACCATCATAAGGCCCTCTCGTTTCTCATAGAGTTCCTCCTTTGTCCGTGTGTTGCTTGCTGGGGGGATTGGTGACCTGTGATGATGCAGAGGTCATAACAGTCGTATCACTAGTGATCGCTTTTATTCATACCATAGCAGGAGTGTTGTATTAAGATTTCTCTGTTAAGTTCCATGAGGGCAGTTTTCACTTCTGTAAGGTTATCACTTCCTTCATATGAATGTTCTTGGTGTTACTGAAAATTAAAGCGTATACATGGTCTCTCGGGGTCACTTGAGGTGAAGGTCTATATAATGCTTGGTGAGTCTTGACTAATTAGGAAGAGTCACGGCCTCAGAGTGGGGTCGGCCGCCGGTGGCCGGACGGTCATCAGCACGAGCCCTAGTCATGAGATTCTCTTCCTTTGTCTTTTTTCAACCTATTAATAAAAATTCCAAACAAAGGAAATCAATTAATAAGTAAACACAAGGAGCTGCAACATGGTTCCATATTAAAAAAAAATTCTCATAATACTTCATATAGAAAAAGTATTTTTTCTTATTCAATAACAAAGAAACGGGTTGCAATAACACATACTGATGTTGGGAAAGATTATTACGAAAGATAAGTCGACCAAGCCAGAACTCTGCTGAATTTAATGAAAGATTCTGGAATCCCCAAACAGGAGCCCAACTAGAGTTTTACAGCCAACCCGACCACACTCAGGCCTTCGGTAATGACGTTCACACTCTTACAATAGACTCAGATCACAATGAAATCACAATGACGTGATATATCAATTAATATCATTTAAGACAATTGAGTGACTTCAACTCCACAAGTCACTACATTACTTCAAAATTATTTTCATTGATATATAACATTATTGTGATTTTACTGCGATGTGGATTATTATGAGGAATTTTAAGGGAAGTTATTGTAGTAAATAATTTTGAAAGTTAAAGCAGTGAATTATTATTAATAGTGTTAGTAGCAATTATTTAGAAGAATATTTCAGAAGATTATTTTGAGGGGTTATTGTGGTGGATTAATTCCTAGTTATTGTGGTAGATTATTATGGAGGTTTATTTTTTGTTGATTATTCTGGAAAGTTATTGTTATTGGTTATTATAACAGGTTATGTGGTGGATTATTACGGAGAGTTATTGTTGTAGATTATAGAGGAGGGGTATTGTGGTTTAATATAATCGAGGATTATTGTAGTGGCTTATTAGGAAGGGTTAATGTGGGGAATTATAATGAAGAGTTATAGTGGTAGATTATTGTTGATGGATACTTTGGTGAATTAATATGGAGGGTTATTGCAGAATATCATGAAGGAGGTTATTGTAAGAAATTATTAAGGGGAGTTATTGTGGATGATTATTAAGAGGATTATTATATAGTATAATTATGAATTTTAGTGGGGTGAATTATTATGAGGAAAAATTGGTGGATTATTATAGAGGGTTAATCTTGAGGCTTATTATGAACGGTAACTGTTGAAGATAACTATGTAGAGGTATTGTGGTGGATTCCTATGAAAGGTTATTGTGATGGATTATCATGAAGGCTTATTCTCTTGTATCATTATGAAGTTTTTTGGAGACTTATTATGAAGGAGAACTTTGGTGTGTTATTATTGAGGGTTATAGTGCTGGATTATTAAAAAGGGTTAATGTTGAGGATTATTGTGGACGGTTATTATTGTGGTTTATATCTGGAGAGTTATTTGTGTGATTATTGTGGAGGGCTATTTTGGTTGACTATTGCAGAGGGTTATAGTTGTGGATTATTAGGTACGTTTATTGTAATAGATAATTATTGATGATTTTTATGAATAATTATTATGGACATTTCTTGTGTTGGATAATTATTTAGAGTTATTGTGTTAGATTATTATTTTGAGTTATTATCTTGGGTTATTACTAAACGTTATTTTGGTGGATTAATATGGATTAGTATTTTTGTGGATTATTGTAGATGAATATTTTCGTTGATTAATAGGATAAGTTATTTGCGTGGATTATTTACAAATGGAATGCATTTGGAAGTGACGTGTGGAGGCAGACTCCATATAGTTACAAATGTAGATAAGATGGAGCCCATAGGGCCCACAAACATGTATATCAGCTGATTGACAGTTGAGATGCAGGACCAAAGAGCAGAAGTTCAACTCCCCAATCACAACTTGGTAAGAACAATATACATGATCACTTGGTTGTCAGACAAGCAGCTCCACAGTATACATGACCACTTGGTTGTCAGACAACCAGCTCCACAGTATACATGACCACTTGGTTGTCAGACAACCAGCTCCACAGTATACATGACCATTTGGTTGTCAGACAAGCTAATTACAAAAACATATGACCTTGATGATGCAGCAGCAACAACTCCACATGATCACGTGGCTGTCAGTCCAGAGAGCTCTACAGTATACATGACTATGTGATCACCTGGGTCCCTGACAATAATCTGGCTAAATGAATTCATGTGAAACTAGATATCACGTGATATGATTAACCTTGATTATGCCTGATATCTTAATAAAAAGAGTAAGTTCTTCGCATGTTGATTATTGGTAATATAAGTTAACACACACAAGGGTGACCTCTGATGACCTAGAGGTCATAACAGTCGTGTCAGGAGTGATCGTTCTATTCTTACCAAAACAGGAGTGTTGTATTAAGATTTCTCTGTTAAGTACAATGAGGGCAGTTTTAACTCGTGTAAGGTTATCACTTCCTTCATATGAATATTCTTTGTGTCACTGGAAATTAAGGGGTATTCATAGTCTCTCGGAGTCACTTAAGGTGAAGGTCTATATAATACTTTTGTGAGTCTTGACTAATTAGGAAGAGTCACGGCCTCAGATTGGGGTCTGCCGCCGGTGGCCGGACGGTCGTCAGCTCCAGCCCAAAAAACAGTATAATTCTTTCTTTTGTTTTTTCAGCCTATGTCTGGAAAATTATTATAATGGATTAATATGTAGGATTATTCTGTTGGATTATTATGGAAGTTTTTTGTGGTGAATTATTATTAGAATTGTATTATTATTGAAGGTGATTTTGGTAAATTATTGAAGCTATTGTGGGAAATAAACATGGAGGGTCATTGTTTAGGGTTATTATGGAGGTTTACTCTTGTGATGAATTATTATGAAGGAGTATTATGCTTGATTATTATTGAGGGTTATTTTCGTGGTATATTAAGGAGGATTATTGTGGGTTATTATTATGGAAGGTGATTGTTGTATGTTATTAGAGAGAGAGTTATTGTTGATTATTATTATAGAGGTATTTGATGAGTATTATTAATATATAGGGTTATTGTTGTGGATTACTATTAAGGATTATTGTGAAGGATTATTTTGATGATTATCCTATTGGAAAATTATGGAGGATTATTGATATAGACTAATATTTAACGTTATTGATGAGGATGATTATAAAGGGTTATTGTTAAAGTTTATTATTAAAGGTTAATGTTGAAGTTTATTATTAAAGGTTAATGTTGAAGTTTATTATTAAAGGTTAATGTTGAAGTTTATTATTAAAGATTAATGTTGAAATTTATTATTGAAGATTAATGTTGAAGTTTATTATTGAAGGTTAATGTTGAGGATTATTATGGGGCTTATTTTGGTGGATTAAGTTGTAGGTTTACTGTGCTGGATTATTAAGGAGGTAAGACGACGCTTGTTCAGAAACTAAACCCTGTGGTTCTCCACTAGTAACTTTTCTTCAGTCAGATACATTGTCTCTGATTAATGCCCTTATCAATCTGTCAGTTAGAACATTTTTCATCCATGACTGAAGTCTCCCTGTCACCCCGCCGGCATGTTCCAGGTTCCAGAACCGCCTCTTATGTGGGACTCTGTCAAAAGCCATTTTTTTTAGGTCCAGAGAGAGACAGTCAAATCAGGCACCGCTTTCCTGTATTATCTCTGTGGCTCTATCATAAAAAGTAATAGGATTTGTTACACAGGATCATCCGGTTCGAAAACCATTTTTTTTTGTCCGTTATTATGTCATTACTCTCGAGGTGTTCAATCCATATAGCTTTAACTATTTTTTGTAGTGTTTTGACTACCTCGCTTGTTAATGATACGGGTCTATAATTTAGAGGATCCTCTCGACTATCATTTTATAGATTTTTTTTATTTATTTATTTATTTATTTATTTATTCATTTATTTATATACAAGAAGGTACATTGGGTTTGTGAGAATACATAGCATAGTACAGTATTTACACTCTTGGAAAGCCACTAGTACACGCAGCGTTTCGGGCAGGTCCTTAATCTAACAGATAATTTTAAGTAGGTAAATTCTATCAGAATTAATAAAATGATAACAAATACATTGCAAGACAAAAATGAGATGAGAGAGATTAGTAAGTATATTAAAGCACATTGGTATATTAAAGCTCTGATTGATTACATTGACAGCTTGATTGGTAATTTAAACAAGATTAATAGACACCATACAGCAGATTGATCGCACATATAAGAAGACAGCACTGATCGCAATGATAAAGATATTCATATTAGGTACATAAAGATTGGGAGATTAAGTAGCAATAGATACAGTGCAATTTTAAACAAAAGGTAAAAAACTATGAAGATGAAATTAGGTACTTTTTAGTATTGTTTTTGAATGACGCAAAAGTTGGACAGCTTTTCAATTCAATAGGGAGTGAGTTCCAAAGACTGGGTCCCTTTATTTGCATAGAGTGTTTACACAGATTAAGTTTGACTTTGGGGATATCAAGGAGATATTTATTTATGGTGTGGTGATAATGGGTCCTAATACATCTGTCCAGGGAGAGTTTCAGAGCAGGATTTGCATTTAAGAACAGGGTTTTGTAAATGTAGTGTACACAAGAGAATTTGTGGAGTGAGATTATGTTTAGCATGTCTAGGGAGTTAAACAAGGGGGCTGAGTGTTGTCTGAAAGCAGAATTTTTGTTATTATTCTGATAGCAGATTCTTGCTGGGTGATGATGGACCTGAGGTGGTTTGCAGTGGTTGAACCCCATGCACAGATACCATAATTAAGATAGGGATAGATTAGTGCATAATATAGAGAGATGAGAGCAGAGTTAGGTACAAAATATCTGATTTTGGAGAGTATACCAACTGCTTTAGAGACTTTCTTAGTTATGTGTTGTATGTGGGTACTGAAGTTGAGTCTCTTGTCTAGGAATAGGCCGAGAAATTTTCCATCATTTTTATTGCTAATGTTCACATTGTCTATCTGAAGCTGAATTGCATTTGTAGATTTGCTTCCAAATAAGATGTAGTAGGTCTTTTCTATGTTAAGTGTTAGTTTGTTGGTTGACGTCCATAAGTGGACTTTTTTTAGTTCATTATTCAGTGTATGTAGGTTGGGGTTTGAGTACATGAGGGTAGTATCATCAACAAACAAAATAGGTTTCATAATGTCAGAGACATTAGGCAGATCATTGATGTATATAAGAAATAGGAGAGGTCCCAAAATGCTGCCCTGTGGCACTCCAACGGTTATTGGTAGAGTAGGAGAGGTTATAATATTGATGGCTACACATTGGTGTCTATCACTAAGATAGGATTAGATATAGTCCAGTGTATGGCCTCGGATTTCATAATGATGGAGTTTACGTAAGAGGTAATTGTGATTAACAGCATCAAAAGCCTTTCTCAGGTCAATGAAGAGTCCAATCGGAAACTCATTTTTGTCAAGGGCTGAGTAAATTATATGGAGGAGACTAATAATTGCATCGTTGGTACTCTTTTGGGAGCAGAAGCCAAACTGACAGGGACTAAGAATGTCGAATTTTACGAGGTAGGAGTAGAGCTGTTTGTAGATAGTTTTTTCCAATATTTTTGATAGTATGGGTAGGTTTGATATTGGTCAATAATTGTTTATGTCTGCCGGATTACCTCCTTTATGAACTGGCGTTACTCTTGCTTTTTTAAGGATATCAGGGAAGGTATGACACTCAAGGGATTTGTTGAACAGCAGAGCTATAGGTGGTGCAAGGGCGTGGGAGGCTCTCTTGAATACAATGGATGGTATTTCACTGATGTTCCTAGCTCTGGTTTTTAGTGAGTGTATGATGGACACAATATCTGTCGGGCTATCGGGCCTTGCGTAATAGGCTGAGAAGTGCGTTCTGGCTACTAGGTACGACATATATATATATATATATATATATATATATATATATATATATATATATATATATATATATATATATATATATATATATATATATATATATATATATATATATATATATATATATATATATATATATATATATATATATATATATATATATATATATATATATATATATATCTGCTAGTTTGATTTTGATCTGCTAGTTTGGAATCTAAACTTTTTTGGATCTAAATTTTTGTTTGTGGTTACATTAATTTGGGAATTGAATTTCTTTTGTTGTTGCATGCATCAAAACGTTCGGAATTTGATGAGCGGCTTGAAAATAATATTTCTACTTTGTTCAACTGCCAGGTTTCTGATTCACAAGTCCGTGATACTTTGGTAGGAAACTGGGGCTGTACAGTGAATTCAAATGTAATATAAGAGGAACACTGACTTTAGTGCAGTTTAGATTGATTTACAGTGAACAGTAAAGTGCCTTAACTAAAATTTATTCATAAGTTTGGAAATATTCTTTTTTTTTTATTAATACATGAGGTACATCTGCATTTGTGCTGCTACCCTAGACTATATGAAGGGGAGTACAGTGTGTCAAAAACGCTAAATACGTGATCTAAAAAATCCCCATCACACGGGATGGTTAGTCATACAGAGGCATATGATAGGTAGTCTGCACTGGCAGACCCAGGATGCATTTTGAGGATATCATCAACACAATTGTGAATAAGGCAGCAGTGGTAATAAAAGTTCCCCATCTCGCAGGATGGTTAGTCATACAGGGCCATATGTTTCGTAGCCTGCACTGGCAAATTTTGGGTGCAATATGAGGATATCTTTAAGAACACGAGAGTGAATAAAATAATTGCAAAGCTTCAGGTACCTCATGCCAACTGATCTGAAAGGTCTAATAACTGGGCATTCGGTGATGTAGTTTGGGAGACCATGCCGCAGTTCCTACTCACAGAGTTTGCACCTGGAGTGCTCAGAATTGGGAGATCCGTCACCTGTAGCCACCTGCCACAGGTAACGGTAACCCAACCTGATCTTGGCCACCACTGTGTCGCACAGTCTGGTGGACGTTTTGTGCTGCCCATAGATATTGGTTTCAGATCTGAAAAAATCATAGCTCTTAATACTAGTTCTTTCAGGTCGATGGGAGTCAGTAATTTCTTTCCTATCAGACCTGAGTGTTTGAACCAATACAGTTTTTACAGTAGAGATGGGGATACCTAGATCTAATTCAACTTCATCTTTGTTGCACGCTAATTTGGCTGCAATGTCTGACTCATTATGATGGGTTATATTTATGTGAGTAGGTATCCATATAAACGAGATTCGAGACCCTTTACTCTCTATAGCAATTAGATCATTTTAATTGGTAGTATGAGGTTCTTGCTGTCGATCTTACAGGAGAAGTTTTCGATTGCTTGAAGAACAGACTTTAAATCACAAAATATTATTCTTCCTTCAATGTTTTTTAATGTACTGATAGCTTGTTGTAGTGCTGCTAGTTCTGCTTGTGTGGAGGTTAGCCAGTTATTTAACCTGACATTGACAGTCTTTGTGCAAATATTATTTCTATAAAACCTACATGCTGCTGCAATCCGTCCTGTACAAGATTGGACTGAACCGTCGGTGTAGTCACAGTGCTCGTGATATCTTAAATTCTAAGGAGCAGCCCATTGTTTCGAGTGTGACAGCCTTGAGAAGAGCAAGATTCTCATTATCATTCTTTGTGACAGGTGTGTATGATACTTGAATATTGGGGTAGAGATAAAGAGGAATATCAGAGACAGGTAGATTGCTCTTAAAAGGAATGTAGACTTTAATGAGATAGTAGGCATTTTTTCTCAGCCATTTATCATTAAAGGAGTGAGTTGGTATTTCGGCACCAGTTAATAGGGTGTTAACAGCACTCAATAATTTGTCTCTGAGCAATGCAGAAAATGTAGGGTCTCTCATGACTTTAAGGCAAAAGGTACAGTTGACCTGCATGATTCTCTCTAGTATTGTTGGAAGCTTCAGTTTTTCCCTCATGTTGATGATTCTTGTGAATCTTGGAAATATTCGGGCTGTAGGAATCATTAAAAGTCTACGGTGTATTCAACTATAATTTCACTACAACAAGAATTATCGGTTTGGATTGCTGGTTCAGCCGTGACGACGAGCGGACGTCTGGACACCTACTCCACCTGAGGGCCGCCGAAACACATTTCGTTTCGCGGTTTTACCCATAGGGTCTGATACTGCCGTTTGGCGTTTCTGTTCAACGGTCCGATTTGTACGACGTCTGGCACATATCCCATCTGGGATCACAGGATATCTTCTTGAGGTTATCTTAAGATGATTTCGGGGCTTACCGTCCCCTCAGCCCGGTCCTCGACCAGGCCTCCTTTTTGTTACACACCACCAGGAAGCAGCCTGTAACAGCTGTCTAACTCCCAGGTACCTTTTTACTGCAGATAGTGGATAGATTTTGAACGTTTTCTGGCTGGTCCTTCGGGCGGGGTGATGTTGTTCGACGAGAAGTACCGGGAGTTGGCGGATCTTGGTGGTCTTCTGTGGCCTCAGACATGGTAAGTGGCTGGCTTCTGTTCTGACGGGGGGAAGGGGGCACTGAATGATTTTTTGCGTTATTTAGGGGCCAAGTTTTTGCTTTGCTACCCTATGTTCTCCGTGAGGGACGTGGCCGGTGCTTGCCTTCATGGGGAACTCTTGGCGCTCCCCAATCATCTTCTCATCAATGTATTAGTTTCCGCCGACCGGCAATGTTCAGTTAACAATAAGGCTTTACGATTTACTCTTCCAGGGTACGCCGGATCGCATCCGATCCCTCGATCGTCGTCGCCCCTAAATCAGGATGTCATGTATATTGACCAGTCGTCGACAACTATTGGGGCAAATCTGTGTAAAGTGTATTAATGTAATAAGGAATCGACTTTAATCCTAAATTCGTTAAACATTACTGGAATATGTTTTGCTTGCTGGGAACATTTGGGCGACTGTAGTGTTCATGGACCTGTGTCATCGATGGGGATGCTTCGCTGTGCTTACAGGTTATCTGAGTTTAACTGAGAGCCACTAACACTAGTGGCCTCGACGAGGACAGGAAGCCGGCGGCTTGTGGAAGGTCCGCTCCCTTTGCCCAGATGACAATTCTTGTCGAGGTTAAGTAAGTAATTATCAAAAGAAGGCACTAAGCCGGGAAGGCTATGTATCACCATCATATGTGTGGGATAATCATAGGGCGCTAAATACTAAGGATGCCACTATGAGGACAGAAACGTCTAAGGTGAACGATATCAAAGGTATCCGTTTCACCTAGAATTCTATCGAGAGACAAGTGACCGCAAGGGATGGTTGGGAAGCAAGACTCACGTTCGTCCTGAAAATCCGGACATTCTTCAAGGCAAAATCGTAAGGGGGACAATGCAGTGTCGACAATAGGGAGCAGGGCGATGCTTCCTTAGGTGTCCATGAGTTATGCGTGTATGGCCAATGGCCTGTCGCGGATAGATTCTGATTTTCTGAGGTGTTGTGAGCTGATTCGTCATTTCCTGAGGCCCATTAAAATTTAAGCGACGATTGAAAGATCAGTCATATAATGGGTTCATGAAGTGTTTCCTCGCTCTGAGGTAGTCACCACCGCAGGCCACATGATGGTCTGCTTCAAATCCCCTCCTTCCATACTACTCTTTTTTAATAAATGACTTCTATTCCTTGTCTTTCTTTCCCGAGCTTTAACTTTATATATTGTTACCAGGTTTTGGCCAATGGTCCCAGCAGATTTATATATGACTTGCAAGACTGGTTTGGACTTAATCGCATGAAGGTTTCCAGGCTGCAAAAACCCGCCAGAAAGAGTCTTTTCAATACACTATGCACATGCAGCATGTCAATTCTGATGGACACATTTCTAGGGTTAAGGAACAATTTGTTATACATAATTTATATAACTGTAACTATGTAAGAATTATAACCCTCTTTCTTTGCATTAACGATAAATAATAAAATTGCTCTTTTAAAATAATGACATTACTCACTGTGGCAAAAGTGATATTGCTTAATCTCCTCTCAAAGTGCAGCCCTTGACTCAGCTGAAAATTAAAGGCGGGAAAAAAGTATATGAATGTAGAAGAACAATATGACATGACCACTAAGTATCGGAAGATGTTGCACTGAAGTTTAATTTGAAAATAAAGTAATGGTGACAAAATTTTTTACTTAAGCATGTAAAAATCATAAAATAGTTGAAGTATGAACATAGAAGCCTATATTAAATTTATGTTAAAGCTTGCTTACCATCCAGCACTTAGCCAGTTTGTTAATGCACAAATATAACACTTAAATTGATGATTTTTTCATCTTAACTATATATTATACTTTCGTAAATATCGTATACAGTACTTAAATTTTGTTTGACTTATTTGATAATATAGATTAAAACATATTCTAACTTTACATAATCTAGTACTATATAATATTATCGTATAATCTTGTCAAATTTTAATTTAAAGTCAAACCTTAAATTTTTCAGTGAGGTACAAATAATTCCTGTACCAAATTGTACAATGCCTTTGACAAAGTATTTCAGTTACAATATTCATACTCAGGAAGTGGCAGAGAATAGTATGCAAAGTATTCCATTGAGTGTTAAGTCCAGTAATGCCATTTGTGTGCTGACTGTAACTGGACGAATAGAATCAAAACATACATCCTCCATTATTTATGAATAAAGAGAATATTCAAGTAGTATTCTAAATAAATTTATATTGAAATAGAGTATACTGTAATGTAAGGAAAGCCACATCATAATTACTTTCTAATAGTAGTAGTGTCACTTACCCATCATTATAAGTTCTAATTTAAACTTTTCATAATTTGTTTATAACATAAATATCAAACTCAGGAAATAATTTAATAAACAAATACAAGGAGCTGCAATTCAGTTCCATATTACAATTTGTCCTCATAATATCTCATATGGGAAAATAATATTTCATATTCAGTAAATGAAAAAAAAAACCGGTTGCAATAACACATACTTGAGAAAAATTATTACAAACGATAAATAGACCAAGCCAGAACTCTACTGAATTTAATGAGAGGTTCTAGAGGCCCCAAACCGGACCCCATCCAGGGTTTTACAGTCGACCCGATCACACTCAGACCAACGGTAATTGCGTTCACACTCTTAAGCCACACTCAGATCGCAGTGAAATTGATCCCGTTCTTGCACTTGCTTATAGTAAATATCTTGCTTATGAATAAGTGCAAATGTGACATACTAATTTATTGTGAATATTTGAGTTTACCTTGAAAAGCTGAATATAAAACCAAAACCTAACCTAACCTTCTTAGTATGTTAAGATATTACAATTAGTACTGAACCTATACATATATTGATATTCCAGTTTTTAAACAAAAAAACAAAACTAAAATATTTAAATAAATTGTAAAGTAACTCAGGATATTGTCAAATTTTGAATAAAATCACTATTGTTTAATAAAACTGAGAGAAAAAGTTAGTGTCTTGAAAGAAATATAGCTTGGAATATGTCACATATGTACTTATTTACAAGCGAAATAGTGACTATAAGCAATAAGTCATATATGTGCTGTCTTGTGTGAGAGCAGGTTGTGAAATCGCAATGACGTCATATATCAATGTATATCATTTTGAGGCATCGAAGTAAATTAAACTCTTCACGTCACAACAATACCTCAAAATTATTTCCTTTCGTACATGACGCAATTGGGATTTCACTGTGATGAGAGTTATTGTTCTGAATTTTAAGGCAGGGTTATTACAGTAAATAATTTTGAAAGTTATAGTGGTGAATTATTATTAATACTTTTAGTGGTAATTATTTTGAAGGGTTATTGTGGAGGATTAATTCAGAGTGTGATGGTGGTAGATTAATTTGGAGATTTCTTGGAGATTGGAGATTTGGAGATTTAACTAAAATTAAATTAAAATTAAATTAAAATTAAATTAAAATAAAAATTTATTTTTTTATTCAAGAAAAGTACTTACAATAATGAAGAGTTACAAACATACTGGTAGATTTATAGATAGAGCTAGTACATACAATACCTAAAGCCACTAATACGCATAGCGTTTCGGGCAAGGTGTGGGGATAAAAACACTTAGACTAAAACTTAATAGTAATTGGAATTAAAGTATAAATTGTGTTGAAAAAAGGAAAAAAGGGGAGGGGGAACATGGCAGAAATCAGTAATTATACAAGTTGGCAAACTAACAACATTGTTTCAAATAGCAAGACATGGAATAACATTTAGGGGTAAGCTAGGTTACAAGGAGTTAATTAGGTAGTACTTAATTTTACTCTTAAACTGGTTGAGAGAGGTACAGCCTTTGACATGATTGGGGAGGTCATTCCACAGTCTGGATCCCTTCATTTTTAGAGCATTTCTAATTTTAAATATATAGAGTACACATGAGAGGATGTGCAGTAACTTAATATCTAACATATTCAAAGATTTGAGTAAGGGTACCGAGTGCTGTCTGGGGCAAAAGTTAGATATTGTTCTAATAGCAGCTTTCTGTTGAGTATTTAGAGGACGTAAATGATTTTGTGTAGTAGAAACCCAAGCTCAAATACCATAATTGAGATAAGGATTGATGAGAGAGTAATAGAGCGTCACCAGGGCATAATATCTGATCTTAGTAAGAATGCCAACATTTTAGCATTTTTTTATGATATATTGAGATTTTGTCAATGGAAATTCAGCTTGTTATTGATGAGAACACCTTGGAATTTGCCATCAACTTTATTACTAATTTGGATATTGTTTTTTCTTAGATTAATTTGATTTGAGGATTTATTGCCAAACAAAATATAGAATGTTTGGTGAATGTTAAGAGTGAGTTTATAAGCAGTTAGCTAAAGGTGGACTTTATTTAGTTCAGTATTCACTGTGACATTTAGAGCAAGAGGGTTAGGACTGGAGAAAATGAAGGTTGTGTTATCAGCAAATAGAACTGGTTTGAGGTGTTGTGAGGCATGTGGAAGGTCATTAATGTAAAGGAGAAAGAGGAGAGGGCCAAGTATGCTGCCCTGAGGAACACCAATGTTGATGAGTATGGAGGGAGAAATGGAATTATTCACAGAAACATACTGGAGACTGTCAGTAAGGTAAGACTGAAGATATCTGAGGGAGTGACCTCTGACTCCATAATGATGTTATTTATAAGAAGGCTTTGGTGATTGAGAGTGTCAAAAGCCTTACATAAGTCAACAACTAACTCAACAGGGAACTCATTTTTATCAAGAGCTGCATGTAGCAAGTTAATCATACTAATAAGTGCATCGTTAGTGTTTTTTTTCTGAAGCAATATTGGAAAGAACTAAGTATAGTGCATTTGGCTAGATAATAGTAAAGCTGCTTGTAGATTTGTTTTTCAAAAAATTTTGACAAGTTAAGTAGAACTGATATAGATCTGAAGTTGTTGACATCAGTGAGATCACCACATTTATGGACTGGGGTTACTCTCGCTTTTTTTTAGAATATTTCAAGTGACTTGTTGTAAACCAATACAACGGCAGGAGCTAAAAATCTGGAGGCTTTTTTTTATAAATTAGAGTTGGTATCTCAGCAAGGGCACTAAACTTTGTTTTAAGGGAATGGATTATCTTATTAACATTAGTGGAATTAGCAGGCGTTAGGTACAGAGACTTTGAATAATCTGGTGGTATTCTGATGTCTTATTGGGAAGGGTTAATGTGGGGAATTATTATGGAGAGTTATTGTGGTGGATTATGGTTGATGGTTATTTTGGAGAAATAATATGGAGGATTATTGTGAAGGAATATGGGGGAGGTAATTGTGAGAAATTATTATGGAGGATTATTCTAATGCATTATTATTATAGAACCTTATTGGGGTAAATTATTATAAGGGATATTTTGGTAGATTATTACCGAGGGTAATTGTGGTGGATTATTAGAGAGGGTTAATCGTAAGTCTTAGTATGAAGGGTTACTGTTGAAGATTACTATGGAGAGGTATTGTAAGGTTGTTGTGATGGATTATTATGGAGGATTATTTTGTATGATTATTATGGAGGATTTTTTTGGAGGCTTCTTATGAAAGGTTATTTTGGAGGGTTATTATGGAGGGTTATAGTGCTTGATTATTAATGCTGGTTATTGTTGAGGATTATTATGGATGGTTATTATTGTGTTTTTTGCTTGGAGAGCTATTTTTGTAGATTATTGTGGAGGGTGATTTTGGTTGACTATTGTGGAGGACTATTGTTGTGGATTATTAGATTTTTGAGGTAGATAATTATTGATAATTATGATGGTTAATTAATATGAATATTTATTGTGGTGGATTATTGTTTAGAGTTATTGAGTTGAATTATTATTTAGAGTTATTGAGTTGGATTATTATTTAGAGTTTTTGTGTTGGATTAGTACTTATAATTCTGCTGGATTATTATTTAGAGTTATTGTGTGGGATATTTCAGACCTTTATTTTGGTAGATTATTATGGGGGATTATTTTTGTGGATTATTGTGGAGGGATATTTTCGTGGATTATTGGGATAAGTTACTTGCTTGGATTATTTACAAATGTAATGCATTTGGAAGTGATGTTATGGACGCAGACTCCCTACAGTTACAAATGTAGATATTATGGAGCCCAATAGGCCCAGAATCATGTAAATAAGTTGATTGACAGTTGAGATGCAGGACCAAAGAGCAGATGTTCACAACCAATTAACAACTCTATAAGAACAATATATGAGACCTCTTGGTTGTCAGACAAACAGTTTCACTGTATACATGACTATGTAATCACGTGGCTGTATGACAATTTCTGTCCACGAGATATCTACAACGTTTATGACTGATCTCCTAATAAAAAAGTAAATCCTTCGAATGTTGATTAATGAAAATATAAGTAAACACACACACGGGTGACCTCTGACGACCCAGAGGTCATAAAAGTCGTGTCATGAGTGATCGCTTTCATTCTTACCATAACAGGAGTGTTGTATTAAGATTTCTCTGTTAATTACCATGACGGCAGTTTTTACTCCTGTAAGGTTATCACTTCCTTCAGATGAATGTTCTTAGTGTCACTGGATATTACTGCATATACATGGTCTCTCGGGGTCACTTGCGGTGAAGGTCTATATAATACTTAGTGAGTCTTGACTTATTAGGAAGAGTCACGGCCTCAGAGTGGGGCATGCCGCTGGTGGCCGGACGGTCGTCAGCTCGAGCCCATGTCATGTAGACCTCTTCCTTTTTCTTTTTTCATCCTTTTAATATAAATTCCAAACAAAGGAAATCAATTAATAAGTAGACACAAGGAGCTGCAACATGGTTCCATATAATAAGATTTTTCTCATAATATTTCGAGTGGATAAAGTATTATTTCATTTTCTATAACAAAGAAACGGGTTGCAATAACACATGATGATGTTGAGAAAGATAATTACGAAAGATAAGTCGACCAAGCCAGAACTCTACTGAATTTAAAGAAAGGTTCTTGAGGCCCCAAACCGGAGCCCAACCAGGGTTTTACAGCCAACTTGACCACACTCTGGACATCGGAAATGACCTCCACACTCATACAATAGACTCAGATCACAATGAAATCACAATGACGAGATATATCAATTAATATCATCTTGAGACAATGGAGTGAAAATTATTTATATTGATATATGATGCCATTGTGATTTTACTACAATGAGGGTTATTGTGGTTAATTTTTAGGGAGGGTTATTGTGAAACTGAAATCTAAATTGAAATAATTTATTGAGGTAAAATACACACAAAGGGATGAGGTAGCTCAAGCTATTCTCACCCCGTTCAGTACATCGTGTTAAATACATACATATACACACATCACAAACAATAAACATATTAACAAACATTCTGAGAGATAAACTTCTACATTTCCTCCTTTACACAAGTAGTATTGTACCAGACGTACACAAATACATTTATGACCTAGGTATACTGTATAGACAATTGGCAAGAGACATGCAGATAATTCAGCAAAAAATTACAGTCCTGGTGTAAAATTCTTATATCTTTTAAGAATATCATCAACCTTTCCGTTGTGACACATCCAGGCTATTTGTTCAGGAACAGTCCTTATCTCAGTGTTTCTATATACATTAATCAACGGACAATCAAGAACATAATAGGCAAGGGTGTGAGACCTTAACATACCACATAGTTTGCACTTCATGTCATTATCATGAACACCTATCCCATACTCCCAGTAATATTTGTACCCAAGACTGAGCCGCATGTTCACAGAGTCATTCCAAGTATTTCTCCTTTTACCATAAGTGAAATGGGTGTTTTGACTCACATACATGTAGTATTGCATGGTTTGACTTCTCTCATACATTATACTTCTCCTCTCCACTTCTGCCTGTGCCTGAATATTTCTGATTTTGCTTCTTATTTGTCTCATTGTGATTTCACATTCAAAGTCAACTTGTGGTTTTGATGAGGCACGTTTGGCCAAGTCATCCGCCACTTCGTTGAGCACTATTCCAACATGAGATGGATTCCACATGTATTTCACACTATGACCGTTCAGCTGTATCTCAGTTATCCTTTTCTTACAATCCTCAACTATGGACATGAAGACTGGGTTTCGACTGTTTAAGGAATCAAGTCCTCCTCGGCTATCGACAAATACAAAAACATTTTTGTCGTCATGACACACTTCCTCCAAACACGCCAGAATAGCCTGCAGTTCAGCTTGTGTGGATGATATATAATTACTAAGTCGAAGTTCAATTATCCTGTCCATAGTCCCAAACTCGGTATATTCCCTTATTAGGACACCACACCCTGCCCTGCCATCCTCCGCCACCGACCCGTCACAATATACATGTAAACTGTTGCCTTTTGGTAACCGAGATATCATGCTTCCATACAAACACTGTAATTGTCCCGCTTCATGATGAATCTTTTTCACCTTGAGGGGTACAATATCGACGTCTATTTTCTGTACTTTCCAGGGAGCAGACCTATTACTCTGGTGAGAGGGTTTACAGCAGTCAAGTACATCGTATTCCCTGAGGTAATGAGCTAATTCCCTCGTGTAGCGTGTCTCCCTCAGTTTCCTGGAAGTGTGTACGTCACTCAAGCAGGTCTGAACACTCTGAAACAGCTCATCCCCTCCTTTTCTCCGCATGAAATGAATAGATACTCTAGTGTTAATGTCACGGACTCTATCATACACACTATGTAAATTTAATTCCATTCTCATTATTTCCATCATTGCATTTCTTTGACATCCAAGAATAATCCTCATAGCCTCGTTCTGTCTCAGCTCTATTTTTTTAATTCTGCCTTGGCCTGTGTAAGACAATACGGGTGCTGCGAAGTCTATCAGGGACCGAACAGTGCTTGTGTATAACATCGGCAAGATAGGTACCAGAAAGAGCCAGTGGTTTTAGAGGATGCAGACGGGCTTTACATAAGGTGCTGATATGATTTAATTCAACATTTTTACTCTCACATGGTTATCCAACATACATATGGTTATCCAACATACATGCCCAGATGCTTGTACTTCTGAACACGGCTCAGTTCCATCCCATTTAGATTAAGTGTTATATTTCTTCGTTTCCTATACTCATATTTGGTTTTGTCTGCATTTATAAGTAAGCCTAACTTGTGACAGGTTGTACCAAGTATGTTAAGAGCAGTTTGTATTTTGTTCCCAGAAGTACCTTGTATAAGAATGTCATCAGCATATATGATCGTCGTGACCCCTGGAGGATACATCTCTGATGCTAATCTGTTCATTAATACATTGAATAAGGTGGGAATTAAAACTCCCCCTTGGGGGGTACCTAACTGAAACATCCGTTCCTCAGACATGTATCCCTGGTAATACACCTGACCTTTTCTGCCTTGTAGATAATCCCTTATCCAATGTAGCAATCTCCCTGTAATTCCCAGTTTGGCTAATTCGTATAAAATTACTTCCCCATTGACTTTATCAAATGCTCCTTGCAGATCAACAAAAATTCTACAATTGTCATCCACATTAGACAAACACTTTAAAAGACAAACAGCAGTACTTTTGCCTTTGATAAAACCAAAGAGATTACTGGACATGTTATCACCTTCAAGGTAGAGTAGCCTATTTAACAAAATCCTTTCCATCATTTTACAAAAGCAGGATATTAAGGAGACAGGTCTGTAGCCTCCGTCTGACTTACGGACAGGAATGATGACAGCCTCTTTCCATTTTCTTGATAACTTTCCCTCTCTATAACTCATATTAAACAAATCAAGTAAGGGACTAGGTTTCATATCGGCTAAATAATTAAGAATGTCATACGTTACTCCATCATTCCCCGGAGCAGTAGAGCTGCCACTTTTTATAGCATCCAGTACCTCATCGTGAGTTATCTCAGTGCATGTTACAGATCTTGTATTTAAGGCACATAAAGTTACTCCATTTCTAATATTTTCCCATGACTCAATGGTGACTCTCGTGTCTTCAGGTAAGGACTCCATACCAGCAGCACTAGCTCATTTATCTACTAACTCATTAGCAACCTTCCCTGGATCTGAGTGAGCAATGAATTTGGTCTTACAACCCCTGACTTTATTTACTGCTCTCCATATGTCTTTAAGGTTCTTAGTATTACCAATGGACTGAGCAAAGTCTTGCCAGTATCTGTCCTGCGCCTCCTTCCTCACCTGACTGCATTCCCTAGCCACTTCCAACATTGTATTTTTCTCTTCATCCCTCATTCCATTTTTTAACCATTCTTTATGTGCACTCCGTAGCATTCTCTCCCACCCCTTAACTTGCTGATCATTGGAATATTTAAATTTCTTAGGTCCATGCGTCTTGCTTCCCCTGCCCCCGTTATTTTCCCTCTGTACTAATTTCTCTATGTTCTCGACCATGTCCTCGTAAAAACCATCAACGCAGAGCGGCGTGTAATAATTTTTCATATCTTTATTAATAGTTAGCCTTTTCCTTTGAAAGTGGACTTGTTTTTTCCCCATTGGTAATTCAACGTTCAAGGCAAAGTGGTCACTAAATAGTTCCCGAACAACCCGAGCCTCCCCCCCCCTAATCCCCTGAGAGTTTAAAATACAGGCATAGTCAAACCGTCCTCCCCTGATGTGAGTTGGTTCGTTGTTTCCCAAGAGACAGGTATCTGGATGATCTTGCAGGAACTGTAACCACTTGACCCCATTAGCATTAATACTACCCACTGTCCCAAGGCTTGTGTGCCGAGCATTAGGGTCCCCAATGACCAGTGAAGGATTAGTATAAATGCAGTCAGGTAGATAGTGAGGGTCGAAGCAGTTCCTGGATACATACAAATTAACTACAATAAATTCCCCTTCCCTTAATGATAATTTAATACAGACACTCTCTATACCTTGCATTTTTGACTGGGGTTCTACTAACTCTGCTGGTATGGAGTTCTTTACATAAATCGACGTGCCTCTGATGTTATTTGCGGCGAAGAGGTTAAACCCTTTATAGCCATTTAATTTCAATAAGCCTTCATTCCTATCCCCTGTCTCCTGGAGAGCTACAACATCAATATCATTTCCCATCACATAACAATGAACATCTGTAACCCTGTTTCTTAAACCATTAACATTCCATGACAACACTTTCAGTCTAGGGTGATCCATTATTAAACAATTCACTTTCTAAGTCATCCCCAATAAGTTCACTAAATGATAGCCATACCTTGTATAACATCTCCCACTTCCTCCCAAGTTCACCAGTAAAAGCGACATTGCGTTTCTCAAGAGATTTTTTCAGTCCTGTGATGTCCATTATTGGCCCAAATGATTCCTTCAATTTAAGTGTAATTATAGGGGTTCTTCCTTTCACTACGACTATCATCATTCACACACACTTCACTTTACTTCATTTCATCACTCAATATTTCATTATTGTCCTCAACCAATATATCCTGACTTTCGTTCACTGTTTTGTGACTTTCCTTGACCTTCACCTGAACGTTTAATTTCGTCTCGATGGATTCGATTCTCTGCCCAAGATTTCGGAGGAACTCGCCAACTTTTCTTTGTTCAGCCCACACCTCCTTGACCATATCATTATGGCCCTCTTTCTGAGCCACAGTAGCCACTTCACTCACCGTTACACTGTCACTGCCGGAGTCCTGAGTGTTGGCGTGGCTGCATGTTGCTTGAGCCTGACGAAGTAAAGGTGACTCCTTTACCCACGCATTCGTCTGGTTCACTGGCGCTGTTTGGGGCAGACTGTATTGTTGTGCTCCCGGTGTCTGAGTAAGAGCTCTTGCTTGCTCTGTAACATTCACCGGCCGGGGAACATTCATACTCGGCCTCTTGCTACACACAGCCGAGCTAGCATTGTGAACACCTCCACAGTTGCAGCATCTGGGAACTATTTTCTCACCCAGATTAAGTCTGTTTCTACACACATTAGAGAGGTGAGACTTTCCGCAGAAACGTCATCGTGGATCATGTTGACAGCTCCAGGATTTATGCCCCCATCTGCAGCATTTCAGGCATATTATGGGCTCTTCCACATACTTTGCTACATGCCTGTAGCCAGCCCCCGGTGATGAACACTCTCTCGGGTACTTCACCTCTCACTAGAGCCACCACCTGATTCCTAGCTTCACCTTTAATAAGGTGACGCATCGCCCACACAAATCGTTGGTCGTCGAGGATGAATTCGGGGTCTAGAATCTGAGGGTATTTGTAGATAATTACCTTCGTCAGCTCGTTACCCTCTAGTATTTGCATAACAATTCCATCATATCCTTGCTGGGTAAGAAACACAACTGCCTCCATAGAACCTACCGTTAAGTAAGGTCTGTTTATACCTTCCTTCAGCAGGGGCTCGAACTTGCGGTGTTCTCTTCCAAGTTTGACTGTCCGCAGCAGCTTGTACTCACCTATTTGTACTCACCTATTTGTGCTTGCAGGATCGAGCATTGACTCTTGGATCCCGCCTTTCCAGCTATCGGTTGTTTACAGCAATGACTCCTGTCCCATTTCCCTATCATACCTAGTTTTAAAAGTATGAATAGTATTTGCTTCCACAACCTGTTCCCCAAGTGCATTCCATTTTTCCACTACTCTCACGCTAAAAGAAAACTTCCTAACATCTCTGTGACTCATCTGAGTTTCCAGTTTCCACCCATGTCCCCTCGTTCTGTGATTATTACGTGTGAACATTTCATCTATTTCCACTTTGTCAATTCCCCTGAGTATTTTATATGTCCCTATCATATCTCCTCTCTCCCTTCTTTTCTCTAGTGTCGTAAGGTTCAGTTCCTTCAGCCGCTCTTCATATCCCATCCCTCGTAACTCTGGGACAAGCCTCGTCGCAAACCTCTGAACCTGCTCCAGTTTCTTTATGTGTTTCTTCAGGTGGGGGCTCCATGATGGCGCGGCATACTCTAAGACGGGTCTCACGTAGGCAGTGTAAAGCGCCCTAAAAGCCTCCTCATTTAGGTTTCTGAATGAAGTTCTAATTTTCGCCAGTGTAGAGTACGCTGCTGTCGTTATCCTATTTATATGTGCCTCAGGAGTTAGATTAGGTGTCACATCCACTCCCAGGTCTCTTTCTCGAATCGTTACAGGTAGGCTGTTCCCCTTCATTGTGTACTGTCCCTTTGGTTTCCTGTCACCTGATCCCATTTCCATAACTTTACATTTACTGGTGTTAAACTCCAGTAGCCATTTCCCTGACCATCTCTGCAGCCTGTTTAAGTCCTCTTGGAGGATCCTACAATCCTCGTCTGTCACAACTCTTCTCATTAATTTTGCGTCATCCGCAAACATTGACATGTATGATTCCACTCCTGTAAACATATCATTTACGCAAATTAGAAAGAGGATTGGTCCCAGCACCGATCCTTGAGGTACTCCACTTGTTACTGTTCGCCAGTCCGACTTCTCGCCCCTTACCATTACCCTCTGGCTCCTTCCTGTTAGGTAGTTCTTCACCCATACTAGGGCCTTTCCGCTTACTCCAGCCTGCCTCTCAAGTTTGAATAGCAGTCTCATGTGCGGTACTGTATCAAAGGCCTTTTGGCAGTCAAGAAATATGCAGTCTGCCCAGCCTTCTCTGTCCTGCCTTATCCTTGTTACTTTATCATAGAATTCTAAAAGGTTTGTTAGGCATGATTTCCCTGTCCAGAACCCATGTTGGTGCTTGTTTACAAACCCAATGCTCTCCAGGTGCTCAACAAGTCTTAGCCTAATTATTCTTTCAAGTATTTTGCAGGGGATGCTTGTCAGTGATACGGGTCTGTAGTTAAGTGCCTCCTCCCTATCACCTTTTTTGAAAATCGGTACGACATTTGCCTCCTTCCAGCAACTGGGTAATTCTCTCGACATAAGTGACTCATTAAAGATCATTTCCAGAGGCACGCTGAGAGCCTGCGCTGCCTCTTTAAGTATCCACGGTGATACTTTGTCTGGTCCAACAGCTTTATTTGCATCCAGTGTTGTCAACTGTTTCATTACATCCTCTGCTGTCACCTCTATATCTGATAGTTTTTCATCTTGGGTAATTTCTTCTAACAATGGGAGCTGCTCAGGCTCGGTTGTGAACACTCCATGGAATTTTGCATTCAGTACCTCGCAGATTTCCTTGTCGCTTTCTGTATATGCCCCTTCTGTTTTCCTCAGTCTTGTCACTTGGTCATTTACCGACATCTTACTTCTTATATGGCTATGTAGTAATTTTGGTTGCTTTTTCGCTTTGACTGCAATATCATTCTCATAATTTCTTTCCGACACTCGTCTTATGTTAATGTAATCATTCCTAGCTCTGTTACATCTAATCCTGTTGTCCTCTGTCCTTTGTCTTCTGTACTTCCTCCACTCCCTCCTGCTTCTCACCTTTGCTTCCTGACACTGTCTATTAAACCATGGGTTATTATATTCCCTCCTGCTTTTTTCCTTTATTGTTGGAATAAATCTCTCTTCAGCCTCCTTGCATTTCAATATGACTTGGTTCATCATACCTTGCACTGTTTTTCCTCTAAGTTCTTCCTCCCACTGCACTCCTCCCAGGTAGTCCCTTATCCTTCTGTAGTCCCCTTTTCTGTAATCAAGTCTCCTTTCCCGGACCTCTTGTCCTTTGGTCACAATTTTAAGCTCCATCATGTAGTCAAGGACTAGGACACAATGGTCACTAGCTCCTAGTGGTATTTCATGTTCCAACTGCTCGATGTCTTCTACATTCTGGGTGAAAATGAGACCTAATAGGCTGGGCGTATCCCCTCCTCTTTCCCTAGTATCTTCTTTCACATGCTGTGTTAGGAAATTCCTGTCAATAATGTCTACCAGCTTCGCTCCCCAGGTCTCCTCCCCGCCATGGGGATTCCTCGTTTCCCAATCTATCTCTCCGTGATTTAGGTCCCCCATGACCAGCAGCTTCGCTCTCATTCTATGCTCTAAAGTTACTGCCCTCTGCAGTTCATCTATACATGCCTTGTTACTGTCCTCGTACTCCTGCCTGGGCCTTCTACTGTTTGGTGGGGGATTGTAGAGTATCAAGATTACAATCTTCTTCCCATCCACTGTCAGAGTTCCATGTATGAAGCTCGTGCTTTCATTGGTACCCGGATTTTCCAGCTCATCAAACTTCCAAAACTTGTGATGATAGGCAAGTGTGAATGAGAAAGGGAAGACAAGCCTCCACCTCCGCTGACCCTCACCTTCCTGACACCGTTCTGTCCGTTCGTCGACACTGGTTTGATCAGTCTCGGCGTCGTTCTTCATTCTCTTGTCGTTTGCGTTATGTGTACTATCACTGTCAACACTACGCCTTACATCCTGTCTTCTTCGTTTCTTCTGTTGCTTGGTTAGAACTTTTTGAAACTCACCCTCCTCGACTGACTGACTGCTTTCTGAGTCCATGTTAATATTGCCGTGGGAAGTAGCCAGTTCTTCTGGAGACTGAGTCTCCATCTCAGTACCCAGCATGGGGGGAGATGTGTAGAAGGCGATTGATACTAGTCAGTCTCCTTATGTGTAGACTGAGCTAAACACCAACACTAAACTCACCCCTAGTCGCGGAGCAGGTACTTCTTGACCCGACCGCGTCCCAGGTAAGACTGTGAGGGGTTATTGTAGTAAATAATTTTGAAAGTTAAAGTGGTGAATTATTATTAATATTGTTAGTGGTAATTTTTTAGAAGGTTATTTCAGAAGAATATTTTGAAGGGTTATTATGGTGGATTAATTCCGAGAGTTATTGTTGCAGATTATTGAGGAGGGTTATTGTGGTTTAATATAAATGAGGATTATTGTAGTAGCTTATTAGGAAGGGTTAATATGGGGACTTATTATGGAGAGTTATTGTGGGGGATTATTGTTATGGGTATTTTGGTGAATTAATATGGAGGGTTATTGTGAAATATCATGCAGGAGGTTATTGAAAGAAATTATTATTGTGAGTTATTGAAGATGGTTATTATGGTGAGTTATTGTGGATGATTATTAAGAGGATTATTATATTGCATAATTATGGATTTTATTGGGATGAATAATTATGAGGAAAAATTTTGGGGATTATTATAGAGGGTTATTCTTGAGGCTTATTATGAAAGGTTACTGTTGAAGATTACTATGGAGAGTTATTGTGGTGAATTCTTAAGAAAGATTATTGTGATGGATTATCATGGAGGATTATTCTCTTGTAGTTTTTTTAGGCTTATTATGAAAGATTACTTTGGTAGGTTATAATTGAGGCTTATAGAGCTGGATTATTAAAAAGGGTTATTGTTGAGAATTATTATTGACGGTTATTTTGTGGCTTATATCTGGAGAGTTATTTTTTTGATTATTGTTGAGGGCTATTTTGGTTGACTATTGCGGAGGGTTAATGTTGTGGATTATTAGGTACGTTGATTGTAGTAGATAATTATTGATGATTATTATGAATAATTATTAAGGACATTTATTGTGTAGGATTATTATTTAGCGTTATTGTGTTGGATTATTATTTAGAGTTGTTTTATTGGATAATTATTTAGAGTTATTGAGATGGATTATTATTTAGAGTTATATTGTTGAATTATTATTTAGTGTTATTATGTTGGATTATTACAAACCGTTATTGTGTTGGATTATTACAAAAAGATATCGTGTTGGATTATTACAGAACGTTATTGTGTTGGATTATTATGAAACGTTATTGTGTTGGATTATTACAAAACGTTATTTTGGTGAATTAATCTGGAGTATTATTTTTGTGGATTATTGTGGAGGGCTATTTTCGTGGATTATTAAGATAAATTATTTTCGTGGATTATTTACAAATGGAATGCATTTGGAAGTTATGTTATGGAGGCAGACTCCATACAGTTACAATTGTAGATATTTTGGGGCCCAATAGGCCCAGAATCATGTGAATCAGTTGATTGACAGTTGAGATGTGGAACTAAAGAGCTGATGCCCAAACCCCCCCCCCCCCGCAATCACAACTTGGTAAGTACAATATACAAGATCGCTTGGTTGTCAGACAAGCAGCTCCTCTGAATACATGACTTATGTGATCACGTGGCTGTATGACAATTACTGTCCACGAGATATCTACTACGTTTATGACTGATTTCTTAATAAAAAAGAGTAAATCTTCGAATATTGATTAGTGGTAATATAAGTAAACACACACACGGGTGACCTCTGATGACCCAAAGGTCATAACAGTTGTGTCACGAGTGATCACTTTCATTCGTACCATAACAGGAGTGTTCTATTAATATTTTTCTGTTAATTACCAAGAGGACAGTTTTCACTCCTGAAAGGTTATCACTTCCTTCAGATGAATGTTCTTGGTGTCACTGGAAATTAACTTATACATGGTGTCTCGGGGTCACTTGAGATGAAGGTCTATATAATATTTAGTGAGTCTTGACTAATTAGGAAGAGTCACGGCCTAAGAGTGGGGTCTGCCACCGGTGGCTGGACGGTCGTCAGTTCGAGCGCATGTTGAGTAGATCTCTTCCTTTTTAATTTTTTTTTATCCTATTAATATAAATATCAAACAAAGGAAACCAATTAATAAGTAGACACAAGGAGCTGCAACAGGGTTCCATATAATAAGGTTTTTCTCATAATATTTCATATGGAAAAAGTATTATTTCTTATTCAATAACAAAGAAACGGGTTTCAATAACACATACTGATGTTGAGAAAGATAATTACGAAAGATAAGTTGACAGAGCCAGAACTCTACTGAATTTAAAGAATGTTCTGGAGGCTCCAAACCGGAACCCAACCAGGGTTTTACAGCCATCCCGACGACACTCTGGCCTTCGGTAATGACGTTCACACTCTTCCAATAGACACAGATCACAATGAAATCACAATGACGAGATATATCAATGAATATCATTTTGAGAGAATTGAGTGACTTTTACTCCTTAATTCACTACATTACCCTAAAATTATTTCCATTGATATGTGATGTCATTGTAATTTTACAACAATGAGGGTTATTGTGGTGAATTTTTAGGGAGGGTTATTGTAGTAAATAATTTTGAAAGTTAAAGTGGTGAATTAGTGGGTAGATTTATCATTTCATAAGAAAAAAATTTGAGAAAATATATTAATTCAGGAAAACTTGGCTTATTAGGCAAATCGGGCCTTGCATATTAGGCCGAGAAGTGCATTCTGGCTACTAGGTACGACATATATATATATATATATATATATATATATATATATATATATATATATATATATATATATATATATATATATATATATATATATATATATATATATATATATATATAGTAGGCTGAGAAGTGCGTTCTGGCTACTAGGTACGACATATATATATATATATATATATATATATATATATATATATATATATATATATATATATATATATATATATATTAGTATATTTTGGTAGCAGTCTTTCCTGTAGACATATATTATTAAATATGACCGAAAAAGTAAGATTAATAATTCTAACACGAATTTTCTCAATCTTTCGTACATTACGCTTCACTGTTGGAGGTAAATCAAAAATCACTTCTCCAAAATTCATTTTTATTTCTAGTCTGACGCGACACGGGCGCGTCAGACTAGAAATAAAAATGAATTTTGGAGAAGTGATTTTTGATTTACCTCCAACAGTGAAGCGTAATGTACGAAAGATTGAGAAAATTCGTGTTAGAATTATTAATCTTACTTTTTCGGTCATATTTAATAATATATATATATATATATATATATATATATATATATATATCTATATATATATATATATATATATATATATATATATATATATATATATATATATATATGAATATATATATATATATATATATATATATATATATATGTATATATATATATATATATATATATATATATATATATATATATATATATATATATATATATATATATATATATATATATATATATATATATATAAGCCTATACTTGCATAAACCACAAGGGAAGATTAACAATCTTTGGACAACACCCACCAGTGAGACTCGAACCCAGAAAGTTCAACTACCATCCAATAGCTGCCATAACTAGTATGCTTTAACCCACTACACCATCAGACCCTACAAAAGAAGTAGATACTTCGAGATATATATACATCTCAAACATCTCCACTTCCCGAGGGCACCAGATGAGTGTGAGGTTAGTCTGCATTTTTCGTCAAGCCACTGTCAATGTGAGAGAACTCGTGTCCAGCTTATAAGCCTATACTTGCATAAACCACAAGGGAAGATTAACAATCTTTGGACAACACCTACCAGTGAGACTCGAACCCAGAGAGCACAACTACCTTCCAGTAGCTGCCATAACTAGTATGCTTTAACCCACTACACCATCAGACCCTACAAAAGAAGTAGAGACTTCGGGATATATATACATCTCAAACATCTCCACTTCCCGAGGGCACCAGATGAGTGTGAGGTTAGTCTGCATTTTTCGTCAAGCCACTGTCAATGTGAGAGAACTCGTGTCCAGCTTATAAGCCTATACTTGCATATGCTAGTATGCATATAACTAGTATGCTAGTTATGGCAGCTACTGGAAGGTAGTTGTGCTTTCTGGGTTCGAGTCTCACTGGTGGGTGTTGTCCAAAGATTGTTAATCTTCCCTTGTGGTTTATGCAAGTATAGGCTTATAAGCTGGACACGAGTGCTCTCACATTGTCAGTGGCTTGACGAAAAATGCAGACTAACCTCACACTCATCTGGTGCCCTCGGGAAGTGGAGATGTTTGAGATGTATATATATCTCGAAGTCTCTACTTCTTTTGTAGGGTCTGATGGTGTAGTGGGTTAAAGCATACTAGTTATGGCAGCTACTGGAAGGTAGTTGTGCTTTCTGAGTTCGAGTCTCACTGGTGGATGTTGTCCAAAGATTGATATATATATATATATATATATATATATATATATATATATATATATATATATATATATATATATATATATATATATATATATATATATATATGTCGTACCTAGTAGCCAGAACGCACTTCTCAGCCTACTATGCAAGGCCCGATTTGCCTAATAAGCCAAGTCTTCACGAATTAATTGTTTTTCGACTACCTAACCTACCTAACCTAACCTAACCTAACTTTTTCTGCTACCTAACCTAACCTAACTTATAAAGATAGGTTAGGTTAGGTTAGGTAGGGTTGGTTAGGTTCGGTCATATATCTACGTTAATTTTAACTCCAATAAAAAAATATTGACCTCATACATAATGAAATGGGTAGCTTTATCATTTCATAAGAAAAAAACTAGAGAAAATACATTAATTCAGGAAAACTTGGCTTATTAGGCAAATCGGGCCCTGCATAGTAGGCTGAGAAGTGCGTTCTGGCTACTAGGTACGACATATATATATATATATATATATATATATATATATGCGAACAAGCCTGAATGGTCCCCAGGACATATGCAAATGAAAACTCACACCCCAGAAGTGACTCGAACCCATACTCCCAGAAGCAACGCAACTGGTATGTACAAGACGCCTTAATCCACTTGACCATCACGACCGGACATAATGAGGTGATAGCCGAGGCTATATGAACCACCCCACCGCCTACACTCGGATAGTTATCTTGGGCATAGCATTTTACCAAATCACCTCATTCTTTGGGGCACACGTGAGGAACACAAATGCGTGAAAACTCACACCCCAGAAGTGACTCGAACCCATACTCCCAGAAGCAACGCAACTGGTATGTACAAGACGCCTTAATCCACTTGACCATCACGACCGGACATAATGAGGTGATAGCCGAGGCTATATGAACCACCCCACCGCCGGCACTCGGATAGTTATCTTGGGCATAGCATTTTACCAAATCACCTCATTCTTTGGGGCTCACGTGAGGAACACAAATGCGCATTTGTGTTCCTCACGTGTGCCCCAAAGAATGAGGTGATTTGGTAAAATGCTATGCCCAAGATAACTATCCGAGTGCCGGCGGTGGGGTGGTTCATATAGCCTCGGCTATCACCTCATTATGTCCGGTCGTGATGGTCAAGTGGATTAAGGCGTCTTGTACATACCAGTTGCGTTGCTTCTGGGAGTATGGGTTCGAGTCACTTCTGGGGTGTGAGTTTTCAGTTATATATATATATATATATATATATATATATATATATGTCGTACCTAGTAGCCAGAATTCACTTCTCAGCCTACTATTCAAGGCCCGATTTGCCTAATAAGCCAAGTTTTCCTGAATTAATATATTTACTATAATTTTTTTCTTATGAAATGATAAAGCAACCCTTTTCTCTATGTATGAGGTCAATTTTTTTTTATTGGAGTTAAAATTAACGTAGATATATGACCGAACCTAACCAACCCTACCTAACCTAACCTAACCTATATTTATAGGTAAGGTTAGGTTAGGTAGCCAAAAAAAGCTAGGTTAGGTTAGGTTAGGTAGGTTAGGTAGACGAAAAAACATTAATTCATGAAAACTTGGCTTATTAGGCAAATCGGGCCTTGAATAGTAGGCTGAGAAGTGCGTTCTGGCTATTAGGTACGACATATATATATATATATATATATATATATATATATATATATATATATATATATATATATATATATATATATATATATATATATATATATATATATATATATATATATATATATATATATATATATATATATATATATATAAGGTTCACCTGCATATATATTTATATTTATATTCCCGTATATATTTATACAGTCGCCTGCATATATATTTATATTTATATTCCCACCACCATATGTAAAAAGTCACACACGGGAATTATTACTACACAATTATATACAGCTTCGTTTTCTTCTGAAGACACTGGACACTCGGCGACGCTCCCTCTGGGTAGACTTTCCTGGTCTCCTCCTCTGTGGCCCAGAACCCACGATGAATCCACCCTGGCCACAGGCCAGCCAAACCACAATCCCACTGGGTGCCTCGTCGTGATGGCCTACAACCACGGTCCAGCCTGTAGCTGGCAGGTACTAGTCAGCTTCCCTGTCAGGCCACTCCTTGACTAATACTAGTGTTGCGAGCCCTAGGCAGGAGCCTCGTGTGACTCGCTGGTCACCCTCCTCGGTATTCACCTCAGTGGGTGGTCTCTTCCACCAGCCAGCCCTGGATACGGCGAATCCCGTTACTGCCACTCCTCAGCCAGGCAATCATACACTCAGCAGAGTTCGTCCGGGGGGTGTCTCACAGCTTCTACAAAGCAGACTGGTGAAGAGACCATGGCTGCCTTGGGTAGACTGATTCCACGTACCTCCCAACCGTCCTAGGTTGACTCTGAAAGTAGACACGTCATCAGTACTGAAGACACTACATGGGGCCACTAGGAAACTTCACTTACTAGCTTAGACAGAAACGTCCAGCTCCATAGATGGCGTTCACTGTCTAAGCCCCACCTCACCAGAGGTCAGCAGCGGCTACGTCACGAGCTGACTAGGACAGGAATCCAACGCCTGTTGCCGGCATATCCTGTCACCTCTAGATGGTGTTGTCCATATTGTGGGGTTTTCGGGATCGGACTCTCAGATGGCGTGGACTTCATGGCTTCGTGGTCGGGAGTGGAATTTAGGTTCGTAACAGTGGTGGATTCCTATGAAAGGTTATTTTGATGGATTATCATGGAGGATTATTCTCTTGTAATTTTTTTTAGGCTTATTATGAAGGATTACTTTGGTGGGTTATTATTGAGGGTTATAGTGCCTGATTATTAATAAGGGTTATTGTTGAGAATTATTATTGACGGTTATTATTGTGTCTTATATCTGGAGAGTTATTTTTGTGATTATTGTTGAGGACTATTTTGGTTGACTATTGCGGAGGGTTATTGTTGTGGATTATTAGGTACGTAAATTGTAGTAGATAATATTGATGGTTATTATGAATAATTATTATGGACATTTATTGTGTAGGATTATTATTTAGAGTTATTGTGTTGGATTATTATTTAGAGTTATTTTGTTGGATTAATATTTAGAGTTATTTTATTGGTGTATTATTTAGAGTTATTGTGATAGATAATTATTTAGAGTTATATTGTTGAATAATTATTTAGAGTTATTGTGTTGGATTATTACAAAACGGTATTGTGTTGGCTTATTACAAAACGTTATTGTGTAGGATTATTACAAAACGTTATTTTGGTGAATTAATATGGAGTATTATTTTTGTGGATTATTGTGGAGGGCAATTTTAGTGGATTATTAAGATAAAATATTTCCTTTGAATATTTACAAATGGAATGCATTTGGAAGTTATGTTATGGAGGCAGATTCCATACAGTTATAATTGAAGATATTATCGAGCCCAATAGGCCCAGAATCATGTGAATCACTTGATTGACAGTTGAGATGTGGGACTAAAGAGCAGATGCTTAGTCCCTCCGCAATCACAACTACGTAAGTACAATATACAAGATCGTTTGGTTGTCAGACAAGCAGCTCCTCTGTATACATGACTATGTGATCACGTGGCTGTATGACAATTACTGTACACGAGATATCTACTACGTTTATGACTGATTTCATCATAAAAAAGTAAATCCTTCGAATGTTGATTAATGGTAATATAAGTAAACACACACACGGGTGACCTCTGATGACCCAGAGGTCATAACAGTCGTGTCAAGAGTGATCACTTTCATTCTTACCATAACAGGAGTGTTGTATTAAGTTTTCTCTGTTAATTTCCATGAGGGCAATTTTCACTCCAGTAAGGTTATCACTTCCTTCAGATGAATGTTCTTGGTGTCACTGGAAATTAAAGCGTATACATGGTCTCTCGGGGTCACTTGAGGTGAAGGTCTATATAATACTTGGTGAGTCTTAATTAATAAGGAAGAGTCACGGTCTCAGAGTGGGGTCTGCAGCCGGTAGCCGGACGGTCGACAGCTCGAGCCCAAACAAGTGTACATATCTTCCTTTTTGTTTTTTTCATCCTATGTCTGGAAAAGAATTATAATAGATTACTATGGAGGCTTATTCTGTTGAATTATTATGGAAGTGTTTTGTGGTGAATTATTATTAGAATTGTATTATTGTTGAAGGTGATTTTGGTAGATTATTTAAGTTATTGTGAGAAATAAACATGGAGAGTCATTGTTTAGGGTTATTGTGCAGGTTTATTGTTGAGGGTTAATATGTAGGGTTATTGTGATGGATTATTATGAAGGATTATTGTGCCCGATTATTATTGAGGGTTATTTTGGGGGTTTATTAAGGAGGAATATTGCGGGTTATTATTGTGGAGGGGTGATTGTTGTGTGTTATTAGAGAGAATAATTATTGATTATTATCATTATTCTGTATGAAAATTTTGGAGAATTATTGTTGTGGATATTATTTTACGTTATTGTTGAGGATGATTATGAAGGGTTATTGTTGAAGTTCATTATTAAAGGTTAATGTTGAAGATTATTATTGGTGCTTATTTTCGTGGATTAAGTTGTAGGTTTACTGTGCTGGATAATTATGGAGGTAAGACGATGCTTGTTCAAGAACTAAATCCTGTGGTTCTCCACTAGTAACTCTCCCCCAGTCAGATACATTGTTTCTGATTACTGTCCTCATCTGTCTGTCAGTTAGAACATTTTTCATCCTTGTCAGAAGTCTTCCTGTCACCCCGCCGGCATGTTTCAGATTCCAGAATCGCCTCTTATGTGGGACTCTGTCAAAAGCCATTTTTTTTTTTTTAGGTCCAGAGAGACACAGTCAACCCAGGCACCGCTTTCCTGTATTATCTCTGTGGCTCTATCAAAAAAAGTAAGTAGATTTGTTATACAGGATCATCCGGTTCGAAAACCCTTGTTTCTCTCCGTTATTATGTCATTAATCTCGAAGTTTTTAATCCATTTACCTTTAACTATTTTTTCTAGGGTTTTAACTACTTCGCTTGTAAGTAATACGGGTCAATAATTTAGAGGATCCTTTCGACTATCAATTTTATAGATTGGTACTATGTTTATCTTTTTCCATATATCTGGTAATATTCCTGTGCACAAGGATTTCTGAAATATTAATTGGAGTGGAATGCTCAGCTCAGTTGCACATTCTCGCAGCAAGCCAACTGCTTTATTTCTTCCTAGCCCCTTGAGTAATTTTTTCACTTTGTCTTGAGATACCTCAATTGCGTGCTCTGGAATTGTTTTTTAGTTCAGCTCTCTGAAATCCTCATTTTTGTACAAACACTTTGGAACTGTTCATTTAGCATATCACACATGTCTTTTTCCATTCTCAATTGTCCTGTTCCCCGTTCTCACTCTCTGGATTTTATCCTTTACATGCAGCTTGCTTTTAATTATTTAAAAAAAATGCCTGGATCTGTTTTATATTTGTCCGCTATACCTTTCCCAAAGTTCTTTTCTGCCTCCTCAACGCTGTGTAAATGTTTCTCCCTTGCTTGTATTGCTGGTATGTTTGCAGGTATTGAACCTGTTCCGATATTGAACCAATTTTCTTACCCTGTCCTCTCGGGCCCTATCACAATTAATGTTAAACCAATCCTGTTTTCATGTCCTGCATCTCTGTTTTGATATAAATGTTGTGTTCCTTTATCGTATATTTCGCAAAGTTTGGAATACATTTCACTTACTTCCTTGCCTAGCAACAAATCTGTCCATTTAAACACATTAAAGAATGTTCTAAGTTCCCCACAGTGTTCTTTCTTGAAATCGAGTTTAATAACTGTTTCAATGTCCCAATTCTATTATAGTATATATCGCAAAGCATATTTAATTTACGACAGGACACGATCACTCTTTCCCAAGGGTGGGCGGTACTAGATGTGAAATATATCTTCTTCTTTCCTGATGCATATTATATCCAGTATCGAAGGTACATCCCCTTCCCTCATTCTCGTGGCCTGCTTGACGTGTTAATACATGAATGTCTCAAGAATGAGGCTTACAAATCTGATTGTCGAAATGTTCTCCATTTTTGCTTCGTACGTCTCCCAGTCTATTGCTTTCAAATTGAAGTCCCCGAGGACCAACAATCATCATTTATCTTTATCTGTTTTTACTATAATCTCTCTTATGACCATCATGAGGTCCCTCTCGTTTGTCACACAGTTCCTCCTTTCTCCGTGTGTTGCTTGCTTGTGTGATGGATAACCTGTGATCATCCAGAGGTCATAACAGTCGTGTCACGAGTAATCGCTTTCATTCTTACCATAACAGGAGTGTTGTATTAAGATTTCACTGTTAAGTACCATGAGGGCAGTTTTCACTCCTGTAAGATTATCATTTCCTTCAGATGAATGTTCTTGGTGTCACTGGAAATTGAAGAGTATACATAGTCTTTCGGGGTAACTTGAAGTGAAGGTCTATATAATACTTGATTAGTCTTGACTAATTAGGAAGAGTCACGGCCTCAGAGTGGGGTCTGCCGCTGGTGGCCGGACGGTCATCAGCACGAGCCCTACGATGAGATACTCTTCCTTTTCTTTTTTCAACCTATTAATAAAAATTCCAAAGACAGGAAATCAATTAATAAGTAAACACAAGTAGCTGCAACATGGTTCCATATTAAAAAAAATTCTCGTAATATTTTATATTGAAAAAGTATTTTGTCCTTTTCAATACCAAAGAAAAAGGTTGTAATAACACATCCTGATGTTGAGAAAGATTATTACGAATAATAAGTTGACCAAGCCAGAACTCTGCTGAATTTAATGAAAGGTTCTGGAATCCCCAAACTGGAGCCCAACCAGGGTTTTACAGCCAACCCGGCCACACTCTAGTCTTCCGTAATGACGTTCAATAGACTCAGATCAGAATTAAATCACAATGACGTGATATATCAATGAATATCATTTTAAGACAATGGAGAAACTTCAACTCCACAAGTCACTACATTACCCAAATTATTTCCATTGATATATGACGGAATTGTGATTTTACTACAATGAAGGTTATTGTGGTGAATTTTAAGGGAGGGTTTTTGTAGTAAATATATTTGAAAGTTAAGGTGGTGAATTATTATTAATAGTGTTAGTGGTGAATTATTATTAATAGTGTTAGTGGTGAATTATTATTAATAGTGTTAGTGGTAATTACTAAAAAGATTATTTCAGAATATTATTTTGAAGGGTTATTGTAGTGGATTATTTCCTAGAGTTATTATGGTAGATTATTTTGGAGATTTATTTTGGTGGATTATTATGGAAAGTTATTGTTATTGGTTATTATAACAGGTTGTTGTGGTGAATTATTACGATGAGTTATTGTTGTAGATTAATGAGGAGGGTTATTGTGGTTTAATATAATTGTAGACTATTATAGTGGCTAATTAGGAACGGTTAATGTGGGGAATTATTAAGAAAAATTATTGTGGTGGATTATTGTTGATTGTTATTTTGGTGGATTATTGTTGATGGTTATTTTGGTGAATTAATATGGAGAGTTATTGTGGAATATCATGAAGTAGGTTATTGTAATAAATTATTATGGCGAGTTTTTGTGAACGGTTATGATGGTGAGTTATTGTGGATGATTATTAAGAGGATTATTATATATCATAATTAAAGATTTTATTTGGGTGAATTATTATGAGAAAAAATGTTGGTGGATTACTATAGAGGGTTATTCTTGAGGCTTATTATAAACGGTAACTGATGAAGGTTACTTTGGAGAGGTATTGTAGTGGATTCTTATGAAAGGTTATTGTGATGGATTATTATGGAGGATTATTCTCTTGTATTATTGTGGAGGTTTCTTTGGAGGCTTGTTATAAAGGATTGCTTTGGGGGGGGGGGGGGGTATTATTGAGGGTTATAGTGCTCGAATATAAAAAAAAGGGTACTGTTGAGAATTAATATGAACGGTTATTATTGTGGCTAATATTTGGAGAGTTATTTTTGTAATTATTGTGAAGGGCTATTTTGGTTGACTATTGGCGGTAGATTATTGTTGTGGATTATTAGGTACGTTTATTGTAGTAGATAATTATTGATGGTTATTATGAATAATTATTATGAACATTTATTGTGTTGGATTATTATTTATAGTAATTGTGTTGAATTATTTTTTAGAGTTATTGCATTAGAATATTATTTAGAGTCATTGTATTGGATTATTATTTGGAGTTATTGTGTTGGATTATTACAAAGCGCTATTTTGGTAGATTAATATGGAGTATTATTATTGTGGATTATTGTGGAGGGCTATTTTCGTGGATTATTGAGATAAGTTATTTGACTGGATTATTTACAAATGGAATGCATTTGGAAGTGACGTGGTGGAGGCAGATTCCAAACAGAGTTCCAAATGTAGATATGATGGAGCCCAATAGGCCCACAAACATGTGAATCAGCTGATTGACAGTTGAGATGCGGGACCAAAGAGCAGAAGCTCAACCCCAGCAATCAAAAGTAGGTAAGTACAATATACATGACCACTTGGTTGTCAGACAACTGCTCCACAGCATACATGATCACTTGGTCGTCAGACAAGCAGCTTCTCAGTATAACTGACCACTTCGTTGACACACAAGCTAATTACAAAAACATATGACCTTGTTGAAGCTGGAGCAGCATCTCCACATGACCACGTGGCTGTCAGTTTAGAGAGCTTAACAGTATACATGACTTTGTGATCACGTGGCTCCCTGACAATAAACTGGCTAAGTGATATCACGTGAAACTAGATATCATGTAATATCAAGAACAGTGATTATGACTGAAATCTTAATAAAAAGAGTAAATCCTTCGAATGTGGATTAATGGTAATATAAGTAAACACACACACGGGTGTCCTCTGATGACCCAGAGGTCCTAACAGTCGTATCAGGAGTGATCGCTTTCATTCTTGCCATAACAGGAGTGTTGTATTAAGATTTCTCTGTTAAGTACCATGAGGGCAGTTTTCACTCCTGTATCGTTATCACTTCCTTCATATGAATGTTCTTGGTGTCACTGGAAATTAAAGCGTATTCATAGTCTCTTGGGGTCACTTGAGGTAAGGGTCTATATAGTACTTGGTGAGTCTTGACTAATTAGAAAGGGTCACGGCATCAAAGTGGGGGTCTGCCGCTGGTGGCCTGACGGTCGTCAGCACGAGCCCTTCTCATGAGACATTCTTCCTTTTTCTTTTTTCAACCTACTAATATACATTCCAATTACAGAAAATCATTTAATAATTAAACACAAGGAGCTGCAACATGGGTCCATATTAAAAAAATAATTCTCGTAATATTTCATATAGAAAAAGTATTTTTTTTATATATAAAGATATTGTGATTTTATTGCGATGAGGATTATTGTGAGGAATTTTAAGGGAAGGTTATTGTAGTAAATAATTTTGAAAGTTAAAGTGGTGAATTATTATTAATAGTGTTATTGGTAATTATTTAGAACAATATTTCAGAAGATTATTTTGAAGGGTTATTGTGGTGGATTAATTTCTAGAGTTATTGTGGTAGGTTAATGAAGAGGGTTATTGTGGTTTAATATAATTGAGGATTATTGTAGTGGCTTATTAGGAGGGGTTAATGTGGGGAATTATAATGAAGAGTTTTTTTCGTGGATTATTGTTGATGGTTATTTTCATGAATTAATATGCAGGGTTATTGCAGAATATCATAATGGAGGTTGTTGTAAGAAATTATTATATGAATTTATTGTGGACGATTATTAAGAGGATTATTATAAGGCTTAATTATAGATTTTATTGGGGTGAATTATTATGAGGAAAAATTTTGGTGGATTATTATTGAGGGTTAACCTTGAGGCTTATTGTGAACGGTCACTTTTGAAGATAACTTTGGAGAGGTTATGTATGTGTAATTTTTTCACTTTATCTTCAGATAACACAATTGTATGCTCTGGAATTGGTAATCTGGAATCCGTTCAGCTCTCTGAAATCCTCATTTTGTACAAACACACTTTGGAACTGTTCATTTAGCATTTCACACATTTCTTTTTCCATTCTCAATTGTCCTGTTCCCCGTTCTCTATCTCTGGATTTTATCCTTTAAATGCAGCTGGCTTTTAATTAATTTTAAGAAATGCTTGGATCTGTTTTATATATGTCTGCTATACCTATCTTAAAGTTCGTTTCTACCTCCTCACCGTTGTGTAATTGTTTCTTCCTTGCTTGTATTCCTGGTATATTTGCAGGCATTGAACCTGTTCTGATATTGAACCAATTTTCTTACCTAGTCCTCTCTGGCCCTATCACAATTTTTGTTGAACCAATCCTCTTTTCTGGTCCCGCATGTCTGTTTTGGTATGAATGTTGTGTTCCTTCAGCGTATATTTCGCAAAATTTGGAATACATTTCACTTACTTCCTTACCTAGCAAAAAGTCTGTTCATTTAAACTCATTAAAGAATTTTCTAAGTTCCCCACAGTGTTCTCTCTTGAAATCGAGTTTAATAACTGTTTCAATGTCCCAATTATATTATAGAATATATCGCAAAGCATATTTAATTTAAAATGGACACGATCACTATTTCCCAAGGGAGGGCGGTATTAGATGTCAAATATGTTTTCTTCTTCTTGAATGATGAATATTAAATCCAGTATTGACGGAAAAACCCCTTCTTTCATTCTCGTGGCCTGCTTGACGTGTTGATACATGAATGTCACCAGAATGAGACTTACAAATCTGATTATCGAAATGTTCTCCGTACTTGATTTGTACGCCTCCCATTCTATTGCTTTCAAGTTGAAGTCCCCGAGGACAAACGCTCGTCATCGATCTATATCTGTTTTTAATATAATCTCTCTCATAACCATCATGAGTCCCCCTCTCGTTTCTCATAGAGTTCCTCCTTTGTCCGTGTGTAGCTTGCTGGTGGGATGGGTGACCTGTGACGACCCAGAGGTCATAACAGTCGTGTCATGAGTGATCGCTTTCATTCTTGCCAAAACAGAAGTGTTGTATTAAGATTTATCTGTTAAGTACCATTAGTGCAGTTTTCACTCCTGTAAAGTTATCACTTCCTTCATATGAATGTTCTTGGTGTCACTGGAAATTAAAGCGTATACATGGTCTCTCGGTGTAACTTGAGGTGAAGGTCTATATAATACTTGGTGAGTCTTGACTAATTAGGAAGAGTCACGGCCTCAGAGTGTGGTCTGCCGCTGGTGGCCAGACGGTCATCAGCACGAGCCCTATGGTGAGATATTCTTCCTTTTTCATTTTTCAACCTATTAATAAAAACTCGAAACACAGGAAATCAAATAATAAGTAAACACGAGGAACTGCAACATGGTTTCATATTAAAAAAAATTCTCGTAATATTTTATATTGAAAAAGTATTTTTTTCTTTTCAATACCAAAGAAAAAGGTTGTAATAACACATAGTGATGTTGAGAAAGATTATTACGAATGATAAGTCGACCAAGCCAGAACTCTGCTGAATTTAATGGAAGGTTCTGGAATCCCCAAACCGGAGCCCAAGCAGGGATTTACAGCCATCCCGACCACACTCTGGTGTTCCGTAATGACGTTCACACTCTTACAATAGACTCAGATCACAATGAAATCAAAATGACGTGATATATCAATGAATATCATTTTGAGACAATGGAGTGACTTCAACTCCACAAGTTACTACATTAACCAAATTATTTCCGTTGATATATTACGCAATTGTGATTTTACTACAATGAAGGTTATTGTGCTGAACTTTAAGGGAGGGTTGTTGTAGTAAATAATTTGGAAGTTAAAGTGGTGAATTACTATTAATAGTGTTAGTGGTAATTATTAAAAAAATTATTTTGAAGGGTTATTGTGGTGGAATAATTCCTAGAGTTATTTTGGTAGATTATTTTGGAGATTTATTTTGGAGGATTATTATGGAATGTTATTGTTATTGGTTATTATAACAGGTTGTTGTGGTAAATTATTACGATGAGTTATTGTTGTAAATTAATGAGGAGGGTTATTGTGGTTTAATATAATTGTGGACTATTATAGTGGCTAATTAGGAACGGTTAATGTGGGGAATTATTAAGAAAAATTATTGTGGTGGATTATTGTTGATTGTTATTTTGGTGGATTACTGTTGATGGTTCTTTTGGTGAATTAATATGGAGATTTATTGTGGAATATCATGAAGGAGGTTATTGTAAGAAATTATAATGGCGAGTTTTTGTGAATGGTTATTATGGTGAGTTATTGTGGATGATTATTAAGAGGATTAATATATATCATAATTATGGATTTTATTGGGGTGAATTATTATGAGAAAAAAGGTTGGTGGATTATTATAGAGGGTTATTCTTGAGGCTTATTATGAACGGTAACTGTTGAAGGTTACTTTAGAGAGTAATTGTAGTGGATTCCATTGAAAGGTTATTGTGATGGATTATTATGGAGGATTATTCTCTTGTATTATTGTGGAGGTTTCTTTTGAGGCTTGTTATAAAGGATTACTTTGGGGGGGTATTATTGAGGGTTATAGTGCTGGAATATAAAAAAGGGGTACTGTTGAGAATTAATATGAACGGTTATAATTGTGGCTAATATATGGAGAGTTATTTTTGTAATTATTGTGAAGGGCTATTTTGGTTGACTATTGGCGGAAGATAATTATTGTGGATTATTAAGTACGTTTATTGTAGTAGATAATTATTGATGGTTATTATGAATAATTATTATGAACATTTATTGTGTTGGATTATTATTTATAGTTATTGTGTTGAATTATTATTTAGAGTTATTGTATTAGAATATTATTTAGAGTTATTGAATTAGATTATTATTTAGAGTTATTGTATTGGATTATTATTTGGAGTTATTGTGTTGGATTATTACAAAGCGTTATTTTAGTAGATTAATATGGAGAATTATTTTTGTGGATTATTTTGGAGGGCTATTTTCGTGGAATATTAAGATAAGTTATTTGAGTGGATTATTTACAAATGGAATGCATTTGGAAGTGACGTGGTGGAGGCAGATTCCAAACAAAGTTCCAAATGTAGATATGATGGAGCCCAATAGGCCCACAAACATGTGAATCAGCTGATTGACAGTTGAGATGCGGGTCCAAAGAGCAGATGCTCAACCCCAGCAATCAAAACTAGGTAAGTACAATATACATGACCACTTGGTTGTCAGACAACCAGCTCCACAGCAAACATGATCACTTGGTCGTCAGACAAGCAGCTTCTCAGTATAACTGACCACTTCGTTGACACACAAGCTAATTACATAAACATATGACCTTGTTGAAGCTGGAGCAGCATCTCCACATGACCACGTGGCTGTCAGTTTAGACAGCCTAACAGTATACATGACTTTGTGATCACGTGGCTCCCTGACAATAAACTGGCTAAGTGAAATCACTTGAAACTAGATATCACGTAATATCAAGAACAGTGATTATGACTGAAATCTTAATAAAAAGAGTAAATCCTTCGAATGTGGATTAATGGTAATATTAGTAAACACACACACGGGTGACCTCTGATGACCCAGAGGTCCTAACAGTCGTATCAGGAGTGATCGCTTTCATTCTTACCATAATAGGAGTGTTGTATTAAGATTTCTCTGTTAAGTACCATGAAGGCAGTTTTCACTCCTGTATGGTTATCACTTCATTCAGATGAATGTTCTTGGTGTCACTGGAAATTAAAGCGTATTCATAGTCTCTCGGGGTCACTTGAGGTGAAGGTCTATATAATACTTGGTGAGTCTTGACTAATTAGCAAAAGTCACGGCCTCAGAGTGTGATCTGCCGCCGGTGGCCGGACGGTCATCAGCACGAGCTCTTCTCATGAGACATTCTTCCTTTTTCTTTTTTCAACCTATTAATATACATTCCAAACACAGGTAATCAATTAATAATTAAACACAAGAAGCTGCAACATTGTTCCATATAAAAAAAATTCTCGTAATATTTCATATAGAAAAAGTATTTTTTTATATATAAAGATATCGTGATTTTATTGCGATGAGGATTAATGTGAGGAATTTTAAGGGAAGGTTATTGTAGTAAATAAGTTTGAAGGTTAAAGTGGTGAATTTTTATTAATAGTGTTAGTAGTAATTATTAAGAAGATTAATTCAGAAGATTATTTTGAAGGGTTATTGTGGTGGATTAATTCCTAGAGTTATTGTGGTAGGTTACTGAGGAGGGTTATTGTGGTTTAACGTAATTGAGGATTATTGTAGTGGCTTATTAGGAGGGGTTAATGTGGGGAATTATAATGAAGAGTTATTGTGGTGGCTTATTGTTGATGGTTATTTTGATGAATTAATATGGAGGGTTATTGCAGAATATCATGAAGGAGGTTATTGTAAGAAATTGTTATGGTGAGTTATTGTGGATGATTATTAGGATGATTATTACTTTGCATAATTATGGATTTTATTGGGGTGAATTATTATGAGGAAAAATTTTGGTGGATTATTATAGACGATTAATCTTGAGGCTTATTATGAACGGTACTGTTGAAGATAACTATGGAGAGGTTATCTATGAGTAATTTGTTTACTTTGTCTTGAGATACCACAATTGTGTGCTCTGGAATTGGTAATCTGGAATCCGTCCAGCTTTCTGAAATCCTCATTTTGTACAAAAACACTTTGGAACTGTTCATTTAGCATTTCACACATTTCTGTTTCCATTTTCAATTGTCCTGTTCCCCGTTCTCAATCTCTGGGTTTTATCCTTTACATGCAGCTTGCTTTTAATTAATTTAAAAAAATGCCTGGATCTGTTTTATAATTGTCCGCTATATCTTTCCCAAAGTTTTATCTACCTCCTCACCGCTGTGTAATTGTTTCTCCCTTGCTTGTATTGCTAGTATGTTTGCAGGTATAGAAACCTGTTCCGATATTGACCCAATTCTCTTACCTTGTGCTCTCGGGCCCTATCACAATTTCTGTTAAACTAATCCTTTTATCTGTTCCTGTATCTCTGTTTTGGTATGAATGAGTGCGTTCCTTCATCGTATATTTCGCAAAATTTGGAATACATTTCAATTACTTCCTTGCCTAGCAAAACGTCTGTCCATTTAAACTCATTAAAGAATTTTCTAAGTTCCCCACAGTGTTCTCTCATGAAATCGAGTTAATAACTGTTTCAATGTTCCAATTCTAATATAGAATATATCGCAAAGCATATTTAATTTACAAATGGACAAGATCACTATTTCCCAAGGGAGTGCGGTACTAGATATCAAATATGTTTTCTTCTTCTTTAATGATGAATATTAAATCCAGTATTGACGGAAAAACCCCTTCTTTCATTCTCGTGGCCTGCTTGACGTGTTGATACATGAATGTCTCCAGAATGAGACTTACAAATCTGATTATCGAAATGTTCTCCGTACTTGATTCGTACGCCTCCCATTATATTGCTTTCAAGTTGAAGTCCCCGAGGACAAACGCTCGTCATCGATCTTTATCTCTTTTTAATATAATCTCTCTCATAACCATCATGAGGCCCCTCTCGTTTCTCATAGAGTTCCTCCTTTGTCCGTGTGTTGCTTGCTGGTGGGATGGGTGACCTGTGATGACCCAGAGGTCATAACAGTCGTGTCATGAGTGATCGCTTTCATTCTTACCAAAAAAGAAGTGTTGTATTAAGATTTATCTGTTAAGTACCATGAGTGCAGTTTTCACTCCTGTAAAGTTATCACTTCCTTCATATGAATGTTCTTGGTGTCACTGGAAATTAAAGCGTATACATGGTCTCTCGGGGTCACTTGCGGTGAAGGTCTATTTAATACTTGGTGAGTCTTGACTAATTAGCAAAAGTCACGGCCTCAGAGTGGGGTCTGCCGCTGGTGGCCTGACGGTCATCAGCACGAGCCCTTCTGATGAGACATTCTTCCTTTTTCTTTTTTCAACCATTATTATACATTCCAAATACAGAAAATCAATTAATAATTAAACACAACGAGCTGCAACATGGTTCCATATTAATAAAAAATTATCGTAATATTTCATATAGAAAAATTATTTTTTATATATAAAGATATTGTGATTTTATTGCGATGAGGATTATTGTGAGGAATTTTAAGGGAAGGTTATTGTAGTAAATAATTTTGAAAGTTAAAGTGGTGAATTATTATTAATAGTGTTAGTGGTAATTATTAGAAGATTATTTCAGAAGATTATTTTGAAGGGTTATTGTGGTGGATTAATTTCTAGAGTTATTGTGGTAGGTTAATGAAGATGGTTATTGTGGTTTAATATAATTGAGGATTATTGTAGTGGCTTATTAGGAAGTGTTAATGTGGGGAATTATAATGAAGAGTTATTTTGGTGGATTATTGTTGATGGTTATTTTTTTGAATTAATATGGAGGGTTATTGCAGAATATCATGAAGGAGGTTGCTGTAAGAAATTATTATATGAAGTTATTGTGGATGATTATTCGGATGATTATTATGTTGCTTAATTATAGATTTTATTGGGGTGAATTATTATGAAGAAAAATTTTTGTGGATTATTATAGAGGGTTAATCTTGAGGCTTATTATGAACGGTCACTTTTGAAGATAACTATGGAGAGGTTATCTATAAGTAATTTTTTCACTTTGTCTTCAGATAACACAATTGTGTGCTCTGGAATTGGTAATCTGGAATCCGTCCAGCTCTCTGAAATCCTCATTTTGTGCAAACACACTTTGGAACTGTTCATTTAGCATTTCACACATTTCTTTTTCCATTATCAATTGTCCTGTTCCCCGTTCTCAATCTCTGGATTTTATCCTTTAAATGCAGCTTGCTTTTAATTAGTTTTAAGAAATGCCTGGATCTGTTTTATATTTGTCCGCTATACCTATCTCAAAGTTCTTTTCTACCTCCTCACCGCTGTGTAATTGTTTCTTCCTTGCTTGTATTCCTGGTATGTTTGCAGGCATTGAACCTGTTCCGATATTGAACCAAGTTTCTTACCTTGTCCTCGCTGGCCCTATCACAATTTCTGTTGAACCAATCCTGTTTTCATGTCCCGCATCTCTGTTTTGGTATGAATGTTGTGTTCGTTCATCGTATATTTCGCAAAATTTGGAATACATTTCACTTACTTCCTTGCCTAGCAAAAAGTCTGTCCATTTAAACTCATAAAGAATTTTCTAAGTTCCCCACAGTGTTCTCTCTTGAAATCGAGTTTAATAACTGTTTCAATGTCCCAATTCTATTATAAAATATATCGTAAAGCATATTTAATTTACAAAAGGACACGATCACTATTTCCCAAGGGAGGGCGGTATTAGATGTCAAATATGTTTTTTTCTTCTTGAATGATGAATATTAAATCCAGTATTGACGGAACATCCCATACCCTCATTCTCGTGGCCTGCTTGAAGTGTTGATACAGGAATGTCACCAGAATGAGACTTATAAATCTGATTGTCGAAATGTTCTCCGTACTTGCTTCGTACGCCTCCCATTCTATTGCTTTCAAGTTGAAGTCCCCGAGGACAAACGATCGTCATCGATCTTTATCTGTTTTATATATGATCTCTCTCATAACCATCATGAGGCCCCTCTCGTTTCTCATAGAGATCCTCCTTTGTCCGTGTGTTGCTTGCTGGTGGGATGGGTGACCTGCGATGACCCAGAGGTTATAAGAGTCGTGTCACGAGTGATCGCTTTCATTCTTACCAAAACGAAAGTGTTGTATTATGATTTATCTGTTATGGACCATGAGGGCAGTTTTCACTCCTGTAAGGTTATCCCTTCCTTTATATGAATGTTCTTGGTGTCACTGGAAATTAAAGCGTATACATGGTCGCTCGGTGTCACTTGAGGTGAAGGTCTATATAATACCTGGCGAGTCTTGATTAATTAGGAAGAGTCACGGCCTCAGAGTGAGGTCTGCCGCCAGTGGCCGGACGGTCGTCAGGTCGAGCCCACGTTATTAGGTGTTCTTCCTTTTTCTTTTTTCAACCTATTAATATAAATTCCAAACACAGGAAATCAATTAATAAGTAAACACAAGGAGCTGCAACGTGGTTCCATATTATAATGTTTTTCTCATAATATTTCATATTGAAAAAGGATTATTTTTTTTCAATAACAAAGAAACGCGTTGCAATAACAGATACTGATGTTGAGAAACATAATTACGAAAGATAATTACAACCAAGCCAGAACTCTACTGAATTTAATGGAAGGATCTGGAGGCCTCAAACCAGAGCCCAACCAGAGTTTTACAGCCAACCCGACCACGCTCTTGCCTTCAGTAATGACTTTCACACTCTTACAATAGTCACTACATTACCCCAAAATTATTTCCATTGATATACGATGCCATTGTAATTCAACTACAATGATGGTTATTGTGGTGAATTTTAGGAGAGGGTTATTGCAGTAAATAATTTTTAAAGTTATAGTGGAGAATTATTATTAATAGTGTTGGTGGTAATTATTTAGATAATTATTTCAGAAGATTATTTTGAAGGGTTATTGTGGTGGATTAATTCCTAGAGTTATTGTGGTAGATTATTATGGAGGTTTATTTTGGTAAATTATTCTGGAAAGTTATTGTTATTGGTTATTATAGCAGGTTGTTGAGGTGGATTATTATGGAGAGATATTGTTGTAGATTATTGAAGTGGGTTATTATGCTTTAATATAATTGAGGATTATTGAAGAGACTTCTTAGGACGGGTTAATGTGGGGAATTATTATGGAGAGTTATTGTGGGGGATTATTGTTGATGGTTATTTTGGTGAATTAATATGGAGGGTTATTGAGAAATATCATGAAGGAGGTTATTGGAAGAAATTATTATTGTGAGTTATTGCGGTTGGTTACTATGGTGAGTTATTGTGGATAATTATTAAGTGGATTATTATTTTGCATAATTATAGATTTTATTGGGGTGAAATATTATGAGGAAAAATTTTGGTGGATTATTATATAGGGTTATTCTTGAGGCTTATTATGAGCAGTAACTGTTGAAGATTACTATGAGAGGTAGTGTGGTGAATTCTTATGAAAGGTTATTGCGATTGATTATTTTGGAGGATTATTCTCTTGTATTATTGTGGAGGGGTTTTGGAGCCTTATTATGAAGGATTACTCTGTTGGATTTTTATTGAGGGTTATACTGCTGGATTATTATAAAGGGTTATAGTTGAGGATTATTATTGACGGTTATTTTTGTGGCTTATATCTGGAGAGTTATTTTTGTGATTATTCTGGAGAGCTATTTTGGTTGAATATTGCAGAGGGTTATAGTTGCGGATTATTAGGTACGTTATTGTAGTAGATAATTATTGATGGTTATTATGAATAATTAATTTGGTCATTTCTTGAGTAGGATTTTTATTTAGAGTTATTGTGTTGCATTATTATTTAGAGTTATTGTGTTGGATTATTACAAAACGTTATTTTGGTAGATTAATATGGATTATTATTTTTTAGGGTTATTGTAGATGGCTATTTTCGTGGATTATTAAGAAAAGTTATTTGCGTGGATAATTTACAAATGGAATGCATTTGGAAGTGATGTGTTGGAGGCAGTCTCCAAACAGAGTTACTAACGTAGATATTATGGAACCCAATAAGCCCACAAACATGTGAATCAGCTGATTGACAGTTAAGACGCGGAACCAAAGAGCAGATGCTCAACCCACCCGAATCACAACTAGGTAAGAACAATATACACCAAAGCTCCACAGCACAAATGACTATGTGATCACGTGGCTGTATGACAATTACTGTCCACGAGATATTAAAAACGTTTATAATTGATCTCTTAATGAAAAAGTAAATCCTTCGAATATTGATTAATGGTAATATAAGTAAACGCTCACACGGGTAACCTGTGATGACCCAGAGGTCATATCCGTCGTGTCACTAGTGATCGCTTTCATTCTTACCATAACAGGAGTGTTGTATTAAGATTTCTGTTTTAATATAAGTACCATGAGAACAGTTTTAACTCCAGTAAGGTTATCACTTCCTTCTAATGAATGATTTTGGTGTCACTGCAAATTAAAGCTTTTACATGGTCATTCGGGGTCACTTGAGGTGAAGGTCTATATAATACTTGGTGAGTCTTGATTAATTAGGAAGAGTCACGGCCTCAGAGTGGGGTCTGCCGCCGGTGGCCGGACGGTCGTCAGCTCTAGCCCATGCCAATGGGACCTCATCCTTTTTCTTTTTTCAACCTATTAATATAAATTCCAAACACAGGAAATCAATTAATATCTAGACACAAGGAGCTGCAACATGGTTCCATATTATAATTTTTTTTCTCATAATATTTGATGTAGAAAAAGTATTATTTCCTATTTAACAACAAGGAAACGGGTTGCAATAACACATACTGATGTTGAGAAAGATAATTACGAAAGATAAGTCGACCAAAGCAGAACTCATCTGAATTTATTGGAAGGTCCTGGAGGTCTCAAACCGGAGCCCAACCAGGGTTTTACAGCCAACCCGACCACATTCTGGCCTTCGATAATGACGTTCATACTCTTACAATAGACTCTAATCACAACGAAATCACAATGACGTGATATCAATGAATATCTTTTTGAGACTATCAAGTGACTTGAGCTTCACAAGTCACTACATTACCCCAAAATTATTTCCATTGATATATGGCGCCATTGTGATTTTACTATAATGAAGGTTATTGTGGTGAATTTTAAGGGAGGGTTATTGTAGTAAATAATTTTGAAAGTTAAAAATCTTAATTATTTTTAATAGTGGTAGTGGAAATTATTTAGAAGTTTATTTCAGAAGATTATTTTGAAGGGTTATTGTGGTGAGTTAATTCCTAGAGTTATTGTAGCAGATTATTATGGAGGTTTATTTTGGTGGATTATTCTGGAAAGTTATTGTTATTGGTTATTATAACAGGTTATTGTGGCGGATTATTATGAAGAGTTATTGAGTAGATTACGGTTATTGTAGATTACTATAATTGAGGATTATTGTAGTGGCTTATAAGGAAGGGTTAATATGGGGAATTATTATGGAGAGTTATTGTTGTGGATTATTGTTGATGGTTATTTTGGTGAATTAATATGGAGGGTTATTGTGGAATATCATGAAGGAGGGTATTGTAAAAAATTATTATGGTGTGTTATTGTGGATGGTTATTATGGTGAGTTATTGTGGATGAATAATTAAAGGATTATTATATTGCGTAATTGTGGATTTTATTGGGGTGAATTATTATGAGGAAAAATTTTGGTGGATTATTTCATAGGGTTATTATTGAGGCTTATTATGGACGGTAATTGTTGAAGATTACTTTGGAGAGGAATTGTGTTGGATTCCTATGAAAGGTGATGGATTATTATGGAGCATTATTCTCTAGTATGATTGAGGAGTTTTTTTGGAGGCTTATTATGAAGGATTACTTTGGTGGGTTATTACTGAGGGTTATAGTGCCGGATTATTAAAAAGGGTTATTGTTGAGGATTATTATGGACGGTTATTATTGTTGCTAATATTTGGAGAGTTATTTTGTGATTATTGTGGAGGGCTATTTTGGTTGACAATTGGCGGAGAATTATTGTTGTGGATTATTAGGTATGTTTAGGTATTAGGATTATTATTTAGAGGTATTGCGTTGGATGATTATTTAGAGTTATTATGTTGGATTATTACAAAACGTTATATTAATAGATTAATATGGAGTATTATTTTTGAGGATAATTGTCGAGGGATATATTCGTGGATTATTAAGATAAGTTATTTGCATGGATAATTTACAAATGTATTGCATTTGGAAGAGATGTGGTAGAGGGAGACTCCGAACAAAGTTACAAATGTAGATATTATGGAGCCCAATAGGCCCACAAACATGTGAATTAGCTGATTGACAGTTGAGATGTGAGACCAAAGAGCAGATCTTCAACCCCCCCCCCCCCCCCGCAATTACATCTAGGTAAGTACAATATACATGATCACTTGGTTGTCAGACAAGCAGCTCCCAGTATACATGACTATGTGATCACGTGTCTATATGGCAATTACTGTCCACGAGATATCTACAACGTATATGACTGATCTCTTAATAAAAATGTAAATCTTTCGTATGTTGATTAATGGTAATTTAAGTAAACACACACACGGGTGACCTGTGATGACCCAGAGGTCATAACAGTCGTGTCACGAGTGATCGCTGTCAATCTTACCATAACAGGAGTGTTGTATTAAGATTACTCTGTTAAGTGCCATGAGGGCAGTTTTCAATCCTTTAAGGTTATCACTTCCTTCAGATGAATGTTCTTGGTGTCACTGGAAATTAAAGCGTATACATGGTCTCTCGGGTCACCTGAGGTGAAGGTCTGTATACTATTTAGTGAGTCTTGACTAATTAGGAAGAGTCACGGCCTGAGAGTGGGGTCTGCCGCCGGTGGCCGGACGGTCTTCAGCTCGAGCTTACGTTATTAGATGTTCTTCCTTTTTTTAACCTATTAAAATAAATTCAAAAACAAAGGAAATCAATTAATAAGTAGACAAAATGAGCTGCAACATGTTTCCATATTATATTTTTTCTCATAATATTTCATATGGAAAAAGAACTATTTCTTATTCAACAACAAAGAAACGGTTTGCGATTACACATACTGATGTTGAGAAATATTATTACGAAAGATAAGTCGACTAAGCCAGAATTCTGCTGAGTTTAATGGAAGATTCTGAAGGCCCCAAACCGGAGCCCAACCAGGGTTTTACAGCCAACCATAACACTCTGGCCTACGGTAATGACGTTCACGACTCTTACAATAGACTCAGATCACATTGAAATAACACTGACGCAATATATCAATGAATATCAGTTGGAGACAATAGAGTGACTTGAACTTCACAAGTCACTACATTACCCCAAAATTATTTTCATTGACATATGAAGCCATTGTGATTTTACTACAATGAGGGTTTTTGTGGTAAATTTTAGGGGAGGGTTATTGTAGTAAATAATTTTGAAAGTTAAAGTGGTGAATTATTATTAATGGTGTAAGTGGTAATTATTTAGAAGATTATTTCAGAAGATTATTTTGAAGGGTTATTGTGGTGGATTAATTCCTAGGGTTATTTTGGTAGAGTTATGAGGGCAGTTATGGAGGTTTATTTTGGTGAATTATTCTGGAAAGTTATTGTTATTGGTTATTATAACAGGTAATTGTGGTGGATTATTACGGAGAGTTATTGTTGTATATTATTGAGGAGGGTTATTGTGGTTTAATATAATTGAGGATTATTGTAGTGGCTTATTAGGAAGGGTTAATGTTGGGAATTATTATGGAGAGATATTGTGGTGGATTATTGTTGATGGTTATTTTGGTGAATTAATTAGGGGGGTTATTGTAGAATATCATGAAGGATATTATTGTAAGAAATTAATATAGTGAGTTATTGTGGATGGTAATTATGGTGAGGTATTTTGGATGAATATTAAGAGGATTATTATATTGCATAATTATGTATTATATTAAGGGTGAATTATTATCAGGAAAAATTTGGTGGATTATTAAAGAGCGTTAATCTTGAGGCTTATTATGAATGGTAATTGTAGAAGATTACTATCGAGAGGTATTGTGGTGGATTATTGTGAGGATTTATTATTGTATTATTATGGAGTTTTTTGGAGGCTTACTACGAAGGATTACTTTGGTGGGTTATTATTGAGGGTTATAATGCTGGATATTAAAAAGGGTTATTGTTGAGGGTTATTATGGACGGTTATTATTGTGGCTTATATCTGGAAAGTTATTTTTGTAATTATTCTTGAGGGCTATTTTGGTTGACTAGTTCGGAGGGTTATTGTTGTTGATTATTAGGTACGTTTATTGTAGTTGATAATTATTGAAGGTTATTATGAATAATTATTATGGACATTTCTTGTGTGGGATTATTATTTGGAGTTATTGTGTTGGATTATTATTTAGAGTTATTGTGTTGGATTATTGTTTAGAGTTATTGTGTTGTATTATTACAAAAGTTATATTGGTAGATTAATATTGAATATTACTAGTGAGGATTATTGTAGAGGGCTATTTTCGTGGATTATTAGGATAAGTTATTTGCGTGGATAATTTACAAATGGAATGCATTTGGATGTTATGTGGTGGAGGCACACTCCGAAACAGAGTTACAAATGTAGATATTATGGAGCCCAATACGCCCAGAAATATGTGAATTAGCTGATTGACAGTTGAGATGCGAGACCAAAGAGCAGATGTTCAACCCCCCCCCCCCCCCCCCCGCAATCACTACTAGGTAAGTACAATATACTTGATCACTTGGTTGTCAGACAAGCAGCTCCCCAGTATACATGACTATGTGATCACGTGGCTGCATGGACAATTACTGTCCACGAGATATCTAGAACGTTTATGACTGATCTCTTATTAAAATGTAAATCCTTCGAATGTTGATTACCTGTAATATAAGTAAACACTCACGGGTGACCTGTGATGGCTCAGAGGTCATAACAGTCGTGTCACGTTTGATCGCTTTCATTCTTACCAAAACCGACGTGTTGTATTAAGATTTCTCTGTAAATACCATGAGGACAGTTTTCACTCCTGTAAGGTTATCACTTCCTTCAGATGAATGTTCTTGGTGTGACTGGAAATTACAGCGTATACATGGTCTCTCGGAGTCACTTGAGGTGAAGGTCTATATAATACTTGGATGAGTCTTGACTAATTAGGAAGAGTCACGGCCTCAGAGTGGGGTCTGCCACCGGTGGCCTGACGGTCGTCAGCTCCAGCCCAAAAAAACATTATAATTCTTCCTTTTGTTCTGTTTTTCAGCCTATGTCATGAAACGTATTATAATGGAATTACTATGGAGGATTATTTTATTGGATTATTATGGAAGTTTATTGAGGTGAATTATTATTAGAATTGTATTATTATTGAAGGTGATTTTGGTTGATAATTGAAGTTATTGTGGGAAATAAACATGGAGGGTTATCGTTCAGGGTTATTATGGAATCTCAAGGTTGAGGGTTATTATGTAGGGTTATTGTGATGGATTATTATGAAAGAGTATTGTGCTTGATTATTATTGATTGTTATTTTGGTGATTTATTAAGGAAGAATATATTGGGTTATTATTATGGAGGGTGATTGTTGTGTGTTATTAGAGATGTTGTTCTTGCTTATTATTATTACGGAGGTATTTGTTGAGTATTATTATTATTATATAAGGGTTAATGTTGTGGATTACTGTTAAGGGTTATTGTGAAGGATTAGTTTGATGATTATTCTTTTGGAAAATTATGGAGGATTATTACTATGGATTATTATGGAAGGTTATTGTTATGGATTATTATGGAAGGTTATTGTTAAGGATGATTATGAAGGGTTATTATTGAAGTTTATTATTGAAGGTTAATGTTGAAGTTTATTATTAAATGTTAATGTTGAAGTTTATTATTAAAGGTTGTGAGAGAATGGTCTCTCAGGGTTCTCCCACAGCTGATTCAAATGGCTCATTTCAGTGCACAGTGCACCGATCTTCGTGCACAAGCTCTATTTCTGTTAACCCTGGATAGTAAACTGTCATGTTGGGTATCTACAGAATGCCCACTTAACCAGGAATACGTTTATAATACGGAGGCCGCTGAATGTACAGGCAGGAAGTAGATACAGGGAAGTTACTTTCCACAAGGTCAGAGAGTACATTGGCTGGTGCCAGCGTGAGAGAGACGCCAGCGAGGCGACAGGGCAGAGTCTGACCTCTGGGGTCAGCCTCAACTGGCGAAATGGAGAATAACAACTGTGACGTGGTCGTGACGTGTTCATGACGTCACCTCTGCTACTGATCAGGGAACCATCAATATGATTGGTTCCCGCTCATTTGCTGCAATGCTATTGGTCAAATTGTAATTCTTTATGTTGTGTCCCACAAGGAGCCCTGAGCCCCAGGCAAGAGCATTCACGTGAGGAAGCCCTTACATAGAGGACGTGTCCTGTTCTGTCTATTGGTATATAGACAGATGAACACTGTCTATTCCTCACCGTCAAGTTAAACTCAGCGTCTTTTCGATATACCAACACTCGCCCGGTATCGCGACTGTGACTATATTGTTCAGAAGCCTAGGTGACAAACCACCAGAGCGAAACAGACTGGTATCAGGTAACCCCTGGTGACAAGTGGAGATCGTCTGTGAGTGACCTAGAGTGAACTAAGGCAGTGCCGCCGCCAAAGTAATCTGTGTGTGACTTTTACCACAGTGTACCTGCACGGTACCATATAATCAGCCGCCACTCTGTCCCGAGCTTGTAGCCAGGCAGCCGCCACCCTCACTGTACCACGTGACGTCACCACCTTACTCACCGCCAGTGCCATCAGTGTGTGTGTGTGTGTCTGTTGACATACAGCGCGCCCTCCTGCGAGTACCCCTGTGTCAAGTACGGTTTGTGGGAAAGCCTGTCGCCAATGGTCTCACGTCGTGACGAGCAGAACCAGCTGTCAGGTCACCTATGAGTTCTTGCATAAATGTGCCCGAGTGAGTGAGTTAATAAGAGTACCTGTAAGTACAAGATCTTGTCATTGTTTTATTGTATCTGTCTGTGTTGATCTGAGGTATCGACCACAGTTCTCACCTTCTCATACCTGGCACAAGTATAGATGAAGGCACTCGACGGTGTATGCATGTTTATCTGTGTGGTATCACGGCATTACACTCGTCTGTGAATGTGAGCTTCACATACACCACACATTTAGTATTGTGTGATATTATTATTGTGCATGTTATTGCCTGTCCCATTGACAGTGGCATTGAGTTTATTGCATATCATCGTTACCCGAGTATCCAGTTGGAAATCTTGTGATCCCTTTGCATAGCGGCAGTTAGGTTGCCCGTGTTAATGATTGGCTGTCAATTGTGTTAAGTTAGGTGTTACTCCATGAGAGGATCCGAGTCGATTAGCCAGACGTCAAGAGTCTCGCTAATACAACCATCGCCTTTTTGACACAAATCTAAAGTAAATCAAGCACCCTTTGCATTAGTGGTTAAGTTAGTAAATTAACCACTGTTAAGCTTTATGAGGTGTTTCTGTTGAACCACTTCTGAATACTGCCAACCATTTACTCAAGCCTTCAGCTCTAGATGTCTTCAACACCGAGTTGCCTATATTCACTAAACTATAAATGTGATGAGGACCCCGGGAGTCCCTTAAAGTGTTAAATCATTGAGGAGATTCCGACGATCAACGCAGACCAGGACCAGGTGAGGCTAGTCTGAGAAGAGACCCTCAAGAACTCTAACTCGACCTTGCTCCCAGGCCCTGTACGGTTGCTCTCGTATTTTCTCTGCTGATTCCGACAGCTTCGTGAAGCGTCTGCAACATGTACATTGGCGAAGTACGCATTGCAGTCGGGAAAGCAAAATAGAAAACCTCTACAAAGGTTAATGTTGAAGTTTATTATTAAAGGTTAAAGTTGAAGTTAATTATTGAAGGTTAATATTGAAGTTTATTATTAAAGGTTAATGTTGAGGTTTATTATTGGGGCTTATTTTGGTGAATGATGTTGTAGGTTTAATGTGCTGGATTATTATGGAGGTGAGACGATGTTTGTTCAAGAACTAAACCCTGTTGTTCTCCACTAGTAACTCTCCTCCAGTCAGCTTCATTGTTTCTGATTATTGCCCTCATCTCTCTGTCAGTTAGAACATATTTCATCCTTGTCAGAAGTCTCCTTGTCACTCCGCCGGCATGTTCCAGGTTCCAGAACCGCCTCTTATGTGGGACTCTGTCAAAAACCATTTTTTTAGGTCCTGAGAGAGACAGTAAACCCAGGCACCGCTTTCCTGTATTATCTCTGTGGTTCTATCATAAACAATTAATAGATTTGTTAAACAGGATCATCCGGTTCGAAAACCATTCTTTCTGTCCGTTATTATGTCATTACTCTCGAGGTGTTCAACCCATTTAGCTTTTACTATTTTTTCTAGGGTTTTGACTACTTCGCTTGTTAGTAGTACGGGTCTATAATTTAGAGGATCCTCTTGACTACCATTTTTATAGATTGGTACTATGTTCACCTGTTTCCATATATCTGCTAAGATTCCTGTACACAAGGATTTCTGAAATATTAATTGGAGTGGAATGCTCAGCTCAGTTGCACATTCTCACAGCAAGCCAACTGCTTTATTTCTTTCAAGCCCCTTGAGTAATTTTTTCACTTTGTCTTGAGATACCTCAATTGCGTGTTCTGGAATTGTTATTTGGTCCAGCTCTCTGAAATCCTCATTTGTGTACAAACACTTTGGAACGGTTCATTTAGCATCTCACACATTTTTTTTCCCATTCTCAATTGTCCTGTTCCCCGTCCTCACTCTGGATTTTATCCGTTACATGCAGCTTGCATTTAATTATTAAAAAAAAATGCCTCGATCTGTTTTATATTTGTCCGCTATACCTTTCCCAAAGTTCTTTTCTTCCTCCTCACCGCTGTGTAATTGTTTCCCCCTTGCTTGTATTGGTGGTATGCTTACAGGTATTGAACCTGTACCAATATTGAACAATTGTCTTACCTTGTCCTCTCTGGCCTTATCACAATTAATGTTGAACCAATCCTGTTTTCTGGTCCTGCATCTCTGTTTTTGTATATATGGGTGTGTGCCTTCATCATATATTTCGCAAAATTTGGAATACATTTCACTTACTTCCTTGCCTAGCACCATGTCTGTCATGGTGCTAGGCATATATCGCAATATATCGCAAAGCATATTTAATTTACAAATGGACACGATCACTTTTTCCCAAGGGAGGGTGGTACTGGATGTCAAATATCTCTTCTTCTTTCCTGATGAATATTAAATTCAGTATTGACAGAACATCCCCTTCCCTCATTCTTGTGGCCTGCTTGACGTGTTGATACATGAATGTCTCCAGAATGAGGCTTACAAATCTGATTGTCGAAATGTTCTCCGTTCTTTCTTCGTATGCCTCCCAGTCTATTGGTTTGAAGTTGAAGTCCACGAGAACCAATAATCGTCATTTATCTTTATCTGTTTTTACTATAATCTCTCTCATGACCATCATGAAGCCCCCTCTCGTTTGTCATACAGTTCCTCCATTCTGCATGTGTGGTTAAGCTTTTAGCTCCTTTGTCCTTGTGTTTCTTGCTGGTGGGATGGGTAACCTGTGATGACCCAGAGGTCATACCAGTCGTGCCAGGAGTGATCGCTTTTATTCTTACCATAACAAGAGTGTTATATTAAGATTTCCCTGTTAAGTACCATGAGGGCAGTTTTCTCTCCTGTAAGGTTATCACTTCCTTCAGATGAATGTTCTTAGTGTCACTGGAAATTAAAGCATATTCATGGTCTCTCGGGGTCCCTTTAGGTGAACGTATACATAATACTTGGTGAGTATTGATTAATTAGGAAGAGTCACGGCCTCAGAGTGGGGTCTGCCGCCTGTGGCCGGACGGTCGTCAGCTCGAGCCCTCGTTATTAGATGCTCTTCCTTTTTCTTTTTTCAACGTATTAATATAAATTCCAAACACAGGAAATCAATTAATAAGTAGACACAAGGAGCTGCAACATGGTTCCATATTATAATCTTTTCTCTTAATTTTTCATATGGAAAAAAGATTATTTCTTACTCAATAACCAAGAAACGGGTTGCAATAACACATACTGATGTTGAGAAAGATTATTACGAAAGATACGTCGACCAAGCCAGAACTCTACTGAAGGAGGCTCCAACCCGGAGCCCAACCAGGGTTTTACAGCCAAACCGACCACACTCTGGCCTTCGGTAATGACGTTCACACTCTTACAATAGACTCAGATCACAATGAAATCACAATGACATGATATATCAATGAATATCATTTTGAGTCAATGGAGTGACTTGAACTCCACAAGTTACTACATTACCCCAAAATTATTTCCCATGATATATGACGCAATTGAGATTTTACTACAATGAGAGTTATTGTGGTGAATTTTAAGGGAGGGTTATTGTACTAAATAATTTTGAATGTTAAAGTGGTGAATTATTATTATCTTTGTTAGTGGTAATTCTTTAGAAGGTTATTTCAGTAGATTACTTTGAAGGGTTATTGTGGTTGATTAATTCCTAGTTATTGTGGTAGATTATTATGGAGGTTTATTTTGGTATATTACTATGGAGGTTGGATTATTCTGGATTTTATTGGATTATTTTGGAAAGTTATTTTTATCAGTTATTATAACAGGTTATTGTAGTGGATTATTGTTGATGGTTATTTTGGTGAATTAATATGGAGGGTTATTGTGAAATATCATGAAGGAGGTTATTGTAAGAAATTATTTTGGTGAGTTATTGTGGATGGTTATTATAGTTAGTTATTGAGGATGGTTATTATAGTTAGTTATTGTGGATGATTATTAAGAGGAATATTATATTGCAAAATTATGGATTTTATTGGGGTGAATTATTATGAGGAAAAATATTGGTGGATTATTATAGAGGGTTTTCTTGAGGCTTATTATGCCGGTAACTGTTGAAGATTACTATTGAGAGGTATTGTGGTGCATTCCTATGAAAGGTTATTGTGATGGAATATTATGAGGATTATTCTCCTGTATTATTGTGGAGGTTTTTATTGGAGGCTTGATTTAAAGGATTCGTCTGCTGGGTTATTTTTGAGGGTTATATTGCTGGATTATTTAAAAGGGTTATTGTTGAGGATTATTATGGACGAATATTATTGTAGCTTATATCTGGAGAGTTTGTTTAGTGATTATTCTGGAGGGCTATTTTGGTTGACTATTGCGGAGGGTTATTGTTGTAGATTATTAGGTACGTTTATTGTAGTAGATAACTATTGATCGTTATTAAGAATAATTATTATAGACATTTATTGTGTTGGATTATTGTTAGAGTTATTGCGAGTTATTACTCGCTTTGCATGTGAGAGACCCCAGGTTCGATCATCGGCACCTTCAAGTATGGTCTGCCCGAAATGCTTTGCCTAATAGTGGCTTTAGGTTTTGAATGTACTAGGTCTGTCTATAAATCCATCAATGTTTGTATCTCACCTTGTATGTATGTACTTTACCTGAATAAACATTTGATTTTGATTTGATTTTACATTTTATTGAGTTGGATTATTATTTACAGTTATAGTGTTGGATTATTACAGAATACTATTTTGGTTGATTAATATGGAGTATTATTTTTGGGATTAATGTGGAGGACTATTTTCGAGGATTATTATGATAGGTTATTTGCGTAAATTATTTACAAATGGAATGCATTTGGAAGTTATGTGGTGGAGGCAGACTCCAAACAGAGTAACAAATGTAGATATGATACAGTCAAATAGGCTTACAAACTTGTGAAACTGCTGATTGGCATATGATATGCGGGACCAAAGAGCAGAAGCACAACCCCCGCTATCATTCCTAGGTAAGTACAATATAAATGACCACTTAGTTGTCAAATAAACAGCTCGATAGTACACATGACCACCTGGTTGTCAGACAAGCAGCTCCTTAGTATTCATGACCACTTGGTTGTCAAACAAGCAGCTCCACAGTATACCTGACCACCTGTTTGGCAGACAAGCAACTCGACAGTATACATGACCATTTGGTTGTCAGACAAGCAACTCCATTGTATTCATAACCACCTGGTTGACAGACAAGAAGCTCCACAGTATACATGACCACTTGGATGTCAGACAAGCAGCTCCATAGTATACATGACCACTTGGTTGTCAGACAAGCAGCTCCACAGTATACATGACCACCTGGTTGTCAGACAAGCAGCTCCACATTATACATGACCATTTGGTTGTCAGACAAGCAACTCCATTGTATACATAACCACCTGGTTGACAGACAAGAAGCTCCATAGTATACATGACCACTTGGATGTCAGGCTAGCAGCTCCACGGTATACATGACAACTTGGTTGTCAGACAAGCTTCTCCATAGTATACATGACCACATGGTTGTCAGACAAGACGCTCCACAGTATACATGACGATTTGAATGTCAGACGAGCAGCTCCACAGTATACATGACCACTTCTTTATCAGACAAGCAGCTCCACAGTATACATGACCATTTGTTTGCAAGACGAGCAGCCTCACAGTATACATGACCACTTGGTTGTCAGACAAGCAGCTCCATAGTATACATGACCACTTGGTTACAACACAAGCTAATTACAAAAACATATGACCTTTTTGAAGCAGGAGCAGCATCTCCACATGACCACGTGACTGTCAGTCCAGAGAGCTCTACAGTATACATGACTGTGTGAACAAGTGGCTCCCTGACAATAAACTCGCAAAGTGATATCACGTGAAACTAGATATCACGTAATATTATGAACAGTGATTATGACTGATATCTTAATAAAAAGAGTAAACCCTTTGAATGTGGATTAATAGTAATATAAGTAAACACACACGGGTGACCTGTGATGATCCATGACCTAAGTAAATACACACGGTTGACCTGTGATGACCTAGAGGTCATAACAGTCGTGTAACGAATGAACGCTTTCATTCTTACTATAATAGGAGTGTTGTATTAATATTTTTCATTTAAGTACCATGAGGGCAGTTTTCACTCGTGTAAGGTTATCACTTCCTTCAGATGAATGTTTTTGGTGTCACTGGAAATTAAAGCGTATACATGGTCTCTCGGGGTCACTTGAGGTGAAGGTCTATATAATACTTGGTGAGTCTTGACTAATTAGGAAGAGTCACGGCCTCAGAGTGGGGTCTGCCGCCAGTGGCCGGACGGTCGACAGCTCCAGCCCAAACTAGTGTACCATCACACACAGAGATCACACTACCGTGATGCATCAAATGAACAAATCCACAAGGGTCGTGACGAGGATTCGAACCTGCGTCCGTGAGAATCCCAGACACTGCAGTAATCGACTGAGCTACGACAGGGTTAAAAGGGTTGAAACCGAAGTTCTACTGAACTTACTGGATCCCGTAGCCTCTCCGAGGCACAAACCAGGCTTTTACACAACCCCCCCACCCTCTGCACCCGAGCTATGTCAACAGGCCGTTCTCCCTCTTCGCCCTTACATCATCACACACACAGATCACACTACCGTGATGCATCAAATGAACAAATCCACAAGGGCCGTGACGAGGATTCGAACCTGCGTCTGGGAGCATCCCAGACACTGCCTTAATCGACTGAGCTACGACTGGGTTAAAAGGGTTGAAACCGAAGTTCTACTGAACTTACTGGATCCCGTAGCCTCTCTGAGGCACAAACCAGGCTTTTACACAACCCCCCCACCCTCTGCACCCGAGCTATGTCAACAGGCCGTTCTCCCTCTTCGCCCTTACATCATCACACACATAGATCACACTGGAGTTGCGTGGTGACCACCGGTCGGGTCGGACGTTCCTGAGTTCTCTCCGCTTCTGGCTCGTGTTTACTTTGGGTGATTGCTTGTTTGCCCTGCTGGTGGTGGTTTGCCAGTGACAGGGTGACGTTTGACTTTGCCATGGGGACTTCTCGCCTTCCAGTGAAGAGGACTTTGTCGGTTGGTCTGGCATTTACGGTGCCGGTGGACCATTCGTTGGTTGGTGTCGCCCTGGTGGACGTGCTTCATGTGCAGCTGTCGGACCTGGTGGGCATCCAGCTGCTTCAGGGCAACCGTGCTGTGGTCAAGTACCGCCTCCAGGCTGCCTTTCAGGCGTTTCTCGAGCGGTGTGAGGGACGTGTTTACCCTCTCCCTGATACTGCTGGCTCCGTTAGGGTGGCGAATCTTAGTGTCACCTTGACGTCTGTGGCGGTGCATGGTGCGCCCTTCGAATTTCAGGACGACTTCTTGACCTCCTGTTTTGAACGATTTGGGACGGTGTTAAGTGTTCTTTGGAACAAGGTCGTTGCCGGGCACTGTGTTGGTATGCTTGACGGCTCTCGCACCCTGACGATGTCTCTGAAGTGTAGTGTACCGTCGTCGATGTCCGTGTTGGGTTACACACTCCGCTGCCTGTATTGGGGTCAACCGCGCACCTGTTATCGGTGTGGTCACGAGGGTCATCTGGCTGCGGCGTGCGACGTGGGAGCAACTGGCAGGGTGCATGTTTTTCGTGCTGAGGATTTTCCGCCCCTGTGGCGTTCGAACGGTTCTGAGGACGGAGTGGGTGCTGTGCCTGAGGCGCCTGATTGCCTGTCTGCTGCTCCGCCTGATGAGGCAGGTTCTACGGCCTGTGCGACACGTCTGGTGACTGCCGATGCCCCTGGGCTTGTCTAGCCGGTGTGTGTGGGTGTCGGACCGTCGCCTGCGCTGTGTGTAGTGAAGGGTGTCCCGGTGGAGGTTCATGTCCTGCCCCAGCCTGTGGATGTGGTAACGGCTCCCGGGGACGCGGGTTCTGCTGTTTTGGAGGGGGTGCTTCGGCAGGGGGAGGTGCCTGCCGTGTCTGTGTGTGTTGACAACTGTAGTTCTGCTCTTTCCATCCCTTTGTAGAAGCGTGCGCGTCGGTGTTCTGAGGCTGTTTCCCTGGATGATATGGACAGTGTGGGTGATGTGGCCTCTGTGGACTCTTCGGATAGTGCGGGTGTGGCCTGTGTGGATGTGAAGACGGTGGCTGTGCCTGAGGAGGGGCCTGCTGGGCGTGGTGTGTTGCGGCTTGTCTCGAAGCGTTGGCGGCGGGCTCGGAGTGTGTCTCCCCTTCGTGGTGTGCCTTAGGAGGAGGTGGGGGAGTATGGTGCTCAGCTGGCGTCCCCCGCCGTGGATGATGGTGCTGTGAGGGGCTCCGAAGTTGTTGCCTGTTCCCCCCCCCCTCCTGCGTCTCCTGCTGTTGAATCCCCACAGTGGGGGGTTGTCCCTGATGATCGGGACCTCGTCGTGATGTTGCGGAAAGATGTGCGCCGGGGGGCCTCGGCTCCTGTGCCCTGTGATGAGGTCGGTGCTGCGCCTGCATCCCCTGCGGTTCTCCCTCCTTCGTTGCCCCGGTCTGGGAGCAGCCTCGTCCCGACTGCTGGGGTCGTGCCCTGTGAGGATCCGGTGTTGGACCCTTATCGGGATGCCCGGGTGCTTCCAATCCCGTGGTTCTCGTCCACTATCTGGGTGTCGCGGGTGAAGGAGTTTGTGTATAGGGTGCCGGATAAGATGTCTCAGCCGAGGGCACCACCTGGTGGCCATGTGTCCCCTGACTCGTGGGTAATTTGGAATGCGTACTGCTTGCGCTTTCCATTACACAAGTTTCCGGAGAAATATTAGTTGACATTTTGCACACGCCGCTCTCCCTTGCGTGGTTCAGCTGCTGCCATGAACTCGAGGTCCTTTCGTCGCCACTCCTCTCTCTACGGCTCGACACATCTAACACTTTTGACTTTCTTCTCATCCTCAACGTCACCGCGTCTCCAAACATCTGTCCTGGTGCAGTCATCGGGAGGGTAATCCCTTCATGCAAACTGCACCTATTCTCAAGAAGAAGAAGAAGAGATCACACTAACGTGATGCATCAAATGAACAAATCCACAAGGGCCGTGACGAGGATTCGAACCTGCGTCCGGGAGCATCCCAGACACTGCCTTAATCGACTGAGCTACGACAGGGTTAAAATGGTTGAAACCGAAGTTCTACTGAACTTACTGGATCCCATAGCCTCTCTGAGGCACAAACCAGGCTTTTACACAACACCCCCCCCCCCCTTGCACCCGAGCAATGTCAACAGGCCGTTCTCCCTCTTCGCCCTTACATCATCACACACAGAGATCACACTAACGTGATGCATCAAATGAACAAATCCACAAGGGCCGTGACGGGGATTCGAACCTGCGTCCGGGAGCATCCCAGACACTGCTTTAATCGACTGAGCTACGACAGGGTTAAATGGGTTGAAACCGAAGTTCTACTTCGGTGTTAAACCCATTTAGCTTTGCCTATTTTTTCTAGTTTTGTTTATTATTTACTTAGACGAGGTAGTCTAAATAGTTATTTAACTATTTAGACTTCCTCGCTTGTTAATGATACGGGTCTATAATTTAGATGATCCTCTCTCGACTACCATTTTTATACATTGGTACTATGTTTACCTTTTTCCATACATCTGCGAAGACTCCTGTGCACAAGGATTTCAGAAATATTAATTGGAGTGGAATGCTCAGTTCAATTGCACATTCTCGCAACAAGCCAACTGCATTATTTCTTCCTAGCCCCTTGAATAATTTTTTCACTTTGTCTTGAGATACCTCAATTGCGTGCTCTGGAACTGGTATTTGGTCAAGCTTTCTGAAATCCTCATTTTGTACAAACACACTTTGGAACTGTTCATTTAGCATTTCACACATTTCTTTTTCCATTCTCAATATTCCTGTTACCCCGTTCTCAATCTATGGATTTTATCCTTTACGTGCAGCTTGTTTTTAATTAATTTTTATAAATGCCTGGATCTGTTTTATATTTGTCCGCTATACCTTTCCTAAAGTTCTTTTTCTGCTTCCTCACCGCTGTGTAATTGTTTCTTCCTTGCTTGTATTGCTGGTATGTTTGCACGTATTGAACATGTTCCGATATTTGACCCAATTTTCTTACCTTGTCCTCTCTGGCCCTATCACAATTTCTGTTGAACCAATCCTGTTTTCTTGTCCTGCATCTCTGTTTTGATAGAAATGTTGTGTTCCTTCATCGTATATTTCGAAAAATTTGAAATACATTTCACTTACTTCCTTGCCTAGCAAAAAGTCTGTCCATTTAAACACATTAAAGAATTTTCTAAGTTCACCACAGTGTTCTCTCTTGAAATCGAGTTTAATAACTGTTTCAATGTCCCAATTCTATTATAGAATATATCGCAAAGCATATTTAATTTACGACAGGACACGATCACTCTTTCCCAAGGGAGGGCGGTATTAGATGTCAAATATCTCTTCTTCTTGCCTGATGATTATTAAATCCAGTATTGACGGAACATCCCCTTCCCTCATTCTCGTGGCCTGCTTGACGTGTTGATTCATGAATGTTTCCAGAATGAGGCTTACAAATCTGATTGTCGAAATGTTCTCCGTTTTTTCTTCGTACGCCTCCCAGTCTATTGCTTTCAAGTTGAAGTCCTCGAGGACCAACAATCGTCATTTATCTCTATCTGTTTCTACTATAATCTCTCTCATGACCATCATGAGGCCCCTCTCGTTTGTCATAGAGATCCCTCCTTTGTCCGTGTGTTGCTTGCTGGTGGGATGGGTGACCTGTGATGACCCAGAGGTCATAACAGTAGTGTCACGAGTGATCGCTTTCATTCATACCATAACAGGAGTGTTGTATTAAGATTTATCTGTTCAGTACCACGAAGGGAATTTTCACTCCTGTAAGGTTATCGCTTCCTTCAGATGAATGTTCTTGGTGTCACTGAAAATTAAAGTGTATGTATGGTCTCCCAGGGTCACTTGAGGTGAAGGTATATATAATACTTGGTGAGTCTTGACTAATTAGGAAGAGTCACGGCCACAGAGTAAGGTCTGCCGCCAGTGGCTGGTCGGTCGTCAGCTCGAGCCCATGTCATGAACAACACTTCCTTTTTGTTTTTTCAACCTATAAATATAAATTCCAAACACAGGAAATCAATTAATAAGTAGATACAAGGAGCTGAAACATGGTTCCATATTATAATTTTTTTCTCATAATATTTCATATTGAAAAAGTATTTTTTCTTATTCAGTAACAAAAAAAACTGTTGCAATAACACATACTGATGTTGAGAAAGATTATTACGAAAGATAAGTCTTCCAAGCCAGAACTCTGAATTTAATGGAAGGTTCTGCAGGCCCCAAACCAGAGCCCAAACAGGGTTTTACAGCCAACCCGACAACACTCTGGCCTACGGTAATGACGTTCACACACTTACAATACACTCAGAACACACTGAAATCACAATGACTTGATATATCAATGAATATAATTTTGAGACAATGGAGTGACTTGAACTCCACAAGTCACTACATTACCCCAAAATTATTTCTATTGATATATGATGCTATTGTGATTTTACTACAATGAGGGTTATTGTAGTGAATTTTAAGGAAGGTTTATTGTAGTAAATAATTGTTAAAGTTAAAGTGGATTATTATTATTAAAGGTGTTAGTGGTAATTATTTAGAAGGTTATTTCAGAAGATTATTTTGAAGGGTTATTGTGGTGGATTAATTTCTAGAATTATTGTGGTAGATTATAATGGAGGTTTATTTTGGTGGATTATAATCTAAAGTTATTGTTATTGGTTATTATATCAGGATAACATGGTGAATTATGGCGGAGAGTTATTGTTGTAGATTATTGAGGAGGGTTATTGTGGTTTAATATAATTGAGGTTTATTGTAGTGGCTAATTATTAAGGGTTAATGTGGGGATTTATTATGGAGAGGTATTGTGGTGGATTATTGTTGATAGTTATTTTCGTGAATTAATATGGAGGATTATTGTGGAATATCATGAAGGAGATTATGACAAGAAATTATTATTGTGTATGCTTATTATGGTGAGTTATTTCAGATGATTATTATGAAGATTATTATTTTTCATATTTATGGATTTTATTGGCGTGAATTATTATGAGGAAAAATTTTGGTGGATTATTATGGAGGGTTATTCTTGAGGCTTATTATGAACGGTAACTGTTGAAGATTACTATGGAGAGGTATTGTGGTGGATTTCTATGAAAGGTTATGTGATGGATTATTATGGAGGATTATTCTCTTGTATTATTGTGGAGGATTATTCTCTTGTATTATTATGGAGTTTTTAAAGGTTATTATTATGAAGAATTACTTTGGTGGGTTATTATTGTGGGTTATAGTGCTGGTTTATTAAAAAGGGTTATTGTTGAGGATTATGAAAGACGGTTATTATTGTGGCTTATATCTGGTGAGATATTTGTGTGATTATTGTGGAGGGCTATTTTGGTTGACTATTGCGGAGGATTATTGTTGAGGATTATTAGGTACGTATATTGAAGTAGATAATTATTGATGGTTATTATGAATAATTAATATGGACATTTATTGTGTTGGAATAATATTTGGAGTTATTGTGTTGGATTATTATTTATAATTATTGTGTTGGATCATTATTTAAAACTATTGTGTTGGATTATTATTTAGAGTTATTGTATGAGATTATTATTTAGAGTTATTGTTTTGGATTATTATTTAGAGTTATTGTTTTGGATAATTATTTAGAAATATTGTATTGGATTATTATTTAGAGGTTTAGAGTTGGATTATTATTTAGAGTTATTGTATTAGATTATCATTAAAAGTTATTGTGTTGGATTTTTACAAAACGTTATTTTGGTTTATTAATATGGAGTATTATTTTTGAGTATTATTGTGGAGGACTATATTCGTGGATGATTAAGATAAGATATTTGCATGGATAATTTACAAATGGAATGGATTTGGAAGTGATGTGGTGGAGGCAGACTTCAAACAGAGTTACAAATGTAGATATGATGGAGCCCAATAGGCCAACAAACATGTGAATCAACCGATTGACAGTTGAGATGCGAGACCAAAGAGCAGTAGCTCAATCCCGCAATCACAACTAGGTAAGTACAATATACATGACCACTTGGTTGTCAGGCAAGCAGCTCCACAGTATACATGACCACTTGGTTGCCAGGCAAGCAGTTCCACAGTATACATGACCACTTGGTTGTCAGACAAGCAGCTCCACAGTATACATGGCCACTTGGTTACCACCCAAGCTAATTACAAAAGCACATGAACATGATGATGCAGGAGCAGCAACTCCACATGACCACGTGGCTGTCAGTCCAGAGAGCTCTACGGTATACATGACTGTGTAATCACGTGGCTCCCTGATAATAAACTGGCTAAGTGATATCACGTGAAGCTAGATATCACGTAATATCATGAACAGTGATTATGACTGATATCTTAATAAAAAGAGTAAATACTTCGAATGTTGATTAAAGGTAATATAAGTAAACACACACACGGGTAACCTCTGATGACCCAGAGGTCATAACTGTCGTGTCACGAGTGATCGCTTTCATTCTTACAATAACGGGAGTGTTGTATTAAGATTTCACTGTTAAGTACCATGAGGGCACTTTTCACTCCTTTAAGGTTATCACTTCCTTCAGATGAATGTTCTGGGTGTCACTGGAAATTAAAGTGTATACATGATCTTTCGGGGTCACTTGAGGTGAGGGTCTATATAATACATGGTAAGTCTTGACTAATTAGGAAGAGTCACGGCCATGGAAGAGTTTTCAGCCTATATTTGAAAAAGTATTATAATGGATTACTTTGGAGGAATATTCTGTTGGATTATACGGAAGTTTATTGTGGTGAATTATTATTAGAATTGTATTATTATTCAAGGTGATTTTGGTAGATTATTGAAGTTATTGTGGGAAATAAACATGGAGGGTGATCGTTCAGGGTTATTATGGAGGTTTATTGTTGAGGGTTATTATGGAGGGTTATTATTATGGATTATTATGGAGGGGTTATCGTGATGGGTAATTATGGAGGGTTATTGTGATGAATTATTATGAAGGATTATTGTGCTTGAATATTATTGAGGGTTAATTTGGTTGTTTATTAAGGAGGAATATTGTGGGTTATTATTATGTAGGGGTGATTATTGTGTGTTATTAGGGGGAATTATTGTTGACTATTATTATTATTCTTTTGGAAAATTATGGAGGCTTATTGTTATGGATTATTATTTAACGTTATTGATGAGGAAGAATATGAAGGGTAGTTGTTGAATTTTACTCTTAAAGGTTATTGTTGAATTTTACTCTTAAAGGTTATGACTGTCGACTTGAGAATGGTCCAGGACGGACCGAAACGTCGTCGTCCCTTCAACTTCTAGTGTGTAGTCTGGTCAAAATACTTCAGCCACGTTATTGTGACTCATCGCCCGCTCTTAAAGGTTATTGTTGAATTTTACTCTTAAAGGTTATTGTTAAAGATTATTATTGGGGCTTATTTTCGTGGATTATGTTGTAGGTTTACTGTGCTGGATAATTATGGAGGTAAGACGATGCTTGTTCAAGAACTAAACCCTGTGGTTCTCCACTAGTAACTCTCCTCCAGTCAGATACATTGTCTCTAATTACTGTCCTCATCTGTCTGTCATTTAGAAAACTTTTCAGCCATGACAGAAGTCTCCCTGTCACTCCTCCAGCATGTTCCAGGTTCCAGAACCGCCTCTTACGTGGGACTCTGTCAAAAGCTAATTTTTAGGTTCAGAGAGACACAGTCAACCCAGGCACCGCTGTCCTATATTATCTCTTTGGCTCTATCATAAAAAGTAAGTAGTTTTGTTACACAGGAACATCCGGTTCGAAAACCATTCTTTTTTCCGTTGTTATGTCATTACTCTCGAGGTGTTCAATCCATATAGCTTTAACTATTTTTTACAATGTCTTGACTACCTCGCTTGTTAACGATACAGGTCTATAATTTAGAGGATCCTCTCGACTACCATTTTTATAAACTGGAACTATGTTTGCCTTTTTCCATATATCTGCAAAGGTTCCTGTGCACAAGGATGTCTGGAATATTAATTGGAATAGATTACTCAGCTCAGTTGCACATTCTCGCAGCAAGCCAACAGCTTTATTTCTTCCTAGCCACTTGAGTAATTTTTTCACTTTGTCTTGAGATACCTCAATAGTGTGCTCTGGAACTGGTATTTGGTCCGGCTCTATGAAATCCTCATTTTGTACAAAAACACTTTGGAACTGTTCATTTAGCATTTCACACATTTTTTTTCCATTCTCAATTGGCCTGTTCCCCGTTTTCATTCTCTGGATATTATCCTTACGTGCAGCTTGCATTTAATTAATTTAAAAAATGCCTGGATCTGTTTTATATTTGTCCGCTATATCTTTCTTAAAGTTCTTTTCTGCTTCCTCACCGCTGTGTAATTGTTTCTTCCTTGCTTGTATTGCTGAAATGTTTGCAGATATTGAACATGTTCTGATATTGAACCTGTTCTGATATTGAACCAGTTTTCTTACCTTGTCCTCTCTGGCCCTACACAATTTCTGTTAAACCAATCCTGTTTTCTGGTCCTGCATCCCTTTTTTGATATCAATGATGTGTTCCTTCATAGAATATTTCGCGAAATTTGAAATACATTTCACTTAATTCCTTGCCTAGCAACAATTCTGTCCATTTAAACTCATTAAAGAATGTTCTAAGTTCCTGGCAGTGTTCTCTCTTGAAATCCAGTTTAATAATGTTTCAATTTCCCAGTTCTATTATGGAATGTATGGCAAAGCATATTTAATTTACGACAGGACACGATCACTCTTTCCCAAGGGAGGGCGGTACTAGATGTCAAATATCTCTTCCTCTTTCCTAAAGAATATTAAATCCAGTATTGACGGAACATCCCCTTCCCTCATTCTCGTGGTCTCATTCACATGTTAATACATGAATGTCTCCAGAATGAGGCTTAGAAATCTGATTGTCGAAATGTTCTACGTTCTTGCTTCGTACGCCTCCCAGCATATTGCTTTCGAGTTGAAGTCCCCGAGGACCAACAATCGTCATTTATCTTTATCTGTTTTTACTATAATCTCTCTCATGACCATCGTGAGGCCTCTCTCGTTTATCATAGAGTTCCTCCTTTGCTCCATTGTTGTTTGCTGGTGGGATGGGTGACCTGTGATGACCCAGAGGTCATAACAGTCGTGTCACGAGTGATCGCTTTCATTCTTACCATAACAGGAGTGTTGTATTAAGATTTCTCTGTTAAGTACCACGAGGGCAGTTTTCACTCCTGTAAGGTTATCACTTCCTTCAGATGAATGTTCTTGGTGTCACTGGAAATTAAAGCGTATACATGGTCTCTCGGGGTCACTTGAGGTGAAGGTGATAATACTTGGTGAGTCTTGACTAATCAGGAAGAGTCACGGCCTCAGAGTGGGGTCTGCAGCTGCTGGCCGGACGTTCGTCAGCTTGAGCCCAAAAAACGGTAGCATTCTTCCTTTTAGTTTTTTGTTTTCTACCAATGTCTGGAAAAGTATTTTAATGAATTACTATGGAGGATTATTCTGTTGGATTATTATGGAAGTTTATTGTGGTGAATTATTATTAGAATTTTATTATTATTAAAGGTAATTTTGGTAGTATTTTGAAGTTATTGTGGAAATAAACATGGAGGGTGATCGTTCAGGGTTATTATTGAGGTTTATTGTTGAGGGTTATTATGTAGGTTTATTGTGATGGATTATTATGTACGATTATTGTGCTTGATTATTATTGAGGGTTATTTTGGTGGTTTATTAAGGAGGATTATTGTGGGTTATTATTATGGAGGGTGATTGTTGTGCGTTATTAGAGAGTGATTACTATTATTATTATTATTATTGTTGATTATTATTATTATAGAAGTAATTGTTGAGTATTATTATTAATATATAGGGTTATTGTTCTGGATTACTATTAAGGGTTATTATGAAGGATTATTTTGATGATTATTCTGTTTGAAAATTATGAAAGAATATTGTTATGGATTATTATTTATGCTTATTGTTGAGGATGATTATAAAGGGTAATGTTGAAGTTTATTAATAAAGGTTAATGTTGAAGTTTATTATTAAAGGTTAATGTTGAGGATTATTATGGGGCCTATTTTGGTGGATTAAGTTGTAGGTTTACTGTGCTGGATAATTATGGAGGGAAGACGATGCTTGTTCAAGAACTAAACCCTGTGGTTCTCCACTAGTAACTCTCCTCCAGTCAGATACATTGTCTCTGATTAATGCCCTCATCTGTCTGTCAGTAAGAACATTTTTCATCCTTGCCAGAAGTCTCCCTGTCACCCCGCCGGCATGTTCCAGGATCCACAACCGCCTCTTATGTGGGACTGTCAAAAGCCTTTTTATTTCTTAGGTCCAGAGAGACGCAGTCAACCCAGGCACCGCTTTCCTTTATTATCTCTTTGGTTCTATTTTAAAAACTAAGTAGATTTGTTACACAGGATCATCCGTGTCGAAAACCATACTGTCTGTCTGTTATTATGTCATTACTCTCGAGGTGTTCAACCCATTTAACAATAACTATTTTTTCCAGTGTTTTGACTACCTCGTTTAATAATGATACGGATCTATAACTTAGACAGTCCTCTCGACTGCCATTTTTATAGATTGGTACTCTGTTTGCTTTTATCTATATATCTGCTAAGATTCCTGTGCACAAGGATGTCTGGAATGTTAATTGGGAGGAATGCTCAGCTCAGTTCCACATTCTCGCAGCAAGTCAACTGCTTTATTTCTTCCTAGCCCTATGAGTAATTTTTTCACTTTATCTTGAGGTACCTGAATTGCGTGCTCTGGAATTGGCATTTGATCCAGCTCTCTGAAATCCTCATTTTGTACAAACACACTTTGGAACTGTTCATTTAGCATTTCACACATTTCTTTTTCCATTCTCAATTGTCCTGTTCCACATTCTCACTCTCTGGATTTTATCCTTTACATGCAGCTTGCTTTTAATTAATTAAAAAAAAAAATGCCTGGATCTGTTTTATATTTGTCCACTATACCTTTCTCAAAGTTCTATTCTACCTCCTCGCCGCTGTGTAATTGTTTCTCCCTTGCTTGAATTGCTGGTATGTTTGCAGGTATTGAACCTGTTCCGATATTGAAACCATTTTCTTACCTTGTCCTCTCTGGCCCTATCACAATTTATGTTGAAATAATCATGTTTTCTGGTCCTGCATCTCAGTTTTGGTATGAATGGGTGTGATCCTTCATAGTATATTTCGTCAAATTGGGAATACATTTCGCTTACTTCCTTGACTAGCAACAAGTCTGTCCATTTAACCTCATTAAAGAATTTCCTAAGTTCCCCACAGTGTTCTATCTTGAAATCGAGTTTAATAATTGTTTCAATGTCCCAATTCTATTATAGAATATATCGCAAAGCATATTTAATTTACAACAGGACACGATCACTCTTTCCCAAGGGAGGATGGTACTGGATGTCAAATATCTCTTCTTCTTTCCTAATGAATATTAAAAACAGTATTGACGGAACATCCCCTTCCCTCATTCTCGTGGCCTGCTTGACGTGATGATACATGAATGTCTCCAGAATGAGGCTTACAAATCTGATTGTCGAAATGTTCTCCGTTCTTGCTTCGTATGCCTCCCAGTCTATTGGTTTGAAGTTGAAGTCCCCGAGGACCAACAATCGTCATTTATCTTTATCTGTTTTTACTATAATCTCTCTCATGACCATCATGAGGCTCCTCTCGTTTGTCATAGAGTTCCTCCTTTGTCCATGTTTTGCTTGCTGGTGGGATGGGTGACCTGTGATGACCCAGAGGTCATGACAGTCGTGTCAGGAGTTATCGCTTTCATTCATACCATAACAGGAGTGTTGTATTAAGATTTATCTGTTCAGTACCACGAAGGGAATTTTCACTCCTGTAAGGTTATCGCTTCCTTCAGATGAATGTTCTTGGTGTCACTGAAAATTAAAGTGTATGTATGGTCTCCCAGGGTCACTTGAGGTGAAGGTATATATAATACTTGGTGAGTCTTGACTAATTAGAAAGAGTCACGGCCACAGAGTGGGGTCTGCCGCCAGTGGCTGGTCGGTCGTCAGCTCGAGCCCATGTCATGAAAAACACTTCCTTTTTGTTTTTTCAACCTATAAATATAAATTCCAAACACAGGAAATCAATTAATAAGTAGATACAAGGAGCTGAAACATGGTTCCATATTATAATTTTTTTCTCATAATATTTCATATGGAAAAAGTATTTTTTCTTATTCAGTAACAAAAAAAACTGTTGCAATAACACATACTGATGTTGAGAAAGATTATTACGAAAGATAAGTCTACCAAGCCAGAACTCTGCTGAATTTAATGGAAGGTTCTGCAGGCCCCAAACCAGAGCCCAAACAGGGTTTTACAGCCAACCCGACAACACTCTGGCCTACGGTAATGACGTTCACACACTTACAATAGACTCAGAACACACTGAAATCACAATGACTTGATATATCAATAAATATAATTTTGAGACAATGGAGTGACTTGAACTCCACAAGTCACTACATTACCCCAAAATTATTTCTATTGATATATGATGCTATTGTGATTTTACTACAATGAGGGTTATTGTAGTGAATTTTAAGGAAGGTTTATTGTAGTAAATAATTGTTAAAGTTAAAGTGGATTATTATTATTAAAGGTGTTAGTGGTAATTATTTAGAAGGTTATTTCAGAAGATTATTTTGTAGGGTTATTGTGGTGGAATAATTCCTAGAATTATTGTGGTAGATTATAATGGAGGTTTATTATGGTGGATTATAATCTAAAGTTATTGTTATTGGTTATTATATCAGGATAACATGGTGAATTATGGCGGAGAGTTATTGTTGTAGATTATTGAGGAGGGTTATTGTGGTTTAATATAATTGAGGTTTATTGTAGTGGCTAATTATTAAGGGTTAATGTGGGGATTTATTATGGAGAGGTACTGTGGTGGATTATTGTTGATAGTTATTTTCGTGAATTAATATGGAGGATTATTGTGGAATATCATGAAGGAGATTATGACAAGAAATTATTAATGTGTATGCTTATTATGGTGAGTTATTTCAGATGATTATTATGAAGATTATTATTTTTCATAATTATGGATTTTATTGGCGTGAATCATTATGAGGAAAAATTTTGGTGGATTATTATGGAGGGTTATTTTTGAGGCTTATTGTGAACGGTAACTGTTGAAGATTACAATGGAGAGGTATTGTGGTGGATTTCTATGAAAGGTTATGTGATGGATTATTATGGAGGATTATTCTCTTGTATTATTGTGGAGGATTATTCTATTGTATTATTATGGAGTTTTAAAGGGTTATTATTATGAAGAATTACTTTGGTGGGTTATTATTGTGGGTTATAGTGCTGGTTTATTAAAAAGGGTTATTGTTGAGGATTATGAAAGACGGTTATTATTGTGGCTTATATCTGGTGAGATATTTGTGTGATTATTGTGGAGGGCTATTTTGGTTGACTATTGCGGAGGATTATTGTTGAGGATTATTAGGTACGTATATTGAAGTAGATAATTATTGATGGTTATTATGAATAATTAATATGGACATTTATTGTGTTGGAATAATATTTGGAGTTAATGTGTTGGATTATTATTTATAATTATTGTGTTGGATTATAAATTAAAACTATTGTGTTGGATTATTATTTAGAGTTATTGTATGAGATTATTATTTAGAGTTATTCTTTTGGATTATTATTTAGAGTTATTGTGTTGGATAATTATTTAGAAATATTGTATTGGATTATTATTTAGAGGTTTAGAGTTGGATCATTATTTAGAGTTATTGTATTAGATTATCATTAAAAGTTATTGTGTTGGATTTTTACAAAACGTTATTTTGGTTTATTAATATGGAGTATTATTTTTGAGTATTATTGTGGAGGACTATATTCGTGGATGATTAAGTTGAGATATATGCATGGATAATTTACAAATGGAATGCATTTGGAAGTGATGTGGTGGAGGCAGACTTCAAACAGAGTTACAAATGTAGATATGATGGAGCCCAATAGGCCAACAAACATGTGAATCAACCGATTGACAGTTGAGATGCGAGACCAAAGAGCAGTAGCTCAATCCCGCAATCACAACTAGGTAAGTACAATATACATGACCACTTTGTTGTCAGGCAAGCAGCTCCACAGTATACATGACCACTTGGTTGCCAGGCAAGCAGTTCCACAGTATACATGACCACTTGGTTGTCAGACAAGCAGCTCCACAGTATACATGGCCACTTGGTTACCACCCAAGCTAATTACAAAAGCACATGAACATGATGATGCAGGAGCAGCAACTCCACATGACCACGTGGCTGTCAGTCCAGAGAGCTCTACGGTATACATGACTGTGTAATCACGTGGCTCCCTGATAATAAACTGGCAAAGTGATATCACGTGAAGCTAGATATCACGTAATATCATGAACAGTGATTATGACTGATATCTTAATAAAAAGAGTAAATACTTCGAATGTTGATTAAAGGTAATATAAGTAAACACACACACGGGTAACCTCTGATGACCCAGAGGTCATAACTGTCGTGTCACGAGTGATCGCTTTCATTCTTACAATAACGGGAGTGTTGTATTAAGATTTCACTGTTAAGTACCATGAGGGCACTTTTCACTCCTTTAAGGTTATCACTTCCTTCAGATGAATGTTCTGGGTGTCACTGGAAATTAAAGTGTATACATGATCTTTCGGTGTCACTTGAGGTGAGGGTCTATATAATACTTGGTGAGTCTTGACTAACTAGGAAGAGTCACGGCCATGGAAGAGTTTTCAGCCTATATTTGAAAAAGTATTATAATGGATTACTTTGGAGGAATATTCTGTTGGATTATACGGAAGTTTATTGTGGTGAATTATTATTAGAATTGTATTATTATTCAAGGTGATTTTGGTAGATTATTGAAGTTATTGTGGGAAATAAACATGGAGGGTGATCGTTCAGGGTTATTATGGAGGTTTATTGTTGAGGGTTATTATGGAGGGTTATTATTATGGATTATTATGGAGGGTTATCGTGATGGGTAATTATGGAGGGTTATTGTCATGAATTATTATGAAGGATTATTGTGCTTGGATATTATTGAGGGTTAATTTGGTTGTTTATTAAGGAGGAATATTGTGGGTTATTATTATGTAGGGGTGATTATTGTGTGTTATTAGGGAGAATTATTGTTGACTATTATTATTATTCTTTTGGAAAATTATGGAGGCTTATTGTTATGGATTATTATTTAACGTTATTGATGAGGAAGAATATGAAGGGTAGTTGTTGAATTTTACTCTTAAAGGTTATTGTTGAATTTTACTCTTAAAGGTTATGACTGTCGACTTGAGAATGGTCCAGGACGGACCGAAACGTCGTCGTCCCTTCAACTTCTAGTGTGTAGTCTGGTCAAAATACTTCAGCCACGTTATTGTGACTCATCGCCCGCTCTTAAAGGTTATTGTTGAATTTTACTCTTAAAGGTTATTGTTGAATTTTACTCTTAAAGGTTATTGTTAAAGATTATTATTGGGGCTTATTTTCGTGGATTATGTTGTAGGTTTACTGTGCTGGATAATTATGGAGGTAAGACGATGCTTGTTCAAGAACTAAACCCTGTGGTTCTCCACTAGTAACTCTCCTCCAGTCAGATACATTGTCTCTAATTACTGTCCTCATCTGTCTGTCAGTTAGAAAACTTTTCAGCCATGACAGAAGTCTCCCTGTCACTCCTCCAGCATGTTCCAGGTTCCAGAACCGCCTCTTATGTGGGACTCTGTCAAAAGCTAATTTTTAGGTTCAGAGAGACACAGTCAACCCAGGCACCGCTGTCCTGTATTATCTCTTTGGCTCTATCATAAAAAGTAAGTAGTTTTGTTACACAGGAACATCCGGTTCGAAAACCATTCTTTTTTTCCGTTGTTATGTCATTACTCTCGAGGTGTTCAATCCATATAGCTTTAACTATTTTTTAAAATGTCTTGACTACCTCGCTTGTTAACGATACAGGTCTATAATTTAGAGGATCCTCTCGACTACCATTTTTATAAACTGGAACTATGTTTGCCTTTTTCCATATATCTGCAAAGGTTCCTGTGCACAAGGATGTCTGGAATATTAATTGGAATAGATTGCTCAGCTCAGTTGCACATTCTCGCAGCAAGCCAACAGCTTTATTTCTTCCTAGCCACTTGAGTAATTTTTTCACTTTGTCTTGAGATACCTCAATAGTGTGCTCTGGAACTGGTATTTGGTCCGGCTCTCTGAAATCCTCATTTTGTACAAACACACTTTGGAACTGTTCATTTAGCATTTCACACATTTTTTTTCCATTCTCAATTGGCCTGTTCCCCGTTTTCATTCTCTGGATATTATCCTTACGTGCAGCTTGCATTTAATTAATTTAAAAAATGCCTGGATCTGTTTTATATTTGTCCGCTATATCTTTCTTAAAGTTCTTTTCTGCTTCCTCACCGCTGTGTAATTGTTTCTTCCTTGCTTGTATTGCTGAAATGTTTGCAGGCATTGAACCTGTTCCGATATTGAACCAGTTTCCTTACCTTGTCCTCTCTGGCCCTACACAATTTCTGTTAAACCAATCCTGTTTTCTGGTCCTGCATCCCTTTTTTGATATCAATGATGTGTTCCTTCATAGAATATTTCGCGAAATTTGAAATACATTTCACTTAATTCCTTGCCTAGCAACAATTCTGTCCATTTAAACTCATTAAAGAATTTTCTAAGTTCCTGGCAGTGTTCTCTCTTGAAATCCAGTTTAATAATGTTTCAATTTCCCAGTTCTATTATAGAATGTATGGCAAAGCATATTTAATTTACGACAGGACACGATCACTCTTTCCCAAGGGAGGGCGGTACTAGATGTCAAATATCTCTTCCTCTTTCCTAAAGAATATTAAATCCAGTATTGACGGAACATCCCCTTCCCTCATTCTCGTGGTCTCATTCACATGTTAATACATGAATGTCTCCAGAATGAGGCTTACAAATCTGATTGTCGAAATGTTCTCCGTTCTTGCTTCGTACGCCTCCCAGCATATTGCTTTCGAGTTGAAGTCCCCGAGGACCAACAATCGTCATTTATCTTTATCTGTTTTTACTATAATCTCTCTCATGACCATCGTGAGGCCTCTCTCGTTTATCATAGAGTTCCTCTTTTGCTCCATTGTTGTTTGCTGGTGGGATGGGTGACCTGTGATGACCCAGAGGTCATAACAGTCGTGTCACGAGTGATCGCTTTCATTCTTACCATAACAGGAGTGTTGTATTAAGATTTCTCTGTTAAGTACCACGAGGGCAGTTTTCACTCCTGTAAGGTTATCACTTCCTTCAGATGAATGTTCTTGGTGTCACTGGAAATTAAAGCGTATACATGGTCTCTCGGGGTCACTTGAGGTGAAGGTGATAATACTTGGTGAGTCTTGACTAATCAGGAAGAGTCACGGCCTCAGAGTGGGGTCTGCAGTTGCTGGCCGGACGTTCGTCAGCTTGAGCCCAAAAAACGGTAGCATTCTTCCTTTTAGTTTTTTGTTTTCTACCAATGTCTGGAAAAGTATTTTAATGAATTACTATGGAGGATTATTCTGTTGGATTATTATGGAAGTTTATTGTGGTGAATTATTATTAGAATTTTATTATTATTAAAGGTAATTTTGGTAGTATTTTGAAGTTATTGTGGAAATAAACATGGAGGGTGATCGTTCAGGGTTATTATTGAGGTTTATTGTTGAGGGTTATTATGTAGGTTAATTGTGATGGATTATTATGTACGATTATTGTGCTTGATTATTATTGAGGGTTATTTTGGTGGTTTATTAAGGAGGATTATTGTGGGTTATTATTATGGAGGGTGATTGTTGTGCGTTATTAGAGAGTGATTACTATTATTATTATTATTATTGTTGATTATTATTATTATAGAAGTAATTGTTGAGTATTATTATTAATATATAGGGTTATTGTTCTGGATTACTATTAAGGGTTATTATGAAGGATTATTTTGATGATTATTCTGTTTGAAAATTATGGAAGAATATTGTTATGGATTATTATTTATGCTTATTGTTGAGGATGATTATAAAGGGTAATGTTGAAGTTTATTAATAAAGGTTAATGTTGAAGTTTATTATTAAAGGTTAATGTTGAGGATTATTATGGGGCCTATTTTGGTGGATTAAGTTGTAGGTTTACTGTGCTGGATAATTATGGAGGGAAGACGATGCTTGTTCAAGAACTAAACCCTGTGGTTCTCCACTAGTAACTCTCCTCCAGTCAGATACATTGTCTCTGATTAATGCCCTCATCTGTCTGTCAGTAAGAACATTTTTCATCCTTGCCAGAAGTCTCCCTGTCACCCCGCCGGCATGTTCCAGGATCCACAACCGCCTCTTATGTGGGACTGTCAAAAGCCTTTTTATTTCTTAGGTCCAGAGAGACGCAGTCAACCCAGGCACCGCTTTCCTTTATTATCTCTTTGGTTCTATTTTAAAAAATAAGTAGATTTGTTACACAGGATCATCCGTGTCGAAAACCATACTGTCTGTCTGTTATTATGTCATTACTCTCGAGGTGTTCAACCCATTTAACAATAATTATTTTTTCCAGTGTTTTGCCTACCTCGTTTAATTATGATACGGATCTATAACTTAGACAGTCCTCTCGACTGCCATTTTTATAGATTGGTACTCTGTTTGCTTTTATCTATATATCTGCTAAGATTCCTGTGCACAAGGATGTCTGGAATGTTAATTGGGAGGAATGCTCAGCTCAGTTCCACATTCTCGCAGCAAGTCAACTGCTTTATTACTTCCTAGCCCTATGAGTAATTTTTTCACTTTATCTTGAGATACCTGAATTGCGTGCTCTGGAATTGGCATTTGATCCAGCTCTCTGAAATCCTCATTTTGTACAAACACACTTTGGAACTGTTCATTTAGCATTTCACACATTTCTTTTTCCATTCTCAATTGTCCTGTTCCACATTCTCACTCTCTGGATTTTATCCTTTACATGCAGCTTGCTTTTAATTATTTAAAAAAAAAAATGCCTGGATCTGTTTTATATTTGTCCACTATACCTTTCTCAAACTTCTATTCTACCTCCTCGCCGCTGTGTAATTGTTTCTCCCTTGCTTGAATTGCTGGTATGTTTGCAGGTATTGAACCTGTTCCGATATTGAAACCATTTTCTTACCTTGTCCTCTCTGGCCCTATCACAATTTATGTTGAACTAATCCTGTTTTCTGGTCCTGCATCTCAGTTTTGGTATGAATGGGTGTGATCCTTCATCGTATATTTCGTCAAATTGGGAATACATTTCGCTTACTTCCTTGACTAGCAACAAGTCTGTCCATTTTACCTCATTAAAGAATTTCCTAAGTTCCCCACAGTGTTCTCTCTTGAAATCGAGTTTAATAATTGTTTCAATGTCCCAATTCTATTATAGAATATATCGCAAAGCATATTTAATTTACAACAGGACACGATCACTCTTTCCCAAGGGAGGATGGTACTGGATGTCATATATCTCTTCTTCTTTAATAATGAATATTAAAAACAGTATTGACGGAACATCCCCTTCCCTCATTCTCGTGGCCTGCTTGACGTGATGATACATGAATGTCTCCAGAATGAGGCTTACAAATCTGATTGTCGAAATGTTCTCCGTTCTTGCTTCGTATGCCTCCCAGTCTATTGGTTTGAAGTTGAAGTCCCCGAGGACCAACAATCGTCATTTATCTTTATCTGTTTTTACTATAATCTCTCTCATGACCATCATGAGGCTCCTCTCGTTTGTCATAGAGTTCCTCCTTTGTCCATGTTTTGCTTGCTGGTGGGATGGGTGACCTGTGATGACCCAGAGGTCATGACAGTCGTGTCAGGAGTGATCGCTTTCATTCATACCATAACAGGAGTGTTGTATTAAGATTTATCTGTTCAGTACCACGAAGGGAATTTTCACTCCTGTAAGGTTATCGCTTCCTTCAGATGAATGTTCTTGATGTCACTGAAAATTAAAGTGTATGTATGGTCTCCCAGGGTCACTTGAGGTGAAGGTATATATAATACTTGGTGAGTCTTGACTAATTAGAAAGAGTCACGGCCACAGAGTGGGGTCTGCCGCCAGTGGCTGGTCGGTCGTCAGCTCGAGCCCATGTCATGAACAACACTTCCTTTTTGTTTTTTCAACCTATAAATATAAATTCCAAACACAGGAAATCAATTAATAAGTAGATACAAGGAGCTGAAACATGGTTCCATATTATAATTTTTTTCTCATAATATTTCATATGGAAAAAGTATTTTTTCTTATTCAGTAACAAAAAAAACTGTTGCAATAACACATACTGATGTTGAGAAAGATTATTACGAAAGATAAGTCTACCAAGCCAGAACTCTGCTGAATTTAATGGAAGGTTCTGCAGGCCCCAAACCAGAGCCCAAACAGGGTTTTACAGCCAACCCGACAACACTCTGGCCTACGGTAATGACGTTCACACACTTACAATAGACTCAGAACACACTGAAATCACAATGACTTGATATATCAATAAATATAATTTTGAGACAATGGAGTGACTTGAACTCCACAAGTCACTACATTACCCCAAAATTATTTCTATTGATATATGATGCTATTGTGATTTTACTACAATGAGGGTTATTGTAGTGAATTTTAAGGAAGGTTTATTGTAGTAAATAATTGCTAAAGTTAAAGTGGATTATTATTATTAAAGGTGTTAGTGGTAATTATTTAGAAGGTTATTTCAGAAGATTATTTTGTAGGGTTATTGTGGTGGAATAATTCCTAGAATTATTGTGGTAGATTATAATGGAGGTTTATTATGGTGGATTATAATCTAAAGTTATTGTTATTGGTTATTATATCAGGATAACATGGTGAATTATGGCGGAGAGTTATTGTTGTAGATTATTGAGGAGGGTTATTGTGGTTTAATATAATTGAGGTTTATTGTAGTGGCTAATTATTAAGGGTTAATGTGGGGATTTATTATGGAGAGGTACTGTGGTGGATTATTGTTGATAGTTATTTTCGTGAATTAATATGGAGGATTATTGTGGAATATCATGAAGGAGATTATGACAAGAAATTATTAATGTGTATGCTTATTATGGTGAGTTATTTCAGATGATTATTATGAAGATTATTATTTTTCATAATTATGGATTTTATTGGCGTGAATTATTATGAGGAAAAATTTTGGTGGATTATTATGGAGGGTTATTCTTGAGGCTTATTGTGAACGGTAACTGTTGAAGATTACAATGGAGAGGTATTGTGGTGGATTTCTATGAAAGGTTATGTGATGGATTATTATGGAGGATTATTCTCTTGTATTATTGTGGAGGATTATTCTATTGTATTATTATGGAGTTTTTAAGGGTTATTATTATGAAGAATTACTTTGGTGGGTTATTATTGTGGGTTATAGTGCTGGTTTATTAAAAAGGGTTATTGTTGAGGATTATGAAAGACGGTTATTATTGTGGCTTATATCTGGTGAGATATTTGTGTGATTATTGTGGAGGGCTATTTTGGTTGACTATTGCGGAGGATTATTGTTGAGGATTATTAGGTACGTATATTGAAGTAGATAATTATTGATGGTTATTATGAATAATTAATATGGACATTTATTGTGTTGGAATAATATTTGGAGTTATTGTGTTGGATTATTATTTATAATTATTGTGTTGGATTATAAATTAAAACTATTGTGTTGGATTATTATTTAGAGTTATTGTATGAGATTATTATTTAGAGTTATTGTTTTGGATAATTATTTAGAAATATTGTATTGGATTATTATTTAGAGGTTTAGAGTTGGATTATTATTTAGAGTTATTGTATTAGATTATCATTAAAAGTTATTGTGTTGGATTTTTACAAAACGTTATTTTGGTTTATTAATATGGAGTATTATTTTTGAGTATTATTGTGGAGGACTATATTCGTGGATGATTAAGATAAGATATATGCATGGATAATTTACAAATGGAATGCATTTGGAAGTGATGTGGTGGAGGCAGACTTCAAACAGAGTTACAAATGTAGATATGATGGAGCCCAATAGGCCAACAAACATGTGAATCAACCGATTGACAGTTGAGATGCGAGACCAAAGAGCAGTAGCTCAATCCCGCAATCACAACTAGGTAAGTACAATATACATGACCACTTGGTTGTCAGGCAAGCAGCTCCACAGTATACATGACCACTTGGTTGCCAGGCAAGCAGTTCCACAGTATACATGACCACTTGGTTGTCAGACAAGCAGCTCCACAGTATACATGGCCACTTGGTTACCACCCAAGCTAATTACAAAAGCACATGAACATGATGATGCAGGAGCAGCAACTCCACATGACCACGTGGCTGTCAGTCCAGAGAGCTCTACGGTATACATGACTGTGTAATCACGTGGCTCCCTGATAATAAACTGGCTAAGTGATATCACGTGAAGCTAGATATCACGTAATATCATGAACAGTGATTATGACTGATATCTTAATAAAAAGAGTAAATACTTCGAATGTTGATTGAAGGTAATATAAGTAAACACACACACGGGTAACCTCTGATGACTCAGAGGTCATAACTGTCGTGTCACGAGTGATCGCTTTCATTCTTACAATAACGGGAGTGTTGTATTAAGATTTCACTGTTAAGTACCATGAGGGCACTTTTCACTCCTTTAAGGTTATCACTTCCTTCAGATGAATGTTCTGGGTGTCACTGGAAATTAAAGTGTATACATGATCTTTCGGGGTCACTTGAGGTGAGGGTCTATATAATACATGGTAAGTCTTGACTAATTAGGAAGAGTCACGGCCATGGAAGAGTTTTCAGCCTATATTTGAAAAAGTATTATAATGGATTACTTTGGAGGAATATTCTGTTGGATTATACGGAAGTTTATTGTGGTGAATTATTATTAGAACTGTATTATTATTCAAGGTGAATTTGGTAGATTATTGAAGTTATTGTGGGAAATAAACATGGAGGGTGATCGTTCAGGGTTATTATGGAGGTTTATTGTTGAGGGTTATTATGGAGGGTTATTATTATGGATTATTATGGAGGGTTATCGTGATTGGTAATTATGGAGGGTTATTGTGATGAATTATTATGAAGGATTATTGTACTTGAATATTATTGAGGGTTAATTTGGTTGTTTATTAAGGAGGAATATTGTGGGTTATTATTATGTCGGGGTGATTATTGTGTGTTATTAGGGAGAATTATTGTTGACTATTATTATTATTCTTTTGGAAAATTATGGAGGCTTATTGTTATGGATTATTATTTAACGTTATTGATGAGGAAGAATATGAAGGGTAGTTGTTGAATTTTACTCTTAAAGGTTATTGTTGAATTTTACTCTTAAAGGTTATGACTGTCGACTTGAGAATGGTCCAGGACGGACCGAAACGTCGTCGTCCCTTCAACTTCTAGTGTGTAGTCTGGTCAAAATACTTCAGCCACGTTATTGTGACTCATCGCCCGCTCTTAAAGGTTATTGTTGAATTTTACTCTTAAAGGTTATTGTTGAATTTTACTCTTAAAGGTTATTGTTAAAGATTATTATTGGGGCTTATTTTCGTGGATAATGTTGTAGGTTTACTGTGCTGGATAATTATGGAGGTAAGACGATGCTTGTTCAAGAACTAAACCCTGTGGTTCTCCACTAGTAACTCTCCTCCAGTCAGATACATTGTCTCTAATTACTGTCCTCATCTGTCTGTCAGTTAGAAAACTTTTCAGCCATGACAGAAGTCTCCCTGTCACTCCTCCAGCATGTTCCAGGTTCCAGAACCGCCTCTTATGTGGGACTCTGTCAAAAGCTAATTTTTAGGTTCAGAGAGACACAGTCAACCCAGGCACCGCTGTCCTGTATTATCTCTTTGGCTCTATCATAAAAAGTAAGTAGTTTTGTTACACAGGAACATCCGGTTCGAAAACCATTCTTTTTTTCCGTTGTTATGTCATTACTCTCGAGGTGTTCAATCCATATAGCTTTAACTATTTTTAAAATGTCTTGACTACCTCGCTTGTTAACGATACAGGTCTATAATTTAGAGGATCCTCTCGACTACCATTTTTATAAACTGGAACTATGTTTGCCTTTTTCCATATATCTGCAAAGGTTCCTGTGCACAAGGATGTCTGGAATATTAATTGGAATAGATTGCTCAGCTCAGTTGCACATTCTCGCAGCAAGCCAACAGCTTTATTTCTTCCTAGCCACTTGAGTAATTTTTTCACGTTGTCTTGAGATACCTCAATAGTGTGCTCTGGAACTGGTATTTGGTCCGGCTCTATGAAATCCTCATTTTGTACAAACACACTTTGGAACTGTTCATTTAGCATTTCACACATTTTTTTTCCATTCTCAATTGGCCTGTTCCCCGTTTTCATTCTCTGGATATTATCCTTACGTGCAGCTTGCATTTAATTAATTTAAAAAATGCCTGGATCTGTTTTATATTTGTCCGCTATATCTTTCTTAAAGTTCTTTTCTGCTTCCTCACCGCTGTGTAATTGTTTCTTCCTTGCTTGTATTGCTGAAATGTTTGCAGGCATTGAACCTGTTCCGATATTGAACCAGTTTTCTTACCTTGTCCTCTCTGGCCCTACACAATTTCTGTTAAACCAATCCTGTTTTCTGGTCCTGCATCCCTTTTTTGATATCAATGATGTGTTCCTTCATAGAATATTTCGCGAAATTTGAAATACATTTCACTTAATTCCTTGCCTAGCAACAATTCTGTCCATTTAAACTCATTAAAGAATTTTCTAAGTTCCTGGCAGTGTTCTCTCTTGAAATCCAGTTTAATAATGTTTCAATTTCCCAGTTCTATTATAGAATGTATGGCAAAGCATATTTAATTTACGACAGGACACGATCACTCTTTCCCAAGGGAGGGCGGTACTAGATGTCAAATATCTCTTCCTCTTTCCTAAAGAATATTAAATCCAGTATTGACGGAACATCCCCTTCCCTCATTCTCGTGGTCTCATTCACATGTTAATACATGAATGTCTCCAGAATGAGGCTTAGAAATCTGATTGTCGAAATGTTCTCCGTTCTTGCTTCGTACGCCTCCCAGCATATTGCTTTCGAGTTGAAGTCCCCGAGGACCAACAATCGTCATTTATCTTTATCTGTTTTTACTATAATCTCTCTCTTGACCATCGTGAGGCCTCTCTCGTTTATCATAGAGTTCCTCCTTTGCTCCATTGTTGTTTGCTGGTGGGATGGGTGACCTGTGATGACCCAGAGGTCATAACAGTCGTGTCACGAGTGATCGCTTTCATTCTTACCATAACAGGAGTGTTGTATTAAGATTTCTCTGTTAAGTACCACGAGGGCAGTTTTCACTCCTGTAAGGTTATCACTTCCTTCAGATGAATGTTCTTGGTGTCACTGGAAATTAAAGCGTATACATGGTCTCTCGGGGTCACTTGAGGTGAAGGTGATAATACTTGGTGAGTCTTGACTAATCAGGAAGAGTCACGGCCTCAGAGTGGGGTCTGCAGTTGCTGGCCGGACGTTCGTCAGCTTGAGCCCAAAAAACGGTAGCATTCTTCCTTTTAGTTTTTTGTTTTCTACCAATGTCTGGAAAAGTATTTAATTGAATTACTATGGAGGATTATTCTGTTGGATTATTATGGAAGTTTATTGTGGTGAATTATTATTAGAATTTTATTATTATTAAAGGTAATTTTGGTAGTATTTTGAAGTTATTGTGGAAATAAACATGGAGGGTGATCGTTCAGGGTTATTATTGAGGTTTATTGTTGAGGGTTATTATGTAGGTTTATTGTGATGGATTATTATGTACGATTATTGTGCTTGATTATTATTGAGGGTTATTTTGGTGGTTTATTAAGGAGGATTATTGTGGGTTATTATTATGGAGGGTGATTGTTGTGCGTTATTAGAGAGTGATTACTATTATTATTATTATTATTGTTGATTATTATTATTATAGAAGTAATTGTTGAGTATTATTATTAATATATAGGGTTATTGTTCTGGATTACTATTAAGGGTTATTATGAAGGATTATTTTGATGATTATTCTGTTTGAAAATTATGGAAGAATATTGTTATGGATTATTATTTATGCTTATTGTTGAGGATGATTATAAAGGGTAATGTTGAAGTTTATTAATAAAGGTTAATGTTGAAGTTTATTATTAAAGGTTAATGTTGAGGATTATTATGGGGCCTATTTTGGTGGATTAAGTTGCAGGTTTACTGTGCTGGATAATTATGGAGGGAAGACGATGCTTGTTCAAGAACTAAACCCTGTGGTTCTCCACTAGTAACTCTCCTCCAGTCAGATACATTGTCTCTGATTAATGCCCTCATCTGTCTGTCAGTAAGAACATTTTTCATCCTTGCCAGAAGTCTCCCTGTCACCCCGCCGGCATGTTCCAGGATCCACAACCGCCTCTTATGTGGGACTGTCAAAAGCCTTTTTATTTCTTAGGTCCAGAGAGACGCAGTCAACCCAGACACCGCTTTCCTTTATTATCTCTTTGGTTCTATTTTAAAAACTAAGTAGATTTGTTACACAGGATCATCCGTGTCGAAAACCATACTGTCTGTCTGTTATTATGTCATTACTCTCGAGGTGTTCAACCCATTTAACAATAACTATTTTTTCCAGTGTTTTGACTACCTCGTTTAATAATGATACGGATCTATAACTTAGACAGTCCTCTCGACTGCCATTTTTATAGATTGGTGCTCTGTTTGCTTTTATCTATATATCTGCTAAGATTCCTGTGCACAAGGATGTCTGGAATGTTAATTGGGAGGAATGCTCAGCTCAGTTCCACATTCTCGCAGCAAGTCAACTGCTTTATTTCTTCCTAGCCCTATGAGTAATTTTTTCACATTATCTTGAGATACCTGAATTGCGTGCACTGGAATTGGCATTTGGTCCAGCTCTCTGAAATCCTCATTTTGTACAAACACACTTTGGGCCTGTTCATTTAGCATTTCACACATTTCTTTTTCCATTCTCAATTGTCCTGTTCCACATTCTCACTCTCTGGATTTTATCCTTTACATGCAGCTTGCTTTTAATGAATTTAAAAAAAAAATGCCTGGATCTGTTTTATATTTGTCGAATATACCTTTCTCAAAGTTCTATTCTACATGCTCGCCGCTGTGTAATTGTTTCTCCCTTGCTTGAATTGCTGGTATGTTTGCAGGTATTGAACCTGTTCCGATATTGAAACCATTTTCTTACCTTGTCCTCTCTGGCCCTATCACAATTTATGTTGAACTAATCCTGTTTTCTGGTCCTGCATCTCAGTTTTGGTATGAATGGGTGTGATCCTTCATCGTATATTTCGTCAAATTGGGAATACATTTCGCTTACTTCCTTGACTAGCAACAAGTCTGTCCATTTAACCTCATTAAAGAATTTCCTAAGTTCCCCAGTGTTCTCTCTTGAAATCGAGTTTAATAATTGTTTCAATGTCCCAATTCTATTATAGAATATATCGCAAAGCATATTTAATTTACAACAGGACACGATCACTCTTTCCCAAGGGAGGATGGTACTGGATGTCAAATATCTCTTCTTCTTTAATAATGAATATTAAAAACAGTATTGACGGAACATCCCCTTCCCTCATTCTCGTGGCCTACTTGACGTGATGATACATGAATGTCTCCAGAATGAGGCTTACAAATCTGATTGTCGAAATGTTCTCCGTTCTTGCTTCGTATGCCTCCCAGTTTATTGGTTTGAAGTTGAAGTCCCCGAGGACCAACAATCGTCATTTATCTTTATCTGTTTTTACTATAATCTCTCTCATGACCATCATGAGGCTCCTCTCGTTTGTCATAGAGTTCCTCCTTTGTCCATGTTTTGCTTGCTGGTGGGATGGGTGACCTGTGATGACCCAGAGGTCATGACAGTCGTGTCAGGAGTGATCGCTTTCATTCTTAACATAACAGGAGTGTTGTATTAAGATTTCTCTGTTAAGTACCATGACGGCAGTTTTCACTCCTGTAAGGTTATCACTTCTGTCATATGAATGTTCTTGGTGTCACTGGAAATTAAAGCGAATACATGGTCTCTCGGGGTCACTTGAGGTGAAGGTCTATATGATTCTTGGCGAGTCTTGACTAATTAGCAAGAGTCACGGCCTCAGAGTGGGGTCTGCCGACGGTGGCCGGACGGTCATCAGCACGAGCCCTAGTCATGAGATACTCTTCCTTTATATTTTTTCATCCTATAAATATAATTTCCAAACACAGGAAATCAATTAATAAGTAAACACAAGGAGTTGCAATATGGTTCCATATAAAAAAAATAATTCTCGTTATATTTCATTTGGAAAAAGTATTATTTCTTATTCAATAACTAAGAAACGGGTTGCAATAACACATACTGATGTTGAGAAAGATTATTGCGAAAGATTAGTCGACCAAGCCAGAATTCTGCTGAATTTAATGGAAAGTTCTGGAATCCTCAAACTGGAGCCCAACCAGGGTTTTACAGCCAACCCGACCACACTCTGGCCTTCGGTAATGACGTTCACACTCTTACAATAGACTCTGATCACAATGACGTGATATATCAATTAATATCTTTATGAGACAATAGAGTGACTTGAACTCCACAAGTCACTACATTACTCCAAAATTATTTTCATTGATATATAACCATATTGTGATTTTACTGCGATGTGGATTATTGTGAGGAATTTTAAGGGAAGGTTATTGTAGTAAATAATTTTTAACTTAAAGTGGTGAATTATTATTAATAGTGTTAATGGCAATTATTTAGGAGACTATTTTAGAAGATTATTTTGAAGGGAATTGTGGTGGATTAATACCTAGTTATTGTAGTAGATTATTATGGAGGTTTATTTTTTGTAGATTATTCTGGAAAGTTATTGTTATTGGTTATAATAACAGGTTATTGTGGTGGATTATTACGAAGAGTTATTGTTGTAGATTATAGGGGAGGGTTATTGTAGTTTAATATAATTGAGGATTATTGTAGTGGCTTATTAGGAAGGGTTAATGTGGAGAATTATAATGAAGAGTTATAGTGCTGGATTATTGTTGATGGATATTTTGGTGAATTAATATGGAGGGTTTTTGCAGAATATCATGAAGGAGGTTATTGTAAGAAATTATTATGGGGAGTTATTGTGGATGATTATTAAGAGGATTATTATATAGTATAATTATTAATTTTAGTGGGTGAATTATTATGAGGAAAAATTTGGTACATTTTTAAAGAGGGTTAATCTTGAGGCTTATTATGAACTTATTATGTGTTGGATTTTTTTCTTTTTTTAGATATATACAAGAGTTGTTACATTCTTGTACAGCCACTAGTGCGCGTAGCGTCTCAGGCAAGTCCCTGGAATACAATCCCCGCCGCGAAGAATCGTTTTTTCATCCAAGTACACATTTTACTGTTGCGTTAAACAGAGGCTACAGTTAAGGATTTGCGCCCAGCAAATCCTCCCCGGCCAGGACACGAACCCATGACATAGCGCTCGCGGAATGCCAGGCGAGTTTCTTACCACTACACCATGGATTCCTATAAAAAGTTATTGTGATGGATTATTATGGAGGATTATTCTCTTGTATTATTATGTAGTTTTTTTAGGCTTATTATGAAGGATTAATTTGGTGAGTTAATGTTAAGGGTTATAGTGCTGGAATATTAAACAAGGTTATTGTTGAGGATTATTATGGACGGTTATTATTGTAGCTTATATGTGGTGAGTTATTTGTATGATTATTATGGAGGGCTATTATTGTTGACTATTGCGGAGGGTTATTGTTGTGGATTATTAGGTACGTTTATTGTAATAGATAATTATTGATGGTTATTATGAATAATTATTATGGACATTTCTTGTGTTGGATTACTATTTAGAGTTATTGTCTTGAATAATTATTTAGAGTTATTGTGTTGGATTATTATTTAGAGGTTTTGTGTTCGATTTTTACAAAACGTTATTTTGGTGGATTTATATGGAGTTGTATTTTAGTGGATTATTGTGGAGGACTATTTTCGTTGATTATTAGGATAAGTTGCTTGCTTGGATTATTTACAAATGGAATGCATTTGGAAGTGACGTGTGGAGGCAGAATCCAAACAGCTACAAATGTAGATATGATGGAACCCAGTAGGCCCACAAACATGTGAATCAGCTGATTGACAGTTGAGATTTCAGACCAAAGAGCAGAAGCTCAACCCCCCAATCACAACTTGGTAAGTACAATATACATGATCACTTGGTTGTCAGACAAGCACCTCCACAGTATTCATGACCACTTGGTTGTCAGACAAGCAGCTCCACAGTATACATGACCATCTGCTTGTCAGACAACCAGCACCACAGTATACATGACCACTTGGTTGTCAGACAACTAGCTCCACAGTATACATGACCATTTGGTTGTCAGACAAGCAGCTCCACAGTATATATGACCATTTGGTGGTCATACAAGCAGCTCAACAGAAAAAGGACAGGGGAGCGAATGGGTACTTGAAGAAAACCCAGACATAATAGCACTCACAGAAACAGAGCTAACGAAACCATAACAAATGCAGTGTTCCCACAGGACTACTGTGTTGTGAGGAAAGAGAGAGAAGGAAGAGGAGGTGCTGGTATATCTCTGCTGGTAAGAAAAAACTGGGACTTTAAGGAAATTGTTATTCAGGGCTGTTAAGGTTTCAGTGACTATATAACAGGAGATATATATAATAGGAGGTGACTATATAATAGCAACTGGAGGACAAAAAATTGTAGTCGCAGTCATATATAACCCGCCACCAAATGACCGAAAACCCAGACAGGAATATGATAGAAACAACATGGCCACCATTAACATAATAGAGAGAACAGCGTCTTTTGCTAGTAGGAATGGATCTGGACTACTAATCATTGGGGATTTAAACCTTGGAAAGATTGATTGGGAGAACAGAGACCCGCATGGAGGACCAGATACATGGAGAGCTAAGCTGCTGGACGCGGCAACAAGAAACTTTCTTAGCCAGCATATAAAGGGACCGACATGAATGAGAGGGGAGGATAAACCAGCTATGCTTGATCTGATATTTTGCCCTAGTGAGCGGAATATAAGGGAGGTTAAGATGGAAGCACCATTAGGAATGAGTGATCACAGTGATCTTTGAGTACTTGGAAGAGCTAGGACTTATCTCTCTGCAAAAACAACTAGAAAACCAAAGACTGGCATACCGAAAGGGGAATTATGAAGGGATGAGAAGTTTCCTAAGGGATATACCGTGGGACACAGACCTCAGAGCTAACTCGGGACTTCGTGATAAATCACCAACATGAGTTCAGAGACGGTAACTCTTGCCTTACTGGCTTAATAGAATTCTACGATCAGGTGACAAAGATTAAGCAAGAAAGAGAAGGCTGGGCAGACTGCATTTTTTTGGACTGTCGAAAAGCCTTTGATACAGTCCCTCATAAGAGGCAGGTACATAAGCTGGAGAGACAGGCAGGAGTAACTGGTAAGTGCTCCAGTGGATAAGGGAATACCTAAGCAATAGGAAGCAAAGAGTTGTCGAAAAATCCGACACCATTTAATAATATCATACAGACAGATAATATTGCTGTGTTGTATAAACAAGTTACCCATAGAAAATGTAAATTGTAGTGGAATTTCCGTCTATAGAAAACGGGATATCATTAGCACACACTATTATAAATTCACCACCTATTATGGTGGGAATTATTCTTAAATACATTAGTCTTTGGACTTTACCATCATAAAAACATCTCATATAAATTAACTTAATTATCAGAATTGAAAAAGAGTAAATGTGACCCTTCTATCACTTTCTGAAATCTGGACAATGTAAGCCAAGCATCAGTTGTGAGGGAGTGGTTAGCCATTGTTATTGTACTTAGACCAGAGGCTCACGGGAGCAATTCGGCTCCTGTTAAATTTACTTGGACGAAGTGTTATGGAAACCAAAGGTGTACCATCATCAACACGCTGTCAACAAATACAAGTTAAGTGTTCTGCCGAAACCCATTTATCTATCATTTGTGGCCATTAATGTCATTAGATAGGCCGTTTAGATCACGAGATCGCCTCATACTAGAGGTAATTAAGCCCAGGTCTGTATGGTTCCATGTACAGTGTTTTCTCTGATATAGCTGTCATATATATGGATTCTGGCTTTACAGCTAGCGCCCTTTTGACAGGTCAAGACGAGGAAGCATGCTTTGTGCATCAGTTACCAGGGTGATGGAAGCTACCTCACAAGAGGAAAATGTGGTGTCTACACCCTCGTTATACCTGGTGGACTAAGGCCTGCTGTACAGTAAGATAAGGAACCTCTTCAATGTGTAGTTAATACTGTAGTTTGATTGGCTGCATATATTTAAATTTAATATAAACCCCCCTAATGTGTAGAGGATCGATTTGTGAGATTATGAGATTATTGCAGAAATACAGTCCACTTATCATTATACAAATTGCTATCGAAGCATATAAATTAACATAAATATAAATTCTATAAATTCATATAAATTAAATAAATATAAATCTCACAGGTCGGTTCCCACATTATTTGGTCCTTCGAAACCGAATTATTTGGACCTTCAGAACCGGATTATTTGGTCCTTTGAACTCACATTTGGTCATCTTAGTACCAGATGAACCAGTTAACCAGTGGATTCATTAAATATACTAGTGCAGTGTGATTTATACAAAGCCAGCAGTCAAAGACGGCGGCGTTGCCTCGTGCGAGCTCACGAGCCCCCACAATTCAGTTCAGCCTCATCAGCGGTTTCAGGGACACCCACAGATATTTGTTGGCGTGTTATTCCGTCAGATGACAGCGCTAATAATGAAGCCAGCCAAATTAGTGGCTGTGTCGCGAGATTGTTCACGGATTTCCTGGTGTTAAATTTCGCGAGAGATTATCTACGAATTTTGTGGAGTTTATTTCGCGAGGTCACTAATAATATTTAATACTTCTTGATAATATTAGAAGTTTTATAGAGGCTAATTAAGAGGCTATTATCTATAATTGTGTATTATTTCTCCAAAATAGAGAATTATTTAATATATATTGCACTAGTGATCTCAATATAATATTTACTAATTGCCAACCCACAACAGGGTAGGATATTACCAGGGACTAGTTGAACTATTTATTGTTCATCCTAGTCCCATTATTACCATAGTCTAGTTGTAATATATTGAACAACCTAGCACCATTAATGAATGGTTCAGACCCTATTTTGGGTGTAATTTTTATCAACTTGAGTTGAGTTGTATATATAATAATTTACTTATGATCATTACACCTTTGAGTGATTAATTAGTGTCTATACCATCCTAGGGTGATATAGAAGAGCTAACCTAAAGGTACTTCCATGACACTGGTTTATCACTCAAATCATTAGTGTGTATGATTGTATATATATATATATAATGTGTATTAATTTTAAGTGCTAACCTCTAGTAGAGGTAGGATTACAGCCTAGTGAGTGCAGAATTTTACCCTAGGCTACCATCAGTACTTGCTCACAATTTATGAGCCAGTGGTGCCCAATTAACAAGTCACCATGACTACTCCACAGAAAGCAAAGCGTGCTTTAGTAGCAAGCAAACGTCAACTGACAAGAGATCTCGACCAATATGAACAGTTGTTATATGAACCTGTAATTAATTATCGTCGGTTGAAAATACCACTGTTACAGATTCAAACCCAATTGCATATATTGAAAGCAAATAGGAAATCTTACCAAAATCAAGTCCACGATAAAGTAGTAGTTGAAGATGTGGAACCATTCCTGTCTGACCTAGCACAATATGAAGAAGAAACTCAAGCCAGGTTGGAACATTTACACAGGATAATTGAATCAGAACAATTAGCAAGTACATCAAATAAAGTAGATAATGTTATGGGTGATCTGGATCTTTTTGAGAATAAATGGCAAGCCAGATTAGATCCTTTAATCAACAAGGATAAAGCTTCACCCAGTAAAGCTTCACCCACTACAGCTTCACCTAATATTATACCACCAGAAATTAAGCAGTTCTCAGACAATTTATCCACAGTCTCTGTGGGTTCTGAATACCCGATACCTGAGGCTACTAAGTTAACATGCCTCCAAGCTAGAGGTGAAGTTGAACCAGTAGTAGAAAATGTAAATGAAAATAGCGACAGCACTAATTTCCCAGTCCAGCTTCCTAGGGATAATGCTGGCAATGAGAAAACTGTCATACATCTAGTACTACAATTGCTGGATTTACCTCAACCTGATCAGACTGCTGACTCATTAGTTTCCTTCAGCATGGAGTTTGAGTCACTACTAAGAACATTCAGTCTTAAGGTTGATATAACTACTAGTGAATGGTTGACCAAAGTAGTCCTTCAACGAAAATTGTCCAGAGATATACTAGATGAATTATATGCACATCAACATAACACCATCCTGACAGTACAGGACATCACTGAAGGTTTACATTTCATCATAAACAAACAAAGAGTGTCCAATCGGCAAAGTCTAAAGGTAATACGACTTTGCCTACTGCCCAAATTACCATCCAGAATAAGAGGGCCAAGGTCCATACCCGTGGGTTGTTTGACCAAGGGTCCCAGAGAACATATGTCACTAAAAAGTTGGCAGATGAACTACAATTAAGGCCTGTAGCCCAGATGTCATTCAACATCTCAGGGTTTGTAACAGATGCAGGACCTCAAGTCTACCAGGTGGTACAACCATCAGTACGTTTAGGCAGGTACGTCTGTCGAGTACAAGCCATTGTGGTGGACAAAATACCAGTAGACCTACAAGTTCAAGGTCTGAGAGCAACAGCCAAATTCCTGAGAAATAGAGGAATAAAATTCCCAGATAATATTAAGTCTGATCACCTCACCGACTTCGGTCTCCTTGTAGGGACAGACTATTGTCATCGATTCATCGGTAGCCCTACTAAATATCAGGGCATAACCATGTTAAAGTCTGCAGGAGGTAATTTACTCTCAGGCCCAGTATCAAGCCTGAGGAGACCTATGGCTGCAGATAAACAATACCAATAGAAATCTAAATTTGTCAGCTGATTATATTTCTCCAGTAGCATTATACTAAGGAGATTACAGCTGACTATACAAACAGAGGTTGATGTTAGTATCATCATTTAAAGCTGAAGATGAGTTCATGAGGCCTCAGTGGCAAATCAGTGAACAGTAGCCTAAACAGCTACAAGTCACTGCGACCAATGTCACTGAACCCACTGCAGTCTCAGAACCATACTTTACTTTAATAATGAGCTATTCAATCTTCTGAATCAATTAACTAAATTAAACCCCAATAAATCTGATGACTGATTTGATACATTTATTATTTAATCAAGATGTATTCCATGGGTCTCAGTGTTTATATATCAGTGACCAGTTACCTGAACAAACTTCAAGTTATATCTAATGTCACTGATCTCACTGCAGTCCCTGAATCATACTTGACTGTAGTACTTGATCACATTCAGTCTTCTGGGTTAAATAATATGTAATTAGGCTTGAATATTAGCCTTTCAAGAGTTGACAGGGAAATGAAATCACATTAGACTTCTAACCCCTGCAACTCTAGTACGGGACATCCGTCCTGTACGAACAGACACACAAATGTGTGATTACTAACTACTAACATCAAATTAATCTAATAATTCAAAGGAGGAGTATCGGTGTTCGTCTGTTCTAAAGAGGACTTCGACCCGTGAGCAGCCCCTTGGGGAATTATGTCGGAAAATCTGACACCATTTAATAATATCATACAGACAGATAATACTGCTGTGTTGTATAAACAAGTTACCCATAGAAAATGTAAATTGTAGTGGAATTTCCATCTATAGAAAACGGGATATCATTACCACACACTATTATAAATTCACCACCTATTATGGTGGGAATTATTCTTAAATACATTAGTCTTTGGACTTTACCATCATAAAAACATCTCATATAAATTAACTTAATTACCAGAATTAAAATAGAGTAAATGTGATCCTTCTATCACTTTCTGAAATCTGGACAATGTAAGCCAAGCGTCAGTTGTGAGGGAGTGGTCAGCCATTGTTATTGTACTTAGACCAGAGACTCACGGGAGCAATTCGGCTCCTGTTAAATTTACTTGGACGAAGTGTTATGGAAACCAAAGGTGTACCATCATCAACACGCTGTCAACAAATACAAGTTAAGTGTTCTGCCGAAACCCATTTATCTATCATTTGTGGCCATTAATGTCATTAGATAGGGTGGACCGGTTAGATCACGAGATCGCCTCATACTAAAGGTAATTAAGCCCAGGTCTGTCTGGTTCCATGTACAGTGTTTTCTCTGATATAGCTGTCATATATTAGGATTCTGGCTTTACAGCTAGCGCCCTTTTGACAGGTCAAGACGAGGAAGCATGCTTTGTGCATCAGTTACCAGGGTGATGGAAGCTACCTCACAAGAAGAAAATGTGGTGTCTACACCCTAGTTATACCTGGTGGACTAAGGCCTGCTGTACAATAAGATAAGGAACCTCTTCAATGTGTAGTTAATACTGTAGTTTGATTCGCTGCATATATATAAATTTAATATAAACCCCCCTAATGTGTAGAGGATCGATTTGTGAGATTATGAGCTTATTGCAGAAATACAGTCCGCTTATCATTATACAAATTGCTATCGAAGTATATAAATTAATGTAAATATAAATTCTATAAATTCATATAAATTAAATAAATATAAATCTCACAGGTCGGTTCCCACATTATTTAATCTAGTAACACATCTGGTGAGAAGGGACTTCGTGATAAATCGCCAACATGAGTTCTGAGAGGGTAACTCTTGCCTTACTGGCTTAATAGAATTCTACGATCAGGTGACAAAGATTAAGCAAGAAAGAGAAGGCTGGGCAGACTGCATTTTTTTGGACTGTCGAAAAGCCTTTCTTCGATACAGTCCCCCATAAGAGGCAGGTACATAACTGGAGAGACAGGCAGGAGTAACTGTTAAAGTGCTCCAGTGGATAAGGGAATACCTAAGCAATAGGAAGCAAAGAGTTACAGTGAGGGGTGAGCCCTCAGATTGGCGTGAAGTCACCAGTGGAGTCCCACAGGGCTCTGTACTCAGTCCTATCCTATTTCTGATATACGTGAACGATCTCCCGGAGGGTATAGACTCATTTCTCTCAATGTTTGCTGACGATGCCAAAATGTTGAGAAGGATTAAGACAGAGGAGGACTGCTTGAGGCATCAAAAAGTTCTAGACAAACTAAAAGAAATGATCGAACAAATGGTTGTTAGAGTTTAACCCTAGCAAATGTAATATAATGAAGATAGGTGTAGGGAGCAGGAGTCCAGTTATAAGGTATCATTTGGGAGATGAAATTCTTCATGAGTCAGGGAGAAAGAAAGACCTGGGGGTTAATATCACGCCAGACCTGTCCCCTGAAGCCCATATCAAGAGGATAACATCAGCAGCATATGCCAGGTTGGCTAACATAAGAACGGCATTTAGACACTTGTGTAAGGAATCATTCAGAACTTTGTGTACCACCTATGTCAGACCAATCCTGGAGTATGCAGCCCCAGCATGGAGTCCATATCTAGTCAAGCATAAGACCAAACTGAAAAAAGTTCAAAGGTTTGCCACCAGACTAGTACCCGGGCTGAGAGGTATGAGCTACGAGGAGAGACTACGGGAATTAATCCTCACGTCGCTAGAAGACAAAAGAGTTAGGGATGATATGATCGCCACGTACAAGAATCTAAGAGGAATTGACAGGGTAGAAAAAGACGGGCTATTTAACACAAGGGGTACACACACGGGGGGACACAGGTGGAAATTGAATGCCCAAATGAGCCACAGAGATATTAGAAAGAATTTTTTTAGTGTCAGAGTAGTTGACAAATGGAATGCATTAGGCAGTGATGTGGTGGAGGCTGGCTCCATACACAGTTTCAAGTGTAGATATGACAGAGCCCAATAGGCTCAGCAACCTGTACTCCAGTTGATTGACAGTTGAGAGGAGGGATCAAAGAGCCAGAGCTCAACCCCCGCAAGCACAAATAGGTGAGAACAAATAGGTGAGTAGAGTATACATGAGAATTTGGTGGTCAGACAAGCTAATTACATAAACTCATTACCTTAAAGATGCAAGACAACCAACTGCACATGACCACGTGGATGTCGGTTTAGAGAACTCTACAGTATACATGACTGTGTGATCACGTGGATGCCTGACAATACACTTCCTACGTGATATTACTTGAAACTAGATATCACGTAATATCATTAACGGTGATTATGACTGATATCTTAATAAAAAGAGTAAATACTTTGCATGTTGATTAATGGTAATATAAGTAAACACGCACACGGGTGACCTCTGATGACCCAGAGGTCATAACAGTCGTGTCACGAGTGATCGCTTTCATTCTTACAATAACACGAGTGTTGTATTAAGATTTCTCCGTTAAGTATTGAGGGCAGTTTTCACTCCAGTAAGGTTATCACTTCCTTCAGATGAATGTTCTTGGTGTCAATGGAAATTAAAGTGTATACATGGTCTCTCGGGGTCACTTGAGGTGAAAGTCTATATAATACTTGGTGAGTCTTGACTAATTAGGAAGAGTCACGGCCTCAGAGTGGGGTCTGCCGCTGGTGGCCGGACGGTCGTCAGCTTGAGCCCAACAAAGTGAACAATTCTACCTTTTTGTTTTTTTTCATCCTATGCCAGGAAAAAGTATTATAATTGATAACTGTGTAGGATTATTCTGTTGGATTATTATGGAAGTTCATTGTGGTGAACTATTGTAGGAATTGTATTCTTATTGAAGGTGATTTTGGTAGATTATTGAAGTTCTTGTGGAAAATAAACATGGAGGGTCATTGTTTAGGGTTATTGTGGAGGTTTATGGTTGAGGGTTATTATGTAGGGTCATTGTGATGGGTTATTATGAAAGAGTATTGTGCTTGATTATTATTGAGGGTTATGGTGTTTAATAACGAGGAATATTGTGGGTTATTATTATGGAGGGAGATTGTTGTATGTTATTAGAGTTATTGTTGATTATTATTATTATAAAAGTAATTGTTGAGTAGTAGTATTATTATATAGGGTTATTGTTGTGGATTACTATTAAGGGTTATTGTGAAGGATTATTTTGATGATTATTCTGTTGAAAAATTATGGATGCTTATTGTTATTGATTAATATGGAACGTTATTGTTGAGGATAATTATGAAAGGTTCTTGTTGAAGTTTATTTTTAAAGGTTACTATTCAGGATTATTACGGGGGCTTATTTTGGTGGATTAATTTGTAGGTTTACTGTGCTAGATAATTATGGAGGGCTGACGATGATGGTTTAAGAACTAAACCCTTTGGCTCTCCACTAGTAACTCTCCTCAAATACATTGTCTCTGATTAATGTTCTCATCTGTCTGTCAGTTAGAAAACTTTTCATCCATGACATAAGTCTCCCTGTCATCCCGCCGGCATTTTCCAGGTTCCAGAAATGCCTCTTATGTGGGACACGGTCAAAAGCTATTTTTTTTAGGTCCAGAGAGACACAGTCAACCCAGGCACCGCTTTCCTGTATTATCTCTGTGGTTTTATCATAAAAAGTAAGTAGATTTGTTACACAGGATCATCCGGTTCGAAAACCATTCATTCTGTCCGTTATTATGACGTTACTCTTGAGGTGTTTAACCCATTTAGCTTTAACCTTTTTTTCCAGTGTTTTGAATACCTCGCTTGTTATTGATACGGGTCTATAATTTGGAGGATCCTCTTGAGTACCGTTTTTATAGATTGGTACTATGTTTACCTTTTTCCATATATCTATAAAGATTTGTTTTTAGAGTTAATGGTTATGGTAGGGCAGGATTTTCACGATACGAAATTTGTGCTTTAAAACACTTTAAATACAAATTTCTTAATTTCTGAGGAAGGGAGTTGTAATGATCTGGTGCTCAGATTATGGTTCTCCCCTCTCCCCTCCTTCCTTCTCCTTTTATCCCCTTTTCTCCTCCTTCCCTCTCCCATCATTAGTCTCCTCCTCTTCACCCCCAATTCGCCCATTTCTCACGGGCCAAGAGGGTGGGAGGGACTTGAGGGTGGTCGTGCTAGCTGGCCCTCGTGGTACATTTGCTTCCCCACTCAGTTCTCCCCACTCAGATTTCCCTCTCCATCCACCTCTCAATTCCCACTCTTCCCCTCTCACCGGTTCTTCCCTCCATACCAGGTGAGTCAAATGTCCCTACACTTTATCTTGGAGGAGACGGGGTTGAACATAATTTATCAGTTTTGTAAACATTGCTCGGAGGTACACTAGGCTCGGGTAGTCCAATATAGAGGCACCTGGTTCCCTTCAAATATCTGGTGAGAGCTGACTCAATCTTCAAGAATTTCATGTATCCTTTCACGGCTGATCACAGAAGGTGATTGACGGTACATAAGTGCCAAGTCTTTATTGGCCCTAGAGAGCCAGACCTCAGGCCTAGTTTTAAATGGTTGACCATAGCCAAATAATGGGAGGAGCCCTGGAGGCTGTACTAGATTTTGGGAGTAGCAATCCTTATCACCGGTAAGTTGGTGAAACATAATTTCAGTAGTGTGTTCTGAGAGTGTATGGGGAATAGGGACTCGGGCCCGCATCAAAAGGGCTGAGGGCAGCCATCGACATCTTGGCCTCAGTGCAGTTTAAGGTATTGTGCACTTGAGTATTCATGTCCTCGGTAGATATCCACTTTGCCTCTTAGGATAATAGAGTAGAGTATATGTTCATTTGATTTCAGTATATGTGTTAAATTTTTTTAATTTAAATATAGTATTAAAGTTTTTGATTGTTTAGTAATTTCGGTCCCTTATGTACTTAAAGTTTTTCAATTTTTCAATTGCGTTATATATGTACGGTACTATGAAACCCCCATATTCTCCTCCATTTATTGGATATTAAAATTGCCCTTGGAATTAAATATGCAAAGTAAATTAAACAAACTAATTCCCAAGATTTGTTACTAAAGTACCTATTACCCGGGAGTTCTTTGATTGCTGATTCCTTGCCTTCCTGGGGGATCGGTGATAGACACATTCAGGTATGGTTGATCGGGAAGGTGGTGGCAGTGTCTATTGAGTTGTTAATTATTAGATATAAATTAATAACCCTTATTCTTGCTGTGCCCTCTTCATTAAATATTCAGCACATATTCGTGGCAGTTCAGTGAGGGGGTCATACCGAACTGTAGCAGTGTTAGTCTGGGGTACTGAGTAAAGTAGAAGGTGGAGGGTAGAAAAGATTCATTCAAGGCAAGATTCAAGCGCCATTAAAGCCCCTTTAGTAATTTTTTCACTTTGTCTTGAGATACAACAATTGTGTGCTATGGAATTGGTATTTGGTCCAGCTCTCTGAAATCCTCATTTTGTACAAACACACATTGGAACTGTTCATTTACCATTACACACATTTCTTTTCCATTCTCAATTGTCCTGTTCCCCGTTCTCAATCTCTGGATTTTATCCTTTACGTGCAGCTTGCTTTTAATTAATTTAAAAAAATGCCTTGATCTGTTTTATATTTATCCGCTATACCTTTCTTAAAGTTTTTTTCTTCTTCCTCACCGCTGTGTAATTGTTTCTTCCTTGCTTGTATTGCTGGTATGTTTGCAGGTATTGCACCTGTTCCGATATTGACCCAATTTTCTTACCTTCTCCTCTCTGGCCCTATCACAATTTCTGTTGAACCAATCCTGCTTTCTGGTCCTGCATCTCTGTTTTGATATAAATATTGTGTCCCTTCATCGTATATTTCGCAAAATTTGGAATACGATACAAAATTTGGAAGTAAGTGCTAGGCACTTACTTCCTTGCCTAGCAACAAGTTTGTCCATTTAAACACATTAAAGAATTTTTCTTATCTCTCTAAAGAAAGAACACATTAAAGAATTAAGTTCCCCAGAGTGTTCTCTCTTGAAATCAAGTTTAATAACTGTTTCAATGTCCCAATTCTATTATTGAATATATCGCAAAGCATATTTAATTTACAAATGGACACGATCACTATTTCCCAAGGGAGGGCGGTACTAGATGTCAAATATGTTTTCTTCTTCTTTAATGATGAATATTAAATCCAGTATTGACGGAACATCCCCTTCCCTCATTCTCGTGGCCTGCTTGACGTGTTGATACATGAATATCTCGAGAATGAGACTTACAAATCTGATTGTCGAAATGTTCTCCGTTCTTGCTTCGTACGCCTCCCAGTCTATTGCTTTCAAGTTGAATTCGCCGAGGACCAAGGATTGTCATCGATCTTTATCTGCTATTATTATAATCTCTCTCATAACCATTATGAGAGTTCTTCAGGGTTTCTAGGTGAATTTGGGCAGTCACTGATGTGGAATTAAGGAATTCTTATGAGGAAAAAAATTTCTGAGATTTTAGAAGTTAGTTAAAAGTTCTCTTGATGAAAATAAGTTCTTAGAAGTTTGTTAAGAGTTCGTATGGGAGAAATTCAAAAATCCCGTTTTGCGTTTCAGGGTTTCTAGGTGAATTTGGCCTGTCACTGATTTGGAATTAATGAATTCTTATGAGAAAAATAATTTCTGAGATTATAGAAGATTGTTAAGAGTTCTTATGGGAGAAATTAAGTAGGAAAATGTTATAGAAAAATTCAGGAAAAATCCCGTTTAGGACACAGCATTTCCAAGTAGAACTCTACAGACATATTTTACCAGTTTTCAAAACCCATTTTCAGAGAATATTGTCTTAGACATTTTGTTAAAGAAAACAAACATCTCAGCCAAGACATTTAAGACCGAAAATTCATCAGAGTCCAGTTTATGCCTGAAAATAATCAGAGTCGAGTTTTACCCCTGAAAATTAACAGTCACTTTGTGAGCAAAAATCTTCAGAGTCCAGTTTGTGGCCAAAAATAGTCAGAGACAGTTTAAGCTCAAATTTCATCAGTGTCCAGTTTTTGCCTTAAAATAATCAGAGTCAAGTTTTACCCTGAAATTAACAGAGTCCTGTTATTAACCTATTAACCAAGTCCAATTAACAACAGAAATTTGTCAGAGTTCAGTTTAAGCTCAAATTTCACCAGAGTTCAGTTGTAGGCAGAAATTATTCAGAGTCCAGTTTGTGCCAAAAAATATTCAGAGTCCAGTTTGCGCCAAAAAATATTCAGAGTCCAGTTTGTGCCCAAAAATATTCAGAGTCCAGTTTGTTCCCAAATATATTCAGAGTCTTGTAATCTACGAAATTTAGTCAGAGTCCACTTTGTGAGCAAAATTCGTCGGAGTCCATTTTCAAACCAATTATCATCAGAGTCCATTTTATACCAAAATTCGACAGCGTCCACTTTGAAACCAAAATATTTCAGAGTTTTCTTAAACCTGCATTCTTAAAAGTTATTAAGGAGAAAATTAAAATATTGTCAGAGTCTAATAAAGACCAAAAAAATAACAGAGTTCAGTTTGAACCCAGAAATATTCGGAGATCAATTTTCCTTAGAGACCGTTTCCAGATCAAATTTGTTAGTCAGTAAGCAAGCTCCAGCTCTTGTCTCGCCTTAGTGTATCCCTGTATCATCTTTACTAGCATTTCAATCCCCTGAAATTTTAAACAGTCATATTTCAGACACAGTAAATAAGATCAAGTCAGTTACCGAGCTCCGGCCCTTCTCCTCCACCGTAGTTCATTTGTACAAGTTGTTTAGAAGCAGACCAATTTCCCTGAAATTTTTACCCTCTGTATTTCAGACGCTGTAAATAAGATCGAGTCAGTTATCGAGCTCCAGCTCTTGTCCCCCACCTTAGTTCATTTGTACAAGTTCTTTAGTAACAAACCAATTTTCCCCATATTTAAAGCAGATATACTTCAATGGCAGTAAACCAAATCAAAACAGTTAACAAGCTCCAACTCTCGTCCCCCACTATAGTTCTCTCTCTTGTATCTTTGGAAATAACCAATAAATTTTCCTGAAATTTATTATTGCTGTATTTCGGACACAGTAAATAAACCCCGTTCAGTTACCGAGTTTCAAATCTTGTTCACTGCTTAGGTCATTTGTACAAGTTCTTTATTATCAGACCAAATCACCTGAGATTTAAGATCACCATATTTCTAACATAGTAAAATTAATCAGGACCTTAGCGCCATTTCCGCTGCCTTAGATCATCAAACATAAATAATTCAAGTCTCTCTCCAGCCTAACTCTTTATCAGAGTAATCACATAACTGCAACTGCGTAATTATCTTTTCACCCCCTCCCACTTTCCTCCATCTCATCCAAGTCTCATGAATTTAAATGTAACTGTTAATTTGCTTACTTTCTTTCCCCGTTCATAGCATATTCTCTGTAAGTTCAGATCAGTACTTAGTCTTACATATTCTCTAGTTCTTTCCAATTTATATAAGACTTAAACAACTATTACCGTGTCCCCTATCATATTTTAACATGACTCATATGGAAATATACCCAACTCCTTCCTTCCATTATAAGTCCCAGCATGTTCGCCTCGCATCTCACTACGCATTCTACTTTACATGTTCTTGCATGTGTTCCGCACATCTCAGTTCCGACGCTTACAATCTCACTCGATCCTTTACACGTTCGCACATGTTCTCAGCCTAATGTTTACAATTTCCCTCTATTCCTCCACTACATGTTCTTACCTGTTCATTACAGTCTCTTACATGTTCTCTGTACAACTTTTATACTCAGTATTCATGTTCACTGTATTCATTAACTTTTCTTACATGTTTTCTATGTTCTTTGCCATGTTCCCCATATGTTCTCTATGTTCGCCATTTCCTTTAAAAATCAAATGTACCAAAACATTCTTTTCTTAACGTCCCTTAATTAAAATCAATCGTCAATCAACTAAAAACATAGTCACTTTCATCATTTCTCAACTAAACTTATTATCCAATCAACTAAAAATAGTCAGGATTAGCCTCGTTCAACACCGTTCTTAACTAAAATTACCTTTCTCTTAGCTAAAAATTGTCAGAGGAAACTTTCCAATACTGTTCATAACTAACTTTATCCATCGTCAATCAACTAAAAATGATCACTTTCATCATTTCTTAACTAAACTTATTCCCTAGTCAACAGAAAATAACCGTGTTCATCATGTTTCATTGTCATTTCTTATCTAAAATTATCCTCCAATCAACAGAAAAAGCCATGTTCATCATGTTTTTGTCTTTTATTTTTAACTAAAAGTATTCATCAGTCAACTAAAAATAGTCACTTTCATCATGTTTCCCTGTCATTTCTTAACTCTCAAAATCACTTCTCTCAACTGAAAATAGTCAAGTGTAGCCTCTTTTCCAACACTGTTCTTAACTAAAGTAACCTTTCACTTCGCTGAAAAAAATAGTCAAATGTAACTTTTTCAGCACTTTCGTAACTAAAATTATATGTCGTTAAGTAAGAAATATAGTCAAAGACACTCTTCGAGATGCCAAAGACACTCTCAGTGACACCAAAGTTACTCTTCGAGAAGTCAAAGACACTCTTCGATACATCAATGACACAATAAAAGACACACTCAAAATCGTCAAATACTACTCACGTCCTCAAAAGTTAATCTCAGGCATCTTTATCCGTAAAAGTTATTCTCAGAGACCTCTAAAGTTATTCGCAGAGCTACCAAAAGTTATTCTCAGAGTCATCAAATAGATTCCCAGAGTCATCAACGTTATTCCAAGAGACATTGAAAATTATACATGGTTTCTCGGGATCACTTGAGGTGAAGGTCTATATAATATTTTGTAAGTCTTGACTAATTAGGAAGAGTCACAGGCTCAGAGTGGGGTCTACTGCCGGTGGCCGGACGGTCGTCAGCTCGAGCCCAAATATGGCTATAATTCTTCCTTTTGTTTTGTTTTTTCAACCTATGTCTGGAAACCTATTATAATGGATTACTATGGAAGAATATTTTATTGGATTATTATGGAGGTTTATTGTGGTGAATTATTATTAGAATTGTATTATTATTGAAGTTGATTTTGGCAGATTATTGAAGTTATTGAGGAGATAAACATGGAGGGTTATCGTTCAGGGTTATTATTGAGGTTTATTGTTGAGGGTTATTATGTAGGGTTATTGTGATGGATTATTATGTAGGATTATTGTGCTTGATTATTATTAAGGGTTATTTTGGTGGTTTATTAAGGAGGATTATTGTGGGTTATTATTATGGAGGGCGATGGCTGTGTGTTATTAGAGAGTGTTATTGTTGATTAAATTATTATTATAGAGGTAATTGTTGATAATTATTATTAATATATAGGGTTATTGTTGTGGATTACTATTAAGGGTTTTTATGAAGGAATATTTTGATGATCATTCTGTTGGAAAATTAAGGAGGATTATTGTTATCGATTATTATTTATGCTTATTGTTGAGGATGATTATGAAATGTTATTGTTGAAGTTCATTATTAAAGGGTAATGTTGAAGTTTCAATTAAAGTTAATGTTGAAGTTTATTATTAAAGGTTAATATTGAGGATTATTATGGGGGCATATTTTCGTGGATTAAGTTGTAGGTTTACTGTGCTGGATAATTATTTGGGGTGACGATGCTTGTTCAAGAACTAAACCCTGTGGTTCGCCACTAGGAACTCTCCTCCAGTCAGATACATTGTCTTTGATTAATGTCCTCATCAATCTGTCAGTTAGAACATATTTCATCCGTGTCAGAAGTCTCCCTGACACTCCGCCGGCATGTTCCAGGTTCCAGAACCATCTCTTATGTGGGACTCTGTCAAAAGCCACTTTTTTTTAGGTCCAGAAAGACAGCGTAAACCCAGGCACCACTTTCCTGAATTATCTCGGTGGCTCTATCATAAAAAGTAAGTAGATTTGTTACACAGGATCATCTGGTTCGAAAATCATACTGTCTGTCTGTTATTATGTCATTACTCTCGAGGTGTTCAACCCATTTAGCTTAAACTATTTTTTCTAGTGTTTTGACTACCTCTTTTGGTAATGATACGGGTCAATAATTTAGAGGATCCTCTCGGTTATCATTTTTATAGATTGGTACTACGTTTGCCTTTTTTCATATATCTGCTAAGATTCCTGTGCACAAGGATGTCTGGAATATTAATTGGAGTGGAATGCTTAGTTCCGTTGCACATTCTTGCAACAAGCCAACTGCTTTATTTCTTCCTAGCCCCTTGAGTAATTTTACGGACCCGAGTCCAGCGTCGGAGCACGGAGCAGTGACGACAACGCCATTTGTGAGTCCGCTCCCAAAACCCACTCCAAATGGACAATGCCATCTAGTGAGGACGGGATATACCGGCCACAGGTGCTGGATTCCCGTCTTAATCAGCTCGTAACATAGCCGCTGCTGACCTCTGGTGAGGTGGCACTTAGACAGCAATGCCATCTATGGAATGAAGAGGTGGACGTTTGTGTCTAAGCCTGTAAGTGAGGTTCCCTAGAGCGTCCTAGTATTAATGATGTGTCTGATTGCAGAGTCGACCTGGGACTGCTGTATTGGACGATTGATCAGTGTACCCAAGGCAGCCAAGGTCTCTTCGCCAGTCTGCTGAAGAAGCTGTGAGCCACCCCTGGACGAACTCTGTCGAGAGTAATAGCCTGCCTGAGGAGTGGCAGTGTTGGGAATCGCCTTATCCAGGGCTGGCTGGTGGAAGAGACTAGCCACTGTGGTGCTTAGTGAGGAGAGTGATCAGCGGGATCACACGAGGCTCCTGCCTAGGGCTCGCAACCTAGTATCGGTCGTGGAGTGGCCTACACAGCGGAGCTGATTGGTACCTGCCAGCTACAGGCTGGATTGTGGTTGAAGGCCATCACGACGAAGCACCCAGTGGGACTGTGATTTGGCTGGCCTGTGGCCAGGGTAGATTTGTAGTAGTCATCGTGGATAAATCGTGGGCCACAAAAGAAGGAACCAGGGCTACCCAGAGTGAGCGTGGCCGTGTATCCAGTGTCTTCGGAAGAAGACGGAACTGTACATATTTTGTGTTATAATCCCCGTTCGTGACTGTATATATATATATATATATATATATATATATATATATATATATATATATATATATATATATATATATATATATATATATATATATATATATATATATATATGGTGGTGGAAAATATATTTGAAGGAATATTCTTATAATTTAGTATACTTGTATACCTCCCTTATTGTTTTCATTTGTATTACGGAGCTCACCCCTTGAAAGCCTCTACTAACTTGGGGCAGGATTCCCAAACTCTACTACCATCAGAGAAGAACCCGGTTGCGTCCCCATGGGCCGTAACAAGTAATTTTTTCACTTTATCTTGATATACCTGAATTGCGTGCTCTAGAATTGGTATTTGGTCCAGCTCTCTGAAATCCTCATATTGTACAAACGCACTTTGCAACTGTTCGTTTAGCATTTCACACAATTCTTTTTCCATTCTCAATTGTCCTGTTCCACGTTCTCACTTTCTTGATTTTATCCTTTACATGCAGCTTGCATTTAATTAATTTAAACAAATGCCTGGATCTGTTTTATATTTGTCCGCTATACTTTTCCAAAAGTTCTTGTCTACCTCCTCACCCCTGTTTAAATCTTTCTCCCTTGCTTGTATTGCTGGTATTTTTGCAGGTATTGAACCTGTTCTGATATTGAACCAATTTTCTTACCTTGTCCTCTCTGGCCCTCTCACAATTTCTGCTGAACCAATCCTGTTTTCAGGTCCTGCATCTCTGTTATGATATAAATGTTGTGTTCCTTCATCGTATATTTCGCAAAATTTGGAATACATGTCACTTACCTCTTTGCCTAGCAACAAGTCTGTCCATTTAAACTCATTAAAGAATTTTCTAAGTTCCCCACAGTGTTCTCTCTTGAAATCGAGTTTAATAAATGTTTCAATGTCCCTCTTCTATTATAGAACGTATCGCAAAGCATATTTAATTTACGACAGGACACGATCACTCTTTCCCAAGGTAGGGCGGTACTAGATGTCAAATATCTCATCTTCTTTCCTGATTAATGATCCTGAATATTAAATCAAGTATTGACGGAACATCCCCTTCCCTCATTCTCGTGGCCTGCTTGACGTGATGATACATGAATGTGTCCAGAATGAGGCTTACAAATCTGATGGTCGAAATGTTCTCCGTTCCTGCTTTGTACGCCTCCCAGTCTAGTTCTTTCAAATTGAAGTCCCCGAGGACCAACAATCGTCATTTATCTATATCTGTTTTTATTATAATCTTTCTCATGACCATCATGAGGCCCCCTCTCGTTTGTCATACAGTTCCTCCTTTGTCCGTGTGTTGCTTGCTGGGAGATAGGTGACCTGTGATGACCCAGAGGTCATAACAGTCGTGTCACGAGTGATCGCTTTCATTCTTACCATAAGATGAGAGTTTTTTTCTGATTTCTCTGTTAAGTACCATGAGGGCATTTTTCACTCCTGTAAGGTTATCACTTCTTTCAGATGAATGTTCTAGATGTCACTAGAAATTAAAGCGTATACATGGTCTCTCCGGGTCACTTAAGGTGAAGGTCTATATAATACTTAGTGAGTATTGACTAATTAGGTAGAGTCACGGCCTCAGAGTGGGGTCTGCTGCCGGTAGCTGGACGGTCATCAGCTCGAGCCCCCAATATTAGATGTTCTTCCTTTTTCTTTTATCAACCTATAAATATAAATTCCAAATACAGGAAATCAATTAATAAGTAAACACGAGGAGCTGCAACATGGTTCCATATTATATTTTTTTGTCTCATAATATTTCATATGGAAAAAGTATTTTTTCTTATTCAATAACAAAAAAATGGGTTGCAATAACACATACTGATGATGAGAAAGATTATTACAAAAGACAAGTCGACCAAGCTAGAACTCTACTAAATTTAATGGAAGGATCTGTAGGTCCCAAACCGGTGCCCAACCAGGGTTTTACAGGCAAATCGACCACACTCAGGCCTTCGGTAATGAAGTACACACTCATACAATAGACTCAGATCACAATGAAATCACAATGACGTGAAATATCAATGAAAATCATTTTAAGACAATGGAGTGACTTGAACTCCACAAGTCACGACATTACCCCAAAATTATTTCCATTGATATATGATGCCATTGTGATTTTACTACAATGTTGTTTATTGTGGTGAATTTTATGGGAGGGTTATTGTAGTAAATAATTTTGAAAGGTAAAGTGGTGAATTATTATTAATAGTGTTAGTGGTAGTTATTTACAAGGTTATTTCAGAAGATTATTTTGAAGGGATATTGTGGTGGATTAATTCCTAGTTATTGTGGTAGATTATTATGGAGGTTTACTTAGGTGGATTATTCTGGAAAGATATTGTTATTAGTTATTATAACAGGTTATATTGGTGGATTATTACGGAGAGTTATTGTTATTGATTATTGAGGAGGGTTATTGTGGTTTAATATAATTGAGGCTTATTCTAGAGGCTTATTAGGTAGGCGTAATGTCGGGATTTATTATGGAGAGTTATTGTGGTGGATTATTGTTGATTGGTTTTTTCATGAATTAATATGGAGAAATAATTGTGGAAAATCATGAAGGAGAATATTGTAAGAAATTATTATTGTGAGGTATTGTGGATGATTATTATAGAGAGTTATTGTGAATGATTATTAAGAAGATTATTATATTTGATAATTATGAATTTTATTGGCGTGAATTATTATGAAAAAATTTTTGATGGATTATTATGGAGGATTATTCCCTGAGGCTTATCATGAATGGTAACTGTTGAAGATTACTACGGAGAGGTATTGTGGTGGATTCTTATGAAAGGTTATTGTGATGGTTTATGATGGAGGATTATTCTCTTGTATTATTATGGAGTTTTTTTTTAAGAATTTTTATTATGAAGGATTTCTTTGGTGGGTTATTATTGAGGGTTATAGTGCTGGATTATTATAAAGGGTTATTGTTGAGGATTATGAAAGACGGTTATTATTGTGACTTATATCTGGAAAGTTATTTTTGTGATTATTGTGGAGAGCTATTTTTGTTGACTATTGCGGAGGATTATTGTTGAGAATTATTAGGCACGTTTATTATAGTAGATAATTATTGATGGTTACTATGAATAATTAATATGTACATTTATCGTGTTGGATTAATATTTAGAGTTATTGTGTTGGATTATTATTTAGAGTTATTGTGTTGGATTATTATTTAGAGTTATTGTGTAAGATTATTATATAGAGTTACTGTTTTGGATTATTATTTAGAGTTATTGTGTTGGATTATTAATAGAATTATTGCATAGGATTATTATTTAGAGTTATTGAGTTGGAATATTATTTAGAGGTATAGTGTTAGAATATTATTTAGAGTTATTGTGTTGGATTTTTACAAAACTATATTTTGGTGGATTAATATGGAGTATTATTTTTGAGGATTATTCTGTAGGCCTATTTTCGTGAACTATTAAGATAAGTTATTTGAGTGGATAATTTACAAATGGAATGCATTTGGAAGTGATGTGGAGGAGGCAGACTCCAAACATAAGTACAATTGCAGATATGATGGAGCCCAGAAGGCCCACAAACATGTGAATCTTCCAGATTAACAGTTGAGATGCGGAACAAAAGAGCAGAAGCTCAACCCCGCAATAACAACTAGGTAAGTACAATATACATGACCACATGGCTGTCAGACAAGCCGCTCCACAGTATACATGAACACTTGGTTGTCAGACAAGCAGCTCTACAGTATACATGACCACTCTGTTAACACACAATCTAATTACAAATGTATATGACCTTGATGATGCAGGAGCAGCAACTCCACATGTCCACGTGGCTGTCAGTCCAGAGAGCTTTACGGTATACATGACTATGTGATCACGTTTCTGTCTGACAATAAATTGGCTAAGTGATATCAAGTGAAATTAGATATCACGTAATATCATGGACAGTGATTATGACTGATATATTAATAAAAAGAGTAAATACTTCGAATGTGGATTAATGGTAATATAAGTAAACACACACACGGGTGACCTCTGATGACCCAGAGGTCATAACAGTCGTGTCACGAGTGATCGCTTTCATTCTTACCATAACAGGAGTGTTGTATTAAGATTTCTCTGTTAAGTACCATGACGGCAGTTTTCACTCCTGTAAGGTTATCACTTCCTTCAGATAAATGTTCTTGGTGTCACTGGAAATTAAACGGTATTCATGTTCTCTCGGGGTCACTTGAAGTGAAGGTCTATATAATACTTAGTGAGTATTGACTAATTAGGAAGAGTCACGGCCTCAGAGTGGGGTCTGCCGCCGGACGGTCGACAGCTCGAGCCCAAACTGGTCTACAATTCTTCTTTTTTGTTTCTTTTCATCCTATGTCTGGAAATGAACTACTAAGGAGGATTATTCTGTTGGATTATTATGGAAGTTTATTGTGGTGAATTATTATTAGAATTTATTATTATTGAAGGTGATTTTGGTAAATTATTTAAGTTACTGTGTGAAATAAACATTGAGGGTCATTGTTTAGGGTTATTATGGAGGTTTATTCCTGAGGGTTATTATGTTGGGGTATTGTGATGAATTATTATGTAGGAGAAATGTGCTTTATTATTACTGAGGGTTATTTTGGTGGTTTATTAAGGAGGATTATTGTGGGTTATTATTATGAGGGTGATGGTTGTGTGCTATTAGAGAGAGTTATTGTTGAATATTATTATAGTGGTAATTGTTGAGTATTATTATTATTATATAGGGTTATTGTTGTGGATTACTATTAAGGGTTATTGATGTGGATCACTATTAATTAGGGTTATTGTGAAGTATTATTTAAATGATTATTTTGTTGGAAATTTATTGAGAAATATTGTTATGGAATATTTTTAACGTTATTGTTTTTGCTGATTATGAAGGATTGTTGTTGAAGTTTATTATTAAAGGCTAATGTTGAAATTTACTATTAAAGGTTGATGTTGAAGATTATTATTGGGGCTTTTTTTCGTGGATTTAGTTGTAGGTTTACTGTGCTGGATAATTATGGAGGTAAGAGAATGTTTGTTCATGAACTAAACCCTGTGGTTCTCCGCTAGTAACTCTCCTCCAGTCAGATACTTTGTCCCTGATTACTGTCCTCCTCTGTCTGTCAGTTAGAACATTTTTCTTCCTTGTCAGAAGTCTCCCTGTCACCCCGCCGGCATGTTCCAGGTTCCAGAACCGCCTCTTATGTGGGACTCTGTCAAAAGCCATTTTTTTAGGTCAAGAGAGACACAGTCAACCCAGGCATCGCTTTCCTGTATTATCTCTTTGGCTCTATCACAAAAACTTAGTAGATTTGTTACAGAGAATCATCCGGTTCGAAAACCATTCTTTCTGTCCGTTATTATGTCAATACTCTCGAGGTGTTCAACCCATTTAGCTTTTACTATTTTTTTCTAGTGTTTTGACTACATCGCTTGTTAGTGATACGCGTCTATAATTCAGAGGATCCTCTCGAATATCAATTTTATAGATTGGTTCTATGTTTACCTTTTTCCATACGTCTGCGAAGATTCCTGGGCACAAGGATTTCTGAAATATTATATGGATTTGAGTGCTCAACTCAGTTGCACATTATCGCAGCAAGTCAACTGCATTATTTCTTCCTATCCCCTTGAGTAATTTTTTCACTTTGTCTTGAGATACCTCAATTGCGTTATCTGGAATGGGTATTTGGTCCATCTCTCTGAAATCCTCATTTTTTGTTCAAACACTTTGGAACTGTTCATTTAGCATTTCACACATTTCTTTTCCCATTCTCAATTGTCCTGTTCCACCTTTCTTACCCTCTGGATTTTATCCTTTACATGCAGCTTGCTACTAATTAATTTTAAAAATTGCCTGGATCTGTTATATATATGTCCGCTATACCTTTCCCAAAGTTCTTTTCTACCCCCTCACCGCTGTGTAATTGTTTCTCCCTTGCCTGTATTGCTGGTATGTTTACAGGTATTGAACCTGTTCCGATATTGAACCAATTTTCTTACATTGTCCTCTCTGGCCCTATCACAATTTATGTTGAACAAATCCTGTGTTCTGGTCCTGCATCTCTGTTTTGATTTGAATGGGTGTGTTCCTTCATCGAATATTTCGCAAAATTTCGAATACATTTTACTTCCTTGCCTTGCAACATGTCTGTCCATTAAAGTCTGCCTATTAAACTCATTAAGAATTTTCTAAGCTCCCCACAGTGTTCTTTCTTGAATTCGAGTTTAATAACTGTTTCAATGTCCGAATTCTATTATAGAATATATCGCAAAGCATATTTAATTTACAACAGGACACGATCAGTCTTTCTAAAGGAAGGGTGGTAATGGATGTCAAATATCTCTTCTTCTTTCCTGATGAATATTAAATTCAGTATTGACGGAACATTCCCTTCCCTTATTTTTTTGGTCTGCTTGACGTGTTTATTCATGAATGTCTCCAGAATGAGGCTTACAAATCTGATTGTCGAAATGTTCTCCGTTCTTGCTTCGTACGCCTCCCAGTCCATTGATTTGAAGTTAAAGTTCCCGAGGACCAAAAATCGTCATTTATCTTTATCTGTTTTTATTATAATCGCATGACCGTCATGAGGCCCCTCTCGTTTGTCATTGAGTTCTTCCTTTCTACGTGTGTTACTTGCTGGTGGGTTGGGTGACCTGTGATGACCCAGAGGTCATAACAGTCGTGTCATGAGTGATCGCTTTCATTCTAACCATAACAGGAGTGTTGTATTAAGATTTCTCTGTTAAGTACCATGAGGGCAGTTTTCACTCCTGTAAGGTTATCACTTCCTTCAGATGAATGTTCTTGGTGTCACTGGAAATTAAAGCGTATACATAGTCTCTCGGGGGCACTTGAGGTGAAGGTCTATATAAAACTTGGTGAGTCTTGACTAATTAATAAAACTCACGGCCTCAGAATGGGTTCTGCCGCCGGTGGCCGGACGGTCGTCAGGTCGAGACCAAGTCATGAGGTGTTCTTGGTCTTTCCTTTTTCATCCTATTAATATAAATTCCAAACACAGGAAATCAATTAATAAGTAGACACAAGGGGCTGCAACATGGTTCCATATTAAAAAAAAATTCATTATATTTAATATGGAAAAAGTATTTTTTTTGTATTTAATAACAAAAAAACGGGTTACAATAACACATACTGATGTTGAGAAAGATTATTACGAAAGATAAGTCGACCAAGCCAGAACTCTGCTGAATTTAATGGAAGGTTCTGGAGGCCCCAAACCGGAGCACAACCAGGGTTTTACAGCAAACCCTACCACACTCTGGCCTATGGTAATGACTTTTACACTCTTACAATAGACAGATCATAATGAAATCACAATGACGTGATAAAACAATGAATATCATTTTGAAGCAATAGAGTGACTTAAACTCCACAAGTCATTACAATATCCCAAAATTGTTACCATTGATATATGATGCCGTTGTGATTTTATTGCAATGACGGTTATTGTGGTGAATTTTATGGGATGGTTATTGTAGTAAATAATTTTCAAACATAAAGTGGGGAATTATTATTAATGGTGTTAATGGTAATTATTCAGAAGATTATATCAGAAGAATAATTTGAAACGTTATTTAAGTGGATTAATTCCTGAAGTTATTGTGGTTGATTATTATGAAGGTTTATTTTTTGTGGATTTTTCGGGAAAGTTATTGTTATTGGTCATTATAACAGGTTATTGTGGTGGATTATTTCGAAGAGTTATTGCTGTAGATTATAGAGGAGGGTTATTGTAGTTTAATATAATTGAGGATTATTGTAGTGGCTTATTAGGAAGGGTTAATGTTGGGAATTATAATGAAGAGTTTTAGTGCTGGATTATTGTTGATGGATATTTTGGTGAATTAATATGGAGGGTTTTTGCAGAATATCATGAAGGAGGTTATTGTAAGAAATTATTATGGGGGGTTATTGAGGATGACTATTAAAAGGATTATTATATAGTATAATTATGAATTTTAGTGGGGTGAATTATTATGAGGAATAATTTGGTGGATTATTATAGAGGGTTAATCTTGAGGCTTATTATGAACTTATTATGTGGTGGATTTTTTTTTTGAGATATATACAAGAGTTGTTACATTCTTGTACAGCAACTAGCATGCATAGCGTTTCGGGCAGGTCCCTGGAATACAATCCACGCCGCGAAGAATCGTTTTTTCATCCAAGTACACATTTTACTGTTGCGTTAAACAGAGGCTACAGTTAAGGATTTGAGCCCAGTAAATTCTCCCCGGCCAGGATACGAACGCATGACATAGCGCTCGCGGAACGCCAGGCGAGTGTCTTACCACTACACCACGGATTCCTATAAAAGGTTATTGTGATGGATTATTATGGAGGATTATTCTCTTGTATTATTATGGAGGTTTTTTGGAGGCTTATTATGAAGGATTAATTTGGTGGGTTAATGTTAAGGCTTATAGTGCTGGCTTATTAAACAGGGTTAATGTTGAGGATTATTAGGGCCGGTTATTATTGTGGCTTATATCTGGAGAGTTATTTGTGTGATTATTCTGGAGGGCTATTATTGTTGACTATTGCGGAGGGTTATTGTTATGGATTATTAGGTTCGTTTATTGTAATAGATAATTATTGATGGTTATTATGAATAATTATTATGGACATTTCTTGTGTTGGATTATTATTTAGAGTAATTGTCTTGGATAATTATTTAGAGTTATTGTGTTGGATTATTATTTTGAGGTTTTGTGTTGGATTATTACAAAACGTTATTTTGGTGGATTAATATGGAGTAGTATTTTTGTGGATTATTGTGGTGGACTATTTTCGTTGATAATTAGGATAAGTTATTTGCATGGATTATTTACAAATGGAATGCATTTGGAAGTGACTTGTGGAGGCAGACTCCAAACAGTTACAAATGTAGATATGATATAACCCAGTAGGCCCACAAACATGTGAATCACCTGATTGGCAGTTGAGATTTGGGACCAAAGAGCAGAAGCTCAACCCCCGAATTCACAACTTGGTAAGTACAATATACATGATCACTTGGTTGTCAGACAAGCAGGTCCACAGTATACATGACCACTTGGTTGTGAAACAAGCAGCTCCATAGTATATATGACCATTTGGTGGTCAGACAAGCAGCTCAACAGAAAAAGGACAGGGGAGAGAATGGGTACTTGAAGAAAACCCAGACATAATAGCACTCACAGAAACAAAGCTAAGGAAACCATAACAAATGCAGTGTTCCCACAGGACTACTGTGTTGTGAGGAAAGAGAGAGAAGGAAGAGGAGGTGGTGGTGTAACGCTGCTGGTAAGAAAAGGCTGGGCCTTTGAGAAAATTGTTTTTCAGGGCTGTTAAGGTTTCAGTGACTATATAACAGGAGGTATATATAATAGGAGGTAACTATATAGTAGCAGCTGGAGGAAAAAAATTGTAGTCACAGTCATATATAACCCGCCACCAAATGACCGAAAACCCAGACAGGAATATGATAGGAACAACATGGCCACCATTAACATAATAGAGAGAACAGCGTCTCTCGCTAGTAGGAATGGATCTGGACTACTAATCATGGGTGATTTAAACCACGGGAAGATTGATTGGGAGAACAGAGACCCGCATGGAGGACCAGATACATGGAGAGCTAAGCTGCTGGACGTGGCAACAAGAAACTTTCTTAGCCAGCATATCAAAGGACCGACAAGAATGAGAGGGGAGGATGAACCAGCTATGCTTGATCTGATATTTTTCCTTAATGAGCGGGATATAAGGGAAGTTGAGATGGAAGCACCATTAGGAATGAGTGATCACAGTGTATTGATCTTTGAGTACTTGGTAGTGCTAGTACTTATCTCCCCGCAAAAACAACTAGAAAACAAAAGACTGGCATACTGAAAGGGGAATTATGAAGGGATGAGAAGTATCCTAAGGGATATACCATGGGACACAGACCTCAGAGCTAAGTCGGTACAAGACATGATGAACTATGTCACCCAAAAGTGTCAGGAGGCAGTAAACAGGTTCATCATTGCCCAAAGGGAAAAATCCGAGAAGCAAAAGAAGAACCCATGGTTTAACAGGGCATGTATGGAAGCAAAGGCACTGAACAAAATGGCGTGGAGGAACTTCCGGAATAACAGAACACCAGAATGCAGAGAGATATACCAGAGAACCAGAAATGAGTATGTCAGTGTGAGAAGGGAAGCAAAGAAAAATTATGAAAATGATATAGCAAGCAAAGCCAAGACCGATCCAAAGATACTACACAGTCACATCAGGAGGAAAACAACAGTGAAAGAACAGGTAATGAAACTTAGAACAGGCGAGGACAGGTATACAGAGAAGGACAAAGAGGTGTGTGAGAAACTCAACAAGAGGTTCCAGGAGGTCTTCACAATAGAACATGGTGAGGTCACTGCGCTAGGAGAGGGGGGAAGTAAACCAGGCGGCTTTGGAAGGGTTCGAAATTACGAGAGATGAGGTCAAGAGACACCTGTTGGATCTGGATGCGAGAAAGGCTGTTGGTTCAGACGGGATCTCACCATGGGTATTGAAAGAGTGTGCAGACGTACTCTGCTTGCCACTCTCCGTAGTGTACAGTAGGTCACTGGAGACAGGAGACCTACCAGAAATATGGAAGGCGGCTAATGTGATCCCAATATACGAAAAGGGTGACAGACAAGAGGCACTGAACTACAGGCCAGTGTCCTTAAATTGTATACCATGCAAAGTGATGGAGATGATTGTGGGAAAAAATCTAGTAACACATCTGGAGAGAAGGGACTTCGTGATAAATCGCCAACATGGGTTCAAGGAGGGTAACTCTTGCCTTACTGACATAATAGAATTCTACGATCAGGTGACAAAGATTAAGCAAGAAAGAGAAGGCTGGGCAGACTGCATTTTTTTGGACTGTCGGAAAGCCTTTGATACAGTCCCCCATAGGAGGCAAGTACATAAGCTGGAGAGACAGGCAGGAGTAACTGGTAAAGTGCTCCAGTGGATAAGGGAATACCTAAGCAATAATAAGCAAAAAGTTACAGTGAGGGGTGAGACCTCAGATTGGCGTGAAGTCACCAGTGGAGTCCCACAGGGCTCTGTACTCGGTCCTATCCTATTTCTAATATACGTGAACGATCTCCCGGAGTGTATAGCCTCATTTCTCTCAATGTTTGCTGACGATGCCAAAATTATGACAAGGATTAAGACAGAGGAGGACGGCTTGAGGCTTCAAGAAGATCTAGACAAACTAAAGGAATGATCGAACAAATGCTTGTTAGAGTTTAACCCAAGCAAATGTAATGTAATGAAGATAGGTGTAGGGAGCAGGAGGCCAGTTATATGGTATCATTTGGGAGATTAAATTCTTCATGAGTCAGGGAGAGAGAAAGACCTGGGGGTTGATATCACCCCAGACCTGTCCCTTGAAGCCCATATCAAGAGGATAACATCAGCAGCATATGCCAGGTTGGCTAACATAAGAACGGCATTTAGACACTTGTTTAAGGAATCATTCAGAACTTTGTATACCACCTATGTCAGACCAATCCTGGAGTATGCAGCCCCAGCATAGAGTCCATATCTAGTCAAGCATAAGACCAAACTGGAAAAAGTTCAAAGGTTTACCACCAGACTAGTACCCAGGCTGAGAGGTATGAGCAACGAGGAGAGACTACGGGAATTAAACCTCACGTCGCTAGTAGACAGAAGAGTTAGGGAGGATATGATCTCCACGTGCAAGATTCTAAGAGGAATTGACAGGGTAGATAAAGACGGGCTATATAACACAAGAGGCACACGCACTAGGGGACACAGGTGGAAATTGAATGCCCAAATGAGCCACAGAGATATTAGAAAGAATTTTTTTAGTGTCAGAGTAGTTGACAAATGGAATGCATTAGGCAGTGATGTGGTGGAGGCTGGCTCCATACACAGTTTCAAGTGTCGATATGATAGAATCCAAAAGACTCAGGAACCTGTACTCCAGTTGATTGACAGTTGAGAGGCGGGATCAAAGAGCCAGAGCTCAACCCCCGCAAGCACAAATAGGTGAGAACAAATAGGTGAGTACAGTATACATGACCATTTGGTGGTCAGACAAGCTAATTACATAAACTCATTACCTTAAAGATGCAAAACAACCAACTGCACATGACCACGTGGCTGTCAGTTTAGAGAACTCTACAGTATACATGACTGTGTGATCACGTGGATGCCTGACAATACACTTCCTGCGAGATATTACGTGAAACTAGATATCACGTAATATCATTAACGGTGATTATAACTGATATCTTAATAAAAAGAGTAAATACTTTGCATGTTGATTAATGTTAATATAAATAAACAAGCACACGGGTGACCTCTGATGACCCAGAGGTCATAACAGTCGTGTCACGAGTGATCGCTTTCATTCTTACAATAACAGGAGTGCTGTATTAAGATTTCTCCGTTAAGTATTGAGGGCAGCATTCACTCCTGTAAGGATATCACTTCCTTCAGATGAATGTTCTTGGAGTCACTGGAAATTAAAGCGTATACATGGTCTCTAGGTGTCACTTGAGGTGAAGGTCTATATAATACTTGGTGAGTCTTGACTAATTAGAAAGAGTCACGGCCTCAGAGTGGGGTCTGCCGCCGGTGGCCGGACGGTCGTCAGCTTGAGCCCAAACAAGTGAACAATTCTTCCTTTTTGTTTTTTTTCATCCTATGTTAGGAAAAAGTATTATAATTGATAACTATGTAGGATTATTCTGTTGGATTATTATGGAAGTTTATTGTGGTGAACTATTATAGGAATTGTATTCTTATTGAAGGTGATTTTGGTATATTATTGAAGTTCTTGTGGGAAATAAACATGGAGGGTCATTGTTTAGGGTTATTATGGAGGTTTATGGTTGAGGGTTAATATGTAGGGTTATTGTGATGGGTTATTATGAAAGAGTATTGTGCTTCATTATTATTGAGGGCTATAGTGGTTTATTAACGAGGAATATTGTGGGTTGTTATTATGGAGGGAGATTGTTGTATGTTATTAGAGTTATTGTTGATTATTATTATTATAAAAGTAATTGTTGAGTAGTAGTATTATTGTATAGAGTTATTGTTGTGGATTACTATTAAGGGTTATTGTGAAGGATTATTTTGATGATTATTCTGTTGAAAAATTATGGATGCTTATTGTTATTGATTATTATGGAACGTTATTGTTGAGGATAATTATGAAGGGTTCTTGTTGAAGTTTATTTTTAAAGGTTACTATTCAGGATTATTACGGGGGCTTATTTTGGTGGATTAATTTGTAGGTTTACTGTGCTAGATAATTATGGAGGGCTGACGATGATGGTTTAAGAACTAAACCCTTTGGCTCTCCACTAGTAACTCTCCTCAAATACATTGTCTCTGATTAATGTTCTCATCTGTCTGTCAGTTAGAAAACTTTTCGTCCATGACAGAACTCTCCCTGTCATCCCGCCGGCATGTTCCAGGTTCCAGAAATGTCTCTTATGTGGGACACTGTCAAAAGCCATTTTTTTTAGGTCCAGAGAGACACAGTCAACCCAGGCACCGCTTTCCTGTATTATCTCTGTGGTTTTATCATAAAAAGTAAGTAGATTTGTTACAGAGAATCATCCGGTTAGAAAACCATTCTTTCTGTCCGTTATTATGACATTACTCTTGAGGTGTTTAACCCATTTAGCTTTAACTATTTTTTCCAGTGTTTTGACTACCTCGCTTGTTATTGATATGGGTCTATAATTTGGAGGATCCTCTCGAGTACCGTTTTTATAGATTGGTACTATGTTTACCTTTTTCCATATATCTGCAAAGATTTCTTTTTAGAGTTAATGGTTATGATAGGGCAGGAATTTCACGATAAGAAATTTGTGCTTTAAAACACTTTAAACACAAATTTCTTAATTTCTGAGGAAGGGAGTTGTAATGATCTGGTGCTCAGATCATGGTTCTCCCCTCTCCCCTCCTTTGTTCTCCTTTTATCCCCTTTTCTCCTCCTTCCCTCTCCCATCATTCGTCTCCTCCTCTTCAACCCCAATTCGCCCATTTGTCATGGGCCAATAGGGTGGGAGGGACTTAAGGGTGGTCGTGCTAGCTGGCCCTCGTGGTACATTTGCTTCCCCACTCAGTTCTCCCCACTCAAATTTCCCTCTCCATCCACCTCTCAATTCCCACTCTTCCCCTCTCACCGGTTCCTCCCTCCATACCAGGTGAGTCAAATGTCCCTACACTTTATCTTGGAGGAGACGGGGTTGAACATAATTTATCAGTTTTGTAAACATTGCTCGGAGGTACACTAGGCTCGGGTAGTCCAATATAGAGGCGCCTTGTTCCCTTCAAATATCTGGTGAGAGCTGACTCAATCTTCAAGAATTTCATGTATCCTTTTACGGCTGATCACAGAAGGTGATTGGCGGTACATAAGTGCCAAGTCTTTAATGGCCCTAGAGAGCCAGACCTCAGGCCTAGTTTTAAATGGTTGACCATAGCCAAATAATGGGAGGAGCCCTAGGGGCTGTACTAGATTTTGGGAGTAGCAATCCTTATCACCGGTAAGTTGGTGAAACATAATTTCAGTAGTGTGTTCTGAGAGTGTATGGGGAATAGGGACTCGGGCCCGCATCAAAGGGGCTGAGGGCAGCCATCGACATCTTGGCCTCAGTGCAGTTTAAGGTATTGTGCACTTGAGTATTCATGTCCTCGGTAGATATCCACTTTGCCTCTTAGGATAATAGAGTAGAGTATATGTTCATTTGATTTCAGTATATGTGTTAAATTTTTTTAATTTAAATATAGTATTAAAGTTTTTGATTGTTTAGTAATTTCGGTCCCTTATGTACTTAAAGTTTTTCAATTTTTCAATTGCGTTATATATGTGTGGTACTATGAAACCCCCATATTCTCCTCCATTTATTGGATATTAAAATTGCCCTTGGAATTAAATAAGCAAAGTAAATTAAACAAACTAATTCCCAAGATTTATTACTAAAGTACCTATTACCCGGGAGTTCTTTGATTGCTGATTCCTTGCCTTCCTGGGGGATCGGTGATAGACACATTCAGGTATGGTTGATCGGGAAGGTGGTGGCAGTGTCAATTGAGTTGTTAATTATTAGTTATAAATTAATAACCCTTATTCTTGCTGTGCCCTCTTCATTAAATATTCAGCACATATTCGTGGCAGTTCAGTGAGGGGGTCATACCGAACTGTAGCAGTGTTAGTCTGGGGTATTGAGTAAAGTAGAAGGTGGAGGGTAGAAAAGATTCATTCAAGGCAAGATTCAGGCACCATTAAAGCCCCTTGAGTAATTTTTTCACTTAGTCTTGAGATACAACAATTGTGTGCAATGGAATTGGTATATGGTCCAGCTCTCTGAAATCCTCATTTTGTACAATCACACATTGGAACTGTTCATTTAGCATTACACACATTTCTTTTCCATTCTCAATTGTCCTGTTCCCCGTTCTCAATCTCTGGATTTTATCCTTTACGTGCAGCTTGCTTTTAATTAATTTTAAAAAATGCCTTGATCTGTTTTATATTTGTCCGCTATACCTTTCTTAAAGTTCTTTTCTTCTTCCTCACAGCTGTGTAATTGTTTCTTCCTTGCTTGTATTGCTGGTATGTTTGCAGGTATTGCACCTGTTACGATATTGACCCAATTTTCTTACCTTCTCCTCTCTGGCCCTATCACAATTTCTGTTGAACCAATCCTGCTTTCTGGTCTTGCATCTCTGTTTTGATATAAATATTGTGTTCCTTCATCGTATATTTCGCAAAATTTGGAATACATTTCACTTACTTCCTTGCCTAGCAACAAGTTTGTCCATTTAAACACATTAAAGAATTTTTCTTCTCTCTCTAAAGAAAGAACACATTAAAGAATTAAGTTCCCCAGAGTGTTCTCTCTTGAAATCAAGTTTAATAACTGTTTCAATGTCCCAATTCTATTATTGAATATATCGCAAAGCATATTTAATTTACAAATGGACACGATCACTATTTCCCAAGGGAGGGCGGTACTAGATGTCAAATATGTTTTCTTCTTCTTTAATGAATATTAAATCCAGTATTGATGGAACATCCCCTTCCCTCATTCTCCTGGCCTGCTTGACGTGTTGATACATGAATGTCTCGAGAATGAGACTTACAAATCTGATTGTCGAAATGTTCTCCGTTCTTGCTTCGTACGCCTCCCAGTCTATTGCTTTCAAGTTGAATTCGCCGAGGACCAACGATCGTCATCGATCTTGATCTGCTTTTATTATAATCTCTCTCATAACCATTATGAGAGTAGTAGGGATTAAGAGCTAAAGAGGATTTTTTGTTTTGGAAAAAAAATCCTGTTTAGCTCTTCAGGGTTTCTAGGTGAATTTGGGCAGTCACGGATGTGGAATTAAGGAATTCTTATGAGGAAAAAAATTTCTGAGATTTTAGATGTTTGTTAAAAGTTCTTTTGATGAAAATAAGTTCTTAGAAGTTTGTTAAGAGTTCGTATGGGAGAAATTCAAAAATCCCGTTTTGCGTTTCAGGGTTTCTAGGTGAATTTGGCCTGTCACTGATTTGGAATTAATGAATTCATATGATAAAAATAATTTCTGAGATCATAGAAGATTGTTAAGAGTTCTTATTGGAGAAATTAAGTCGGAAAATGTTATAGAAAAATTTAGGAAAAATCCCCTTAAGGACACAGCTTTTCCAGTTAGAACTCTACAGACATATTTTACCAGTTTTCAAAGCCCATTTTCAGAGAATATTGTCATAGACATTTTGTTAAAGAAAACAAACATCTCAGCCAAGACATTTAAGACCGAAAATTCATCAGAGTCCAGTTTATGCCTGAAAATAATCAGAGTCGAGTTTTACCCCTGAAAATTAACAGAGTCTTGCTGTTAACCTAAATTATTCAGAGTCACTTTGTGAGCAAAAATCTTCAGAGTCCAGTTTGTGGCCAAAAATAGTCAGAGACAGTTTAAGCTCAAATTTCATTTGAGTCCAGTTTTTGCCTTAAAATAATCAGTCAAGTTTTACCCTGCAATTAACAGAATCCTGTTATTAACCTAAATTCTTCAGAGTCCAATTAACAACAGAAATTCATCAGAGTTCAGTTTAAGCTCAAATTTCACCAGAGTTCAGTTGTAGGCAGAAATTATTCAGAGTTCAGTTTGTCCCCTAAAATACTCAGAGTCCAGTTTGTGCCAAAAAATATTCAGAGTACAGTTTGCGCCAAAAAATATTCAGAGTCCAGTTTGTACCCAAAAATATTCAGAGTCCAGTTTGTTCCCAAATATATTCAGAGTCCTATAATCTACGAAAATTAGTCAGAGTCCACTTTGTGAGCAAAATTCGTCGGAGTCCATTTTCAAACCAATTATCATCAGAGTCCATTTTATACCAAAATTCGACAGAGTCCACTTTGAAACCAAAATATTTCAGAGTTTTTCTTAAACCTGCATTCTTAAAAGTTATTATGTAGGAAATTAAAATATTGTCAGAGTCCAATAAAGACCAAAAAAATAACAGAGTTCAGTTTGAACCCAGAAATATTCAGAGATCAATTTTCATTAGAGACCGTTTCCAGATCAAATTTGTTAGTCAGTAAGCAAGCTCCAGCTCCTGTCCCGCCTTAGTGTATCCCTGTATCATCTTCACTAGCAGTCCAATCCCCTGAAATTTTAAACAGTCATATTTCAGACACAGTAAATAAGATCAAATCAGTTACCGAGCTCCGGCCCTTGTCCTCCACCGTAGTTCATTTGTACAAGTTGTTTAGTAGCAGACCAATTTCCCTGAAATTTTTACCCTCTGTATTTCAGATGCAGTAAATAAGATCGAGTCGGTTATCGAGCTCCAGCTCTTGTCCCCAACCTTAGTTCATTTGTACAAGTTCTTTAGTAACAAACCAATTTTCCCCATATTTAAAGCAGATATACTTCAAAGGTAGTAAACCAAATCAAAACAGTTAACAAGCTCCAACTCTTGTCCCCTGATATATAGTTCTCTCTCTCGTATCTTTGTAAATAACCAATAAATTTTCCTGAAATTTATAACTGCTGTATTTCGGACACAGTAAATAAACCCAGCTCAGTTATCGAGTTCCAGCTCTTGTCCCCCACCTTAGTTCATTTGTACAAGTTCATTAGTAACAGACCAAATTTCCCCAAATTTAAAGCAGATATACTTCAAAGGTAGTAAACCAAATCAAAACAGTTAACAAGCTCCAACTCTCGTCCCCCCACTATAGTTCTCTCACTCGTATCTTTGGAAATAACCAATAAATTTTCCTGAAATTTATAATTGCTGTATTTCGGACACAGTAAATAAACCCAGTTCAGTTACCGAGTTTCAAATCTTGTTCCCTGCTTAGCTCATTTGTACAAGTTCTTTATTATCAGACCAAATCACCTGAGATTTAAGATCACCATATTTCTAACGTAGTAAAATTAATCAGGACATTAGCTCCATTTCCGCTGCCTTAGATCATCAAACATAAATATTTCCGATCAAGTCCCTCTCCAGCCTAACTCTTTATCAGAGTAATCACATAACCGCACCTGCGTTATTATCTTTTCACCCCCCTCCCACTTTCCTCCATCTCATCCAAGTCTCATGAATTTAAATGTAGCTGTTAATTTGCTTACTTTCTTTCTCCGTTCATAGCATATTCTCTGTAAGTTCAGATCAGTACTTAGTCTTACATATTTTCTAGTTCTTTCCATTTTATATAAGACTTAAACAACTATTACCGTGTCCCCTATCATATTTTAACATGACTCATATGTAAATATACCCAACTCCTTCCTTCCATTACAAGTCCCAGCATGTTCGCCTTGCATATCACTACGCTTTCTACTTTACATGTTCTTGCATGTGTTCCGCACATCTCATTACCGACGCTTACAATCTCACTCAATCCTTTACACGTTCGCACATGTTCTCAGCCTAAAGTTTACAGTTTTCCTCCGTTCCTCCACTACATGTTCTTACCTGTTCATTACAGTCCCTTACATGTTCTCTGTACAACTTTTATACTCAGTATTCATGTTCACTGTATTCATTAACTTTTCTTACATGTTTTCTATGTTCTTTGCCATGTCCCCCATATGTTCTCTATGTTCGTCATTTCCTTTAAAAACCAAATGTACCAAAACATTCTTTTCTTAACGTTCCTTAATTAAAATCAATCGTCAATCAACTAAAAACATAGTCACTTTCATCATTTCTCAACTAAACTTATTATCCAATCAACTAAAAATAGTCAGGATTAGCCTCGTTCAACACCGTTCATAAATAAAATTACCTTTCTCTTAGCTAAAAATTGTCAAAGCAAACTTTCCAATACTGTTCATAACTAACTTTATCCATCGTCAATCAACTAAAAATAATCACTTTCATCATTTCTTAACTAAACTTATTCCCTAGTCAACAGAAAATAACCGTGTTCATCATGTTTCATTGTCATTTCTTATCTAAAATTATCCGCCAATCAACAGAAAAAGCCATGTTCATCATGTTTTTGTCTTTTTGTTTTAAATAAAAGTATTCATCAGTCAACTAAAAATAGTCACTTTCATCATGTTTCCCTGTCATTTCTTAACTCTCAAAATCACTTCTCTCAACTGAAAATAGTCAAGTGTAGCCTCTTTTCCAACACTGTTCTTAACTAGAGTAACCTTTCACTTCGCCAAAAAAAATAGTCAAATGTAACTTTTTCAGCACTTTCGTAACTAAAATTATATGTCGTTAAGTAAGAAATATAGTCAAAGACACTCTTCGAGATGCCAAAGACACTCTCAGTGACGCCAAAGTTACTCTTCGAGAAATCAAAGACACTCTTCGATACATCAAGGACACAATAAAAGACACACTCAAAATCGTCAAATACTACTCACGTCCTCAAAAGTTAATCTCAGGCATCTTTATCCGTAAAAGTTATTCTCAGAGACCTCTAAAGTTATTCGCAGAGCTACCAAAAGTTATTCTTAGAGTCATCAAAAGTATTCCCAGAGTCATCAACGTTATTCCAAGAGACATTAAAAGTTATACATGGTCTCTCGGGGTCACTTGAGGTGAAGGTCTATATAATACTTGGTAAGTCTTGACTAATTAGGAAGAGTCACGGCCTCAGAGTGTGGTGTACCGCCGGTGGCCGGACGGTCGTCAGCTCAATCCCAAATATTACTTTAACTCTTCCTTTTGTTTTGTTTTTTCAACCTATGTCTGGAAACCTATTATAATGGATTACTATGGAAGAATATTTTATTGGATTATTATGGAAGTTTATTGTTGTGAATTATTGTTAGAATTGTATTATTATTGAAGTTGATTTTGGCAGATTATTGAAGTTATTGAGGAGATAACCATGGAGGGTTATCGTTCAGGGTTATTATTGAGGTTTATTGTTGAGGGTTATTATGTAGGGTTATTGTGATGGATTATTATTAAGGGTTATTTTGGTGGTTTATTAAGGAGGATTATTGTGGGTTATTATTATGGAGGGCGATGGCTGTGTGTTATTAGAGAGTGTTATTGTTGATTATTATTATTATAGAGGTAATTGTTGATAATTATTATTAATATATAGGGTTTTTGTGGTGGATTATTATTAAGGGTTTTTATGATGGAATATTTTGATGATTATTCTGTTGGAAAATTATGGAGGATTATTGTTATCGATTATTATTTATGTTTATTGTTGAGGATGATTATGAAGGGTTACTGTTGAAGTTTATTGTTAAAGGGTAATGTTGAAGTTTATTATTAAAGGTTAATATTGAGAATTATTATGGGGGCTTATTTTGGTGGATTTAGTTGTAGGTTTACTGTGCTGATTAATTATTTGAGGAGACAATGCTTGTTCAAGAACTAAACCCTGTGGTTCGCCACTAGTATCTCTCCTCCTGTCAGATACATTGTCTTTGATTAATGTCCTCATCAATCTGTCAGTTAGAACATTTTTCTTCCGTGTCAGAAGTCTCCCTGTCACCCCGCTGGCATGTTCCAGGTTCCAAAACCGCCTCTTATGGGGGACTCTGTCAAAAGCCATTTTTTTTTTAGGTCCTGAAAGACACCGTAAACCCAGGCACCACTTTCCTGTATTATCTCGCTGGCTCTATCATAAAAAGTAAGTAGATTTGTTACACATTATCATCTGCTTCGAAAACCATACCGACTGTCTGTTATTATGTCATTACTGTCGAGGTGTTCAACCCATTTAGCTTTAACTATTTTTTCTAGTGTTTTGATTACCTCTTTTGTTAATGATACGGTTCTATAATTTAGAGGATCCTCTCGGTTATCATTTTTATAGATTGGTACTACGTTTGCCTTTTTCCATATATCTGCTAAGATTCCTGTGCACAAGGATGTCTGGAATATTAATTGGAGTGGAATGCTTAGTTCCGTTGCACATTCTCGCAGCAAGCCAACTGCTTTATTTCTTCCTAGCCCCATGAGTAATTTTTTAACTTTATCTTGATATACCTGAATTGCGTGCTCTGGAATTGGTATTTGGTCCAGCTCTCTGAAATCCTCATTTTGTACAAACACACTTTGGGACTGTTCATTTAGCATTTCACACATTTCCTTTTCCATTCTCAATTGTCCTGTTCCACGTTCTCACTTTCTGGATTTTATCCTTTACATGCAGCTTGCATTTAATTAATTTAAACAAATGCATGGATCTGTTTTATATTTGTCCGCTATACCTTTCCAAAAGTTATTTTCTACCTCCTCACCCCTGTTTAAATGTTTCTCCCTTGCTTGTATTGCTGGTATTTTTGCAGGTATTGAACCTGTTCTGATATTGAATAAATTTTCTTACCTTGTCCATTCTGGTCCTATCACAATTTCTGTTGAACCAATCCTGTTTTCTGGTCCTGCATCTCTGTTTTGATATAAATGTTGTGTTCCTTCATCGTATATTGCGCAAAATTTGGAATACATGTCACTTACTTCTTTGCCTAGCAACAAGTCTGTCCATTTAAACTCATTAAAGAATTTTCTAAGTTCCCCACAGTGTTGGGGAACTCTTGAAATCGAGTTTAATAAATGTTTCAATGTCCCAATTCTATTATAGTATGTATCGCAAAGCATATTTAATTTACGACACTACACGATCACTCTTTCCAAAGTGAGGGCGGTACTAGATGTCAAATATCTTCTTCTTTCCTGATGAATATTAAATCCAATATTGACGGATCATTCCCTTCCCTCATTCTCGTGGCCTGCTTGACGTGTTAATACATGAATGTCTCTAGAATGAGGCTTACAAATCTGATTGTCGAATTGCTCTCCGTTCCTGCTTCGTACGCCTCCCAGTCTAGTGCTTTCAATTTGAAGTCCCCGTGGACCAACAATCGTTATTTATCTTTATTTGTTTTTACTATAATCTCTCTCATGACCATCATGAGGCCCCTCTCATTTGTCATACAGTTCCTCCTTTGTCCGTGTGTTGCTTGCTGGGGGATGGGTGACTTGTGATGACCCAGAGGTCATAACAGTCGTGTCACGAACGATCGCTTTCATTCTTACCATAAGAGGAGTTTTTTATTAAGATTTCTCTGTTAAGTACCATGAGGGCAGTTTTCACTCCTGTAAGGTTATCACTTCTTTCAAATGAATGTTCTAGATGTCATTGGAAATTAAAGCGTATACATGGTCTCTCGGGGTCACTTAAAATGATGGTCTATATATTACTTGGTGAGTATTGACTAATTAGAAAGAGTTACGGCCTCAGAGTGGGGTCTGCCGCTGGTGGCCGGACGGTCGTCAGCTCGAGCCCCCAATGCTAGGTGTTCTTCCTTTTTCTTTTTTCAACCTATAAATATTAATTCCAAACACAGGAAATCAATTAATAAGTAAACACATGGAGCTGCAACATGGTTCCATATTATAATTTTTGTCTCATAATATTTCATATGGAGAAAGTATTTTTTCTTATTCAATAACAAAAAAAAAAGGGTTGCAATAACCCATACTGATGTTGAGAAACATTATTACAAAAGACAAGTCGACCAAGCTAGAACTCTACTTAATTTAATGGTAGGATCTATAGGTCCCAAACCGGTGCCCAACCAGGGTTTTACAGGCAACCCGACCACACTCAGGCCTTCGGAAATGACGTTCACACTCTTACAATAGGCTCAGATCACAGTGAAAACACAATGACGGGAAATAATAATGAATATCATTTATAAACAATGGAGTGGCTTGAACTTCACAAGTCACTACATTACCCAAAAATTATTTCCATTGATATATGATGCCATTGTGATTTTACTACAATGTTGGTTATTGTGGTGAATTTTAAGGGAGGGTTATTGTAGTAAATAATTTTGAAAGTTAAAGTGGTGAATTATTATTAATAGTGTTAGTGATAATTATTTACAAGGTTATTTCAAAAGATTATTTTGAAGGGATATTGTGGTGGATTATTTCCTAGTTATTGTGGTAGATTATTATGGAGGTTTACTTTGGTGGATTATTCTGGAAAGTTATTGTTATTATTTATTATAACAGGGTTATATTGGTGGATTATTACAGAGAGTTATTGTTATAGATTATTGAGAAGGGTTATTGTGGTTTAATATAATTGAGGATTATTCTAGTGGCTTATTAGGAAGGCGTAAAGTGGGGATTTATTATGGAGAGTAATTGTGGTGGATTATTGTTGATAGGTTTTTTCGTGAATTAATATTGAGAAATAATTGTGGAGTATCATGAAGGAGATTATTGTAAGAAATTATTATTGTGAGTTATTGTGGATGGTTATTACAGTGAGTTATTGTGAATGATTATTAAGAAGATTATTATATTTCATAATTATGGATTTTATTGGCGTGAATTATTATGAGGAAAAATTTTGATAGATTATTATTGAGAGTTATTCCCTGAGGCTTATCATGAACGGTAACTGTTGAAGATTACTACAGAGAGGTATTGTGGTGGATTCCTATGAAAGGTTATTGTGATGGTTTATGATGGAGAATTATTCTCTTGTATTATTATGGAGTTTTTTTTTAAGAATTTTTATTATGAAGATTACTTTGGTGGGTTATTATTGACGGTTACAGCGCTGGATTATTATAAAGGGTTATTGTTGAGGATTATGAAAGACGGTTATTATTGTGGCTTATATCTTGGAAAGTTATTTTTGTGATTATTGTGGAGAGCTATTTTGGTTGACTATTGCGGAGGATTATTGTTGAGAATTATTAGGCACGTTTATTATAGTAGATAATTATTGATGGTTACTATGAATAATTAATATGTATATTTATCGTGTTGGATTAATATTTAGAGTTATTGTGTTGGATTATTATTTAGAGTTATTGTGTTGGATTATTATTTAGAGTTATTGTGTAAGATTATTATATGGAGTTATTGTTTTGGATTATTATTTAGAGTTTTGGTGTTGGATTATTAATAGAATTATTGCATAGAATTATTATTTAGAGTTATTGAGTTGGATTATTATTTAGAGGTATAGTGTTAAAATATTATTTAGAGTTATTGTGTTGGATTATTACAAAACTATATTTTGGTGGATTAATATGGAGTATTATTTTTGAGAATTATTGTGGAGGGCTATTTTCGTGAACTATTAAGATAAGTTATTTGAGTGGATAATTTACAAATGGAATGCATTTGGAAGTGATGTGGAGGAGGCAGACTCCAAACATATGTACAATTGTAGATATGATGGAGCCAATTAGGCCCACAAACATGTGAATCCTCCAGATTGACAGTTGAGATGCGGAACCAAAGAGCAGAAGCTCAACCCCGCAATAACAACTAGGTAAGTACAATATACATGACCACATGGCTGTCAGACAAGCCGCTCCACAGTATACATGAACACTTGGTTGTCAGACAAGCAGCTCTACAGTATACATGACCACTCTGTTAACACACAATCTAATTACAAATATATATGACCTTGATGATGCAGGAGCAGCAACTCCACATGTCCACGTGGCTGTCAGTCCATAGAGCTTTACGGTATACATGACTATGACTATGTGATCACGTTTCTGTCTGACAATAAACTGGCTAAGTGATATCACGTGAAATTAGATATCACATAATATCATGAACAGTGATTATGACTGATATCTTAATAAAAAGAGTAAATACTTCGAATGTGGATTTATGGTAATATAAGTAAACACACACACGGGTGACCTCTGATGACCAGAGGTCATAACAGTCCTGTCACGAGTAATCGCTTTCATTCTTACCATAACAGGAGTGTTGTATTAAGATTTCTCTGTTAAGTACCATGAGGGCAGTTTTCACTCCTGTAAGGTTATCACTTCCTTCAGATAAATGTTCTTGGTGTCACTGGAAATTAAAGGGTATTCATGTTCTCTCGGGGTCACTTGAAGTGAAGGTCTATATAATGCTTAGTGAGTATTGACTAATAAGGAAGAGTCACGGCCTCAGAGTGGGGTCTGCTGCCGGTGGCCGGACGGTCGACAGCTCGAGCCCAAACTGGTCTACAATTCTTCTTTTTTGTTTCTTTTCATCCTATGTCTGGAAATGAACTACTATGGAGGATTATTCTGTTGGATTATTATGGAAGTTTATTGTGGTGAATTATTATTAGAATTTATTATTATTGAAGGTGATTTTGGTAAATAATTTAAGTTACTGTGTGAAATAAACATTGAGGGTCATTGTTTAGGGTTATTATGGAGGTTTATTCCTGCGGGTTATTATGTTGGGGTATTGTGATGAATTATTATGTAGGAGAAATGTGCTTTATTATTACTGAGGGTTATTTTGGTGGTTTATTAAGGAGGATTATTGTGGGTTATTATTAAGAGGGTGATGGTTGTGTGTTATTAGAGAGAGTTATTGTTGAATATTATTATAGCGGTAATTGTTGAGTATTATTATTATTATATAGGGTTATTGTTGTGGATTACTATTAATTAGGGTTATTGTGAAGTATTATTTAGATGATTATTTTGTTGGAAATTTATTGAGAAATATTGTTATGGATTATTATTTAACGTTATTGTTTTTGCAGATTATGAAGGATTGTTGTTGAAGTTTATTATTAAAGGTAATGTTGAAATTTACTATTAAAGGTTGATGTTGAAGATTATTATTGGGGCTTTTTTTCGTGGATTTAGTTGTAGGTTTACTGTGCTGGATAATTATGGAGGTAAGAGAATGTTTGTTCATGAACTAAACCCTGTGGTTCTCCGCTAGTAACTCTCCTCCAGTCAGATACTTTGTCCCTGATTACTGTCCTCCTCTGTCTGTCAGTTAGAACATTTTTCTTCCTTGTCAGAAGTCTCCCTGTCACCCCACCGGCATGTTCCAGGTTCCAGATCGGCCTCTTATGTGGGACTCTGTCAAAAGCCATTTTTTTAGGTCAAGAGAGACACAGTCAACCCAGGCATCGCTTTCCTGTATTATCTCTTTGGCTCTATCATAAAAACTTAGTAGATTTGTTACAGAGAATCATCCGGTTCGAAAACCATTCCTTCTGTCCGTTATTATGTCTATACTCTCGAGGTGTTCAACCCATTTAGCTTTTACTATTTTTTTCTAGTGTTTTGACTACATCGCTTGTTAGTGATACGGGTCTATAATTCAGAGGATCCTCTCGAATATCAATTTTATAGATTGGTTCTATGTTTACCTTTTTCCATACATCTGCGAAGATTCCTGGGCACAAGGATTTCTGAAATATTAGATGGATTGGAATGCTCAACTCAGTTGCACATTATCGCAGCAAGTCAACTGCATTATTTCTTCCTATCCCCTTGAGTAATTTTTTCACTTTGTCTTCAGATACCTCAGTTGCTTGCTCTGGAATGGGTATTTGGTCCATCTCTCTGAAATCCTCATTTTTTGTACAAACACTTTGGAACTGTTCATTTAGCATTTCACACATTTCTTTTCCCATTCTCAATTGTCCTGTTCGCCTTTCTCACTCTCTGGATTTTATCCTTTACATGCAGCTTGCTATTAATTAATTTTAAAAATTGCCTGGATCTGTTATACATATGTCCGCTATACCTTTCCCAAAGTTCTTTTCTACCTCCTCACCGCTGTGTAATTGTTTCTCCCTTGCTTGTATTGCTGGTATGTTTACAGGTATTGAACCTGTTCCGATATTGAACCAATTTTCTTACATTGTCCTCTCTGGCCCTATCACAATTTTTGTTGAACAAATCCTGTTTTCTGGTCCTGCATCTCTGTTTTGATTTGAATGGGTGTATTCCTTCATCGAATATTACGCAAAATTTCGAATACATTTTACTTACTTCCTTGCCTTGCAACATGTCTGTCCATTAAAGTCTGCCTATTAAACTCATTAAAGAATTTTCTAAGTTCCCCACAGTGTTCTTTCTTGAATTCGAGTTTAATAACTGTTTCAATGTCCGAATTCTATTATAGAATATATCGCAAAGCATATTTAATTTACAACAGGACACGATCAGTCTTTCTAAAAGAAGGGTGGTAATGGATGTCAAATATCTCTTCTTCTTTCCTGATGAATATTAAATCCAGTATTGACGGAACATTCCCTTCCCTTATTTTTTGGGTCTGCTTGATGCGTTGATACATGAATGTCTCCAGAATGAGGCTTACAATTCTGATTGTCGAAATGTTCTCCGTTCTTGCTTCGTACGCCTCCCAGTCCATTAATTTGAAGTTAAAGTTCCAGAGGACCAAAAATCGTCATTTATCATTATCTGTTTTTATTATAATCGCATGACCATCATGAGGCCCCTCTCGTTTGTCATAGAGTTCTTCCTTTCTACGTGTGTAACTTGCTGATGGGATGGGTGACCTGTGATGACCCAGAGGTCATAACAGTCGTGTCAGGAATGATAGCTTTCATTCTTACCATAAGAGGAGTGTTGTATTTAGATTTCTCTGTTAAGTACCATGAGGGCAGTTTTCACTCCAGTAAGGTTATCACTTCCTTCATATGAATGTTTTTGGTGTCACTGGAAATTAAAGCGTATTCATAATCTCTCGGGGTCACTTGAGGTGAAGGTCTATATAATACTTGGTGAGTCTTGACTAATTAGGAAGAGTCACGGCCTCAGAGTGGGGTCTGCCGCTAGTGGCCGCACGGTCGTCAGGTCGAGACCAAGTCATGAGGTGTTCTTCCTCTTTCTTTTTTCAACCTATTAATATTAATTCCAAACACAGGAAATCATTAATAAGTAGACACAAGGGGCATCAACATGGTTCCATATTAAAAAACAAATTTCATAATATTTCATATGGAAAAAGTATTTTTTTTTATTCAATAACAAAGAAACGGGTTACAATAACACATACTAGTGTTGAGAAAGATAATTATGAAAGATAAGTCGACCAAGCCAGAACTCTGCTGAACTTAATGGAAGGTTCTGGAGGCCCCAAACCGGAGCACAACAAGGGTTTTACAGCCAACCCGACCACACTCTGGCCTACGGTAATGACTTTTACACTCTTACAATAGACTCAAATCATAATTAAATCACAATGACATGGTAAAACAATGAATATCATTTTGAAGCAATGGAGTGACTTAAACTTCACAAGTCATTACAATACCCCATAATTATTACCATTGATATATGATGCCATTGTGATTTAATTGCAATTAGGGTATTTGTGGTGAATTTTAAGGGAGGGTTATTGTAGTAAATAATTTTCAAACATAAAGTGGGGAATTATTATTAATTGTGTTAATGGTAATTATTTAGAAGATTATATCAGAAGAATAATTTGAAAGGTTATTTAGGTGGATTAATTCCTAGAGATATTGTGGTTGATTATTATAGAGGTTTATTTTTTTTTGATTTTTCTGGAAAGTTATTGTTATTGGTCATTATAATAGGTTATTCTGGTGGATTATTGCGGAGAGTTATTGTTGTATATGTTTGAGGAGGGTTAATAGGCTTTAATATAATTGAGGATTATTGTAGTGGCTTATTAGGTAGGGTTAATGTGCGGAATTATTATGGTGAGTTATTGTGGTGGATTATTGTTGATGGTTATTTTGGTGAATTAATATGGAGGGTTATTGTAGAATATCATGAAGGAGGTTAATATAAGAAATTATTATGGTGAGTTATTGGGAATGGTTATTATGGTGAGATATTGTGGATGATTATTAAGAGGATTATTACATTGCATAATTATGAATTATATTGGGAGGAATTATTATAAGAAAAAGCTTTGGTGGATTATTATAGAGGGTTAATCTTCAGGATTATTATGAACAGTAACTGTTGAAGATTACTGTGGAGAGGTATTGTGGTGGATTCCTGTGGAAGGTTATTGTGATGGATTATTATGGGGGATTATTCTCTTGTATTATTATGGAGTTTTTTTTGGGAGGCTTATTACGAAGTATTATTTTGGTGGGTTATTAGTGAGGGTTATAGTGCTGTATTATTAAAAAGGGTTATTGCTGAGGATTATTATGAACGGTTATTATTGTGGCTAATATTTGAAGAGTTATTTTTGTGATTATTGTGGAAGGCTATTTTGGTTGACTATTGGCGGAGGATTATTGTTGTGGATTATTATGTACGTTTATTGTAGTAGATAATTATTGATGGTTATTATGAATAATTATTATGAACATTTATTGTGCTGGATTGTTATTTAGAGTTATTGTAATAGATCATTATTTTGAGTTATTTTATTGGATTATTATTTGGAGTTCTTGTGTTGGATTATTACAAAACGCTATCTCGGTAGATTATTTGGAGTATTATTTTTGTGGATTATAGTGGAAGGCTATTTTCGTGGATTATTAAGATAAGTTATTTGTGTGGATTATTTACAAATGGAATGCAATTGGAAATGACGTGATGGAGGCAGACTCAAAGCTGAGAGACAAATGTAGATATGATGGAACCCAATAGGCCCACAAACATGTGAATCAGCTGAATGATAGCCGAGATGCGGGACCAAAGAGCTGAAGTTCAACCCCCGCAATCACAACTAGGTAGGTACAATATACATGACCACTTGGTTGTCAGACAAGCAGCTTCACAGTATACATGACCACTTGGTTGTCAGACAAGCAGCTCCACAGTATACATGACCTTTTGGTTGCCACGCAATCTAATTACCAAAAAAATAGGACCTTGTTGATACAGGAGCAGACACTCCACCTGACCACGTGGCTGTCAGTCTAGAGAGCTCTACAGTATACATGACTATGTGATCACATAGCTCTCTGACAATAAACTGGTTAAGTGATATTCGGTGACACTAGATATCCCGAAATATCATGAACAGTGAATAACACTGATATCTTAATAAAAACAGTAACTCATTTGAATGTGTATTAATGGTAATATAAGTAAACACTAACATGTGTGACCTCTGATGACCCAAAGGCCATAACAGTCGAGTCACGAGTGATCGCTTTCATTCTTACCGTAACAAGAGCGTTGTATTAAGATTTCTCTGTTAAGTACCATGAGGGCAGTTTTCACTGTTGTAAGGTTATCACTTCCTTTAGATGAATGTTCATGGTGTGACTGGTAATTAAAGCGTATACATGGTTTCTCGGGGTCACTTGAGGTGAAGGTCTATATAATACTTGGTGAGTCTTGACTAATTAGGAAGAGTCACGGCCTCAGAGTGGAGTCTGCAGCCGGGGGTCCGAACGGTCGTCTGCTCCAGCCCAAACAAGTGTACAATTCTTCCTTTTTGTTTTTTTTCATCCTATATTTGGAAAATTATTATAATGGATTACTATGTAGGATTATTCTGTTGGAATATTATGGAAGTTTACTGTGGTGAATTATTATTACAATTGTATTATTTTTGAAGGTAATTTTGGTAGATTATTGAAGTTATTGTGGGAAATAAACATGGAGGTTCATTGTTTAGGGTTATTATGGAGGTTTATTGATCAGGGTTATTATGTAGGGTCATTGTGATGGATTATTATGAGTGTTTATTGTGCTTCATTATTATTGAGGGTTATTTTGGTGGTTTATTAAGGAGGAGTATTGTGGGTTATTATTGTGGAGGGTGATTGTTGTGTGTTATTAGAGAGAGCTATTGTTGATTATTATTATTTTAAAAGTAATTGTTGAGTAGTAGTATTATTATATATGGTTATTGTTGTAGATAACTATTAAGGGTTATTGTGAAGGATTATTTTGATGATTATTCTGTTCGAAAATTATGGAGGCTTATTGTTATGGATTATTATGGAATGTTAATGTTGAGGATAATTTTGAAGGGTTATTGTTGATGTTTATTATTAAAGGTTACTGATGAGGATTATTATGGGGGCTTATTTTGGTGGATTAAGTTGTAGGTTTACTGTGCTATATAATTATGGAGGGCTGACGATGATTGTTCAAGAACTAAACCCTGTGGTTCCCCACTAGTAACTCTCCTCAGACATTGTCTCTGATTAATGCCCTCATCTGTCTCTCAGTTAGAAAACTTTTCATCCATGACAGAAATCTTCCTGTCACCCCGCCGGCATGTTCCAGGTTCCAGAAATGCTTCTGTTACGTTCATAATGGGACGCACCCACCCAAAGTTCTGGTATCCGGCCCCAAGTTAGTAGTGGCTTTGAAGGGGTGAGCTCAGTAATGCAAGTAAAACAAAACGGGGAGGTACATTAAATACAACAGTTATTCCCTTTATCCAAATATAATTATTTTTCCATCACTATATATATATATATATATATATATATATATATATATATATATATATATATATATAGATATATATATATATATATATATATATATATATATATATATATATATATATATATATTGTGACAATAATCTCCTTCAAGAGATTGAGCCTGCTCTTCCCTCCACAAACACGTCGTTGAAATTATATAAAACGACTATGGAAGACATGTCCAACAGAGACAACAACACCAGCAAGGCTTGCCAGGGTGAGCAAACGTATGCAGCCAGCCACCTGTTCGGACTCAAACCACCAAACTACATGTTGATCGCTACCGGCTCCGCTGATTGGTCGCCGGTCTGGCTGCACCTGCACTCGCCCCCCCTTACTACTTGATGTCTGGGGTCGCCCCAACCCCAGACTCAGAATGTTCAGTGCTCTCGTTGTCACCACTCCTCCCAGCTAGACGCTAGCGTGTACTGAGAGAAGTGGTGGCTTAAAGCCAATATTCCAACACCTCCCATTTACTTTGTATTGCACTTCTTGTTATTTTGCCTTAACGTAACTTTTCATTGTGTCATCTAATTATTCTTATTATTTTGATTGATTGATTTTATTATAAGAATTTGTTTGTGCATTTTATTCATGTTTTGATTTAATTAACGTAATTAAAATTTCATTGTTAAAGTTTACTTGTGTTTTGTGTGTCTTCTCCTTACCTTACCACAGACGAAGTTCCAGTTTTTCTATTTTTTTTTATAACTATGTGACGAGGCCATACCCCTAGCCTTAAACAGCCGAACACCAACGCGTTACCGTCACAAGTTATATGGGGGCCTGTCCTAGGAGCTTCACTCAGGTACTGGTGCCAAGTGGTAATTTATGGTAAGCGTATTTAACTTTGTTAACGTAGCTTTACTATTTTTTATTCAATTTCATTTTTTATGAGGTGCGGTGTATTGTGCATTACGAGAGTAACACATAGTGAAGGTGAGACAACTTTGGATTACGTGGTGACTGTAGGCCGCAGTCATACTCTTAATTGGTCATCTCTCCCTCCTTGTTATTACTCGTATTTACCATCTATGTCCCTTGAATATTTCTCATTCTGACAGATCATCATATTGGTACCCTGGTACTGTGGTCTGCCCCGGGTCAAGAGTACCCAATCTTCTGCAATCTGACTGTAGGAGGACAAAGAGGGCCATAGTTCCTCTAGCTCGAACTTTAGTTGCTGAATTGGGACCTCAGCAGCAGTTCTCGTCACAAGTTGACACCTCGCACCCCTACACGTCAGTCAGAGATGATGATACATACTACGGTAGGGAATTAGCTTATTTTTTCAGAGCACAAAAGTTCGCTAATTCTGTAAGTATCATATTAAATTCAGTGGGAAAAACTTGCTTTATGTCCTATAGAGACTTGGCAAGGTATGCCTACATCCTTGGACTACCAATTTTACTTTTGAAGCATTTAACTGTTTCATTTGTTTTCGAAACTTTGTTTCATTTGTTAGTAGGATTTTCTTGCCCTTATTCTCTTACATGAGTACCGGGTACAAGATTTCCTGCGCCCTTGATTTAATTTAATCATTTAATATCTTTCACTTAACGTTAATTGTTAAAGATCACACAGGATAGGTACCAGTTGCCACGTTGTCCTGTTTCTGACATTTCACTATTGAATATTCGTGTACCTTTATTTGCTAATTTCACCATGTTTCGTCTCCAAACTTTCCGTGCAAATCCAGCAGGTGAAATAGGGACTTTAAGTCGTGCCAAGAGGACTGAATTACAAACTCTTGCACATGAGTATCAACTAGAAGTTCCCTACCAAGCCAACAAAAATGACCTACACAACCTGTTGCTGGATTACTATTTAGAGCAAGGTAAGATAGACTCTGAAACTCATGAAACTTACTATATTGCAGATAAAACTGACTTGGCAACGATGAAACTCAAACTAGAGCTGGCCAAGATTGAAGAACGAACAGCTGCCATACGGAGGGAAGAACAAGAACGAGAAATCACCCTCAGAGAACGCGAAGCTGCTTTGAGGAGAGACGAACAAGAACGCGAGGCCGCTTTGAGGAGAGACGAACAAGAACGCGAAGCCGCTTTGAGGAGAGAAGAACACGAACGTGAGGTCGCATTACTCCGTGAACGTGAACGCGTACAGCTTGAAACCAAACAACGCGAGTTGGAAATACAACGCGAACATGACAAGCAACAAGCAACTCTGGCTCTAGAGTGTCGTCAACGTGAAATCGCCTTGGAAACTTCCCACTTCACTCAACGCCAACAAGCTACTGCCAATCTTCCCGTCAGTTTTAATATATCGCATGCAAGTAAGTTAATGCCATCCTTTGTAGAAGCAGAAGTTGATGTGTTCTTTACCACCTTTGAAACCCTTGCTAATCAACTCAATTGGCCTGTCGACCAATGGGCCACACTTCTCAGAGTCCATCTTACAGGTAGAGCTGCAGTCACACTCAGTACTTTGGCGTCTGAGAATGACTACTACACTCTGAAACAAGCAGTGTTGGACGCCTACCTACTTTCCACTGAAAGTTATAGAAGGAAATTCCGTGACCACCTGAAGGCAAGTACCACTACCTTCCTCGAGTTTGCTAACACGAAACGGAGGTATTTCATGAAATGGCTGGAAGCAGCACATGTCTCTACTTTTACAGAACTCGTCAACCTGATGCTTGTTGAAGAATTCTTGAGACGTGTGCCGCCTCCTGTCCGCCTCTACTTAGCAGATAAAGAAGAAACCGACTACCTGAAGTGTGCTAAGTCGGCTGACACTTACAGCCTCATCCACCGGCTGACACCCGAACCATCCTCCAGTAAGAAGTCGTGGTACAGTTACGAGAAGGTGAGCCCCGATCAAGCTGGTTCACAACTGTACTGCAAGTATTGTAGACTCTATGGACATACCATAGACAAGTGTGGTAAGTCTCAATACAAGGGAACCACTGACCAACAAAGACCCAAACCAACTCCTCCTAAGTCCGGTAAGCCTGTGATGAATGTTGGTGTTGATGTTAATGATCTTTCTCTTTTCAGTAACCACCTGTATACTGGAACTGTCTCTGCCAACGGTTCAAATCCGGAGGGACGTTTCAAATTGAAGATCTTGAGGGACACAGCGGCTCTACAATCGATCATCTTGAAGTCGGCTGTGCCCAACATAGTCTACACCGGGGAAACAGTCTTCATCACTGACCTCACTGCTACCACTCCATACCCTCTCGCCAGAGTCCACCTGGATTGTCCCTACGTGAACGGAGAAGTCCAAGTCGCCGTCAGGGAAAAGCCTTTTCCCATGCCTGGAGTGCAACTTCTCCTAGGCAACGACTTGGCAGAAGACCTGCAACCGACCAACCTGATCGTCATGGACAAACCCCAGGTGTGTAACTCTGTGCCAATAAACCCTATTCTTGAGTATGTTCCAGCAGAGGTTCAAGAGAGTGATGAAGTTTCTCCTCCGGTTCTCGTGACCACCCGTGCACAAGCCGCACGTCCACAGCCAGCTGACTCTACTGCTACCGCTGTCCCTCAAGACCCTCAGAAACTCCCCCCGCATCTGACCAAGTTGGAGTTCCGTAAGTTGCAGAGGGAAGATCTTACTTTAACACCATTGTTTTTCCAGGCTGAGACTCAACCCGACAGTATTCCTGGGTTCTTCCTAGAGAACGACTTGCTCTACCGCAGATATAGACCCAGTAAACTGAAGGAGGAGGACGATTGGGCCAACATCGAACAACTTGTGATTCCCACCAGCCTGCGGCCCACTATTCTACACCTGGCCCACGGAGCATTCTCCCACTACGGCTTCAACAAGACTTACCATGGGATTCGTCAAGACTACTACTGGCCAGGTATGGTAAATAACGTCAAACAGTACGTAAAACAGTGTCATACATGTCAGATGGCAGGCAAACCGAACGTCTCCATTCCCAGAGCACCACTGATTCCCATACAGGTGCCTGCGGAACCTTTCCACAGACTCATAATAGACTGTGTTGGTCCTTTACCTCGGACCAGTTCAGGTAACGCCTACATCCTAACCATCCTGTGTCCTACCACCAGATTTCCCATAGCAGTTCCAGTGAAGAACATCACGGCTGCTACGGTTATCAAACATCTATTGAAGATCTTCACTCAATACGGATTTCCCAGGGAGATTCAAAGTGACTGTGGCACCAACTTCACCAGTGATCTCTTCAAAAGGACACTGGAGGAGTTCAACATCAAACAGGTATTGTCCAGCCCCTATCATCCTGCTTCACAGGGTTCTCTTGAACGTAGTCATCAGACCATCAAAGCACTCTTGAAAAAGTTTTGTAGTGAAACCTCAAAGGATTGGGATAAGCAGATTGACCTAATAATGTGTATTTTCAGAAGTCTCCCCAATGAGTCCCTAGGAGTATCTCCTTATGAGATGCTCTACGGCCGTAAGTGCCGTACTCCCCTTAAGGCTTTCAAAGACTCTCTCAGAGATGCCACCTTCAGTGAGCATCAGAATGTGCCCCAGTTTCTTCAAAACCTTCAGCACATTCTAGAGAGAGTCCACCGCTTTGCCCATGATAATCTATTGAAAGCCCAGGTGAGAATGAAGACTCATTACGACCAGACCAGCAAAGTAAGAAAATTCAAGCCGGGAGACTTCGTCCTTGCCTATTTCCCTATCCCAGGTTCACCTTTACAAAACAGATTTTCAGGACCCTACTGCGTCAAAGAGTGCAGAAGCAACAACACTTACGTCATAGAGACTCCAGATAGGCGGCGGAAGACCCAGCTGTGCCACGTCAACCTCTTGAAGCAATATAATGGTACTCCTCCCACTGTCTTGACTAACTATTCCACATTCACAGAACCCTACATCCACAGTGAGACCTTCCCAGCTTCTCCTCCCGAAAGCACTGACAAGGAGTCAGCGCTTTCTAATTCCGAAATCCTTAATGATCTTCCCAAATGCTTTCAGGATAATAATCGTGCTCCTTTGCCCTCTTCTAATTCCACTCTCACCTCGTCAGATAAACCCTTCATCCTCCATGTCGACGCTAGGGGTACCGACGTTGGTGGTGTCGTGATGCAACAACGAGGCGAGAAGAATACACCTGTCAGCGACTACTGCTACAAGGATCTACGGAACAATTGGCAAGGAGCTACTCTTCCTCATCCTGAAGCTTCAGCACTTCGCTCCACCCCTGAAAAGTGCTCGGTCCACCATCAACACGGACCACACCACCCTACACCTCCTGCAGCACGCCCACTTCTCATCTCAACGTCTTCTACTATGGGCTTGCTACCTGCAGAAATTCAACCTGGAGACACGCTATACCAAGAGTCTGACAACATCTTAGCCCATGACCTCTCCAGAGTTTATGAAGTAGAAGCGACTCCATCCATTACTCCACCACATAACGACGTACTTCTTCCAGAACCGCAGGCTTCGGGGGAGAGTTGTGACAATAATCTCCTTCAAGAGATTGAGCCTGCTCTTCCCTCCACAAACACGTCGTTGAAATTATATAAAACGACTATGGAAGACATGTCCAACAGAGACAACAACACCAGCAAGGCTTGCCAGGGTGAGCAAACGTATGCAGCCAGCCACCTGTTCGGACTCAAACCACCAAACTACATGTTGATCGCTACCGGCTCCGCTGATTGGTCGCCGGTCTGGCTGCACCTGCACTCGCCCCCCCTTACTACTTGATGTCTGGGGTCGCCCCAACCCCAGACTCAGAATGTTCAGTGCTCTCGTTGTCACCACTCCTCCCAGCTAGACGCTAGCGTGTACTGAGAGAAGTGGTGGCTTAAAGCCAATATTCCAACACCTCCCATTTACTTTGTATTGCACTTCTTGTTATTTTGCCTTAACGTAACTTTTCATTGTGTCATCTAATTATTCTTATTATTTTGATTGATTGATTTTATTATAAGAATTTGTTTGTGCATTTTATTCATGTTTTGATTTAATTAACGTAATTAAAATTTCATTGTTAAAGTTTACTTGTGTTTTGTGTGTCTTCTCCTTACCTTACCACAGACGAAGTTCCAGTTTTTCTATTTTTTTTTATAACTATGTGACGAGGCCATACCCCTAGCCTTAAACAGCCGAACACCAACGCGTTACCGTCACAATATATATATATATATATATAACTCTTAAAAGGAAGTATTACTACACTATATGTACACCAACGTCCCTCTCAGAAGACACTAAACACTCGGCGAAGCTCAATCGATGCAGTCTTGTACCGTGTTTCCTCATCCGTGGTACTACTCTCAGTAGGTACCAGGAAACAACAATAAGTCTACCCTGGCCACGGGCCAGCCAAACTACAATCCCACTAAGTGCCTCTTCGTGAAGGCCCACAACCACAGTCCAGCCCGTTGCTGGCAGGTACCAATCAGCCTTGCGCTGCTGGGCCACTTTGCTTGCAGATACTAGGGTAGCAGGCCCTAGGCAGGAGCTTCGTGCAACTCGCTGGTTACTCCCCTTTTCGGCACCTCAGTCAGTTATCTCTTCTACTAGCCAGCCCCGGGTACAGCGAATCCCGTCACTGCCACTCTACAGGCAGACAGTAGAACACTTTACAGATCTCTTCCGGCGACGGCTCACTGCTTTCGTAAAGCAGACTGGTGTAGAGACCTTGGCTGCTCTGGGTAGACTGCCTGTCCTTTTATTACAGCAGCCCTACGTTGACTCTGTGAATATAGACTCGTCATCAGTACACTGGGACACTACATGGGACCAGTAGGGAACATCACTTACTGGCTTAAATACATGCATTCAACTCCACTTATGACAGATGGCGCTGCTTATCTAAACGCCACCTCACTAGAGGTCAGCACCAGCTACATTACTAGCCGACTATGACAAAAATCTAGCGAATCTTGCCGGTATATTCCCGTCATCACTAGATGGCGTTGTCCATGTTGTGGGGGGTTTCGGGAGCGGACTCACAGATGGCGTTGACGTCGCTGCTCCATGCTCCGACGGTAGAGTCGGGTTCGTAACAGCCTCTGATTTGGGATTCTGTCAAAAAACATTTTTTTAGGTCCAGAGACACACCGTCAACCCAGGCACCGCTTTCCTGTATTATCTCTGTATTATTATCTCATAAAAAAGTAATTAGATTTGTTACACAGGATCATCCGGTTCGAAAATCATTCTTTCTGTCCGTTATTATGTCATTACTCTCGAGGTGTTCAACCCATTTAGCTTTAACGATTTTTTCTAGTGTTTTGACTACCTCGCTTGTTAATGATACGGGTCTATAATTTGGAGGATCTTCTCGACTATTAATTTTATAAATTGGTACTGTTTTTGCCTTTTCCATTGATCTGCTAAGATTCCTGTGCACAAGGATGTCTGAAATATTAATAGGACTGGAGTGCTCAGTTCAGTTGCACATTCTCGCTGCAAGCCAACTGCTTTATTTCTTCCTAGCCCCTTGAGTAATTTTTTCACTTTGTCTCGAGATACCTCAATAGCGTGCTCTGGAATTGGTATTTGGTCCAGCTCTCTGAAATCCTCATTTTGTTTAAACACACTTTGGAACTGTTCATTTAGCATTTCACACATTTCTTTTTCCATTCTCAATTGTCCTGTTCCCCGTTCTCAATCTCTGGATTTTATCCTTTACATGCAGCTTGTTTTTAATTAATTTAAAAAAAAATGCCTGGAATTGTTTTATATTTGTCAACTATACCTTTCTCAAAGTTCTTTTCTACCTCCTCACCGCTGTGTAATTGTTTCTTCCTTGCTTGTAATGCTGGTATGTTTGCAGGTAATTTACCTGTTCCAAAATTTAACCAATTTTCTTACCTTATCCTCTTTGGCCCTATCACAATTTATGTTGAACCAATCCTGTTTTCTGGTCCTGCATCTCTGTTTTGGTATGACTATTTTGGTTGACTATTGCGGAGGGTTATTGTTTTGGATTATTAGGTACGTTTATTGTAGTAGATAATTATTGATAGTTATTATGAATAATTATTATTAATTTGATCCGGGTTTTATCCCTGGCACTTCCATGTATGGTTTGCCTGAAACGCTTTGCCTAATAGTGGCTTTAGGTTTTATATGTACTAGCTCTATCTATAAATGCATCAATGTTTGTATCTCACCTTGTATGTATGTACTTTACCTGAATAAACATTTGATTTATTTGATTTGACATTTTATTGTGTTGGATTATTATTTACAGTTATTGAGTTGGATTAATATTTACAGTTATTGTGTTGCATTATTACAGAATATAATTTTGGTTGATTATTTTGTAGTATAAATTTGGTTGATTATTTTGGAGTATAATTTTGGTTGATTATTTTGGAGTATAATTTTGGTTGATTATTTTGGAGTATAATTTTGGAGGATTACTGTGGAGGACAATTTTCGTGGATTATTATGACAAGTTATTTGCGTGAATTATTTACAAATGGAATGCATTTGGAAGTGATATGGTGGAGGCAGACTCGAAACAGAGTAACACATGTAGATACGATACAGCCAAATAGGCCAACAAACATGTGAATCTGCTGATTGACAGTTGAGATGCGGGACCAAAGAGAAGAAGCTTAACCCCCGCTATCATACCTAGGTAAGTACAATATACATGATCACTTGTTCGGCAGACAAGCAGCTCCAATGTATACATGACCATTTGGTTGTCAGACAAGCAGCTCAATAGTATACATGACCACTTGGTTGTCAGACAAGCAGCTCCATATTATACATGACCACTTGGTTGTCAGACAAGCAGCTCCACAGTATACATGACCATTTGGTTGTCAGACAAGCAGCTCCACAGTATACATGACCACTTGGTTGTCAGACGAGCAGCTCCACAGTATGCATGACCACTTGGTTAACATACAAGCTAATTAGAAAAACATATGACCTTTTTGAAGCTGGAGCAGCATCTCCACAAGACAACGTGACTGTCAGTCCAGAGAGCTCTACAGTATACATGACTGTGTGATCACGTGACTCCCTGACAATAAACTGGCTAAGTGATATCACCTGAAACTAGATCTCACGTAATATTATGAATAGTGATTATGACTGAAATCTTATTAAAAAGCGTAAATCTTTTGAATGTGGATTAATGGAAATATAAGTAAACACACACACGGGTGACCTCTGATGACCCAGAGGTCATAACAGTCGTGTCACGAGTGATCGCTTTCATTATTACATAACAGGAGTGTTGTATTAAGATTTCTCTGATAAGTGCCATGAGGGCAGTTTTCACTCTTGTAAGGTTATCACTTCTCTCAGATGAATGTTCTTGGTGTCACAGGAAATTAAAGCGTATACATGGTCTCTCGGGGTCACTTGAGGTGAAGGTCTATATAATACTTGGTGAGTCTTGACTAATTAGGAAGAGTCACGGCCTCAGAGTGGGGTCTGCCGCTGGTGGCCGGACGGTCAGTCAGCACGAGCCCTGCTCATGAGACATTCTTCCTTTTTCTTTTTTCAACCTAATTAATATACATTCCAAACACAGGAAATCAATTAATAAGTAAACACAAGGAGCTGCAACATGGTTCCATATTAAAAATAAATTCTCGTAATATTTCAATGGAAAAAGTATTATTTCTCATTCAAAAACTAAGAAACGGGTTGCAATAACACCTGCTGATGTTGAGAAAGATTATTACGAAATATATGTCGAACAAGCCAGAACTCCGTTGAATTTAAAGGAAGGTTCTGGAGCCCCCAAACCGGAGCCCAACCAGGGTTTTACAGCTAACCCGACCATACTCTGGCCTTCGGTAATGACGTTCACACTCTTACAATAGACTCAGATCACAATGAAATCACAATGACGAGATATATTAATGAATATCATTTAGAGACAACGGAGTGACTTGAACTCACAAGTCATTACATTTCCCCAAAATTATTTCCATTGATATATGATGCCATTGTGATATATTACAATGAGGGTTTTTGTGGTGAATTTTAAGGAGGGTTATTGTAGTAAATAATTTTGAAAGTTTAAAGTGGTGAATTATTACTAATAGTGTTAGTGGTAATTATTTGTAAAGTTATTCTAGAAGATTAATTTGAAGGGTTATTGTTGTGGATTAAATCCTAGAGTTATTGTGGTAGAATATTATGGAGGCTTTATTTTGGTGGATTATTCTGGAATGGTATTGTTATTGGTTATTATAACAGGTTATTGTGGTGGATTATTACGGAGAGTTATTGTTGTAGATTATTGAGGAGTGCTATTGTGGTTTAATATTATTGAGGATTATTGAAGTGGCTTATTAAGGAAGGGTTAATGAGGGGAATTATTATAGAGAGTTATTGTGGGGGATTATTGTTGATATTTATTTTGGTGAATTAATATGGAGGGTTATTGTGAAATATCATGAAGGAGGTTATTGTAAGAAATTATTCTTGTGAGTTATTGCTGATGGTTATTATGCTGAGTAATTATGGATGATTATTAAGTGCATTACTATATTGCGTAATTATTGATTTTATTGGGGTGAATTATTAAAAGGAAAAATTTTGGTGGATTATTATAGACGATTATTCTTGAGGCTTATTATGAACAGTAGCTGTTGAAGATTACTATGAGAGGTAGTGTGGTGAATTCATATGAAACGGTTATTGTGTTGGAATTATTATGGAGGATTATTCTCTTGTATTATTGTGGAGAGGTTTTGGAGCCTTATTATGAGAGATTACTTTGGTGGATTTTTATTGAGGGTTATAGTGCTGGCTTATTATAAGTGGTTATAGTGCTGGATTATTATAAAGGGTTATAGTTGAGGATTATTATGGACGGTTATTATTGTGGCTTTTATCTGGAGAGTTTAATAATGAGTTTGTTTGTTTTGAGAGTTTGAATAATCTCAAAAATTATTATTTTTGAGATTATTCTGGAGGGCTATTTTGGTTGAATATTGCGGAGGGTTATTGTTGTGGATTATTAGTTACATTTATTGTAGTAGATAATTAATGATGATTATTATGATTAATTATTATGGACATTTCTTGTGTTGGATTTTTATTTAGATTTACTGTGTTAGATTATTATTTAGAGTTATTGTATTGGATTATTATTTAGAATTATTGTCTTGGAATATTACTAAAACGTTATTTTGGAAGATTAATATTGAGTATTTTTTTGAGGATTATATTAGAAGGCTATTTTAGTGGATTATTAAGATAAGTTATTTGCGTTAATAATTTACAAATGGAATGCATTTGGAAGCGATGTGGTGGAGGCAGACTCCCAACAGAGTTACAAATGTAGAAAGTATGGAGCCCAATAGGCCCACAAACATGTGAACCAGCTGATTGACAGTTGAGAGGCGGCACCGAAGAGCAAATGCTCAACCCCGCGGAATCACAACTACGTAAGTACAATATACAAGACCGCTTTTTGTCATACAATGCAGCTCGACAGTATACATGACCACACTTGGTCGTAAGATAAGCAGCTCCTACAGTAAACATGACCACTTGGTTGCCACACAAGCTAATTACAAAAAAAATATGACCTTGTTGATGCAGGAGCAGACACTCCACATGAACCACGTGGCTGTCAGTCTAGAGAGCTCTACAGTATACATGACTATGTGATCCCGTGGCTCCCTGACAATAAACTGGCTAAGTGATACCACTGTAAAACTAGATATCCCGTAATATCATGAACAGTTATTATGACTAATATCTTAATAAAAAAAGTAAATCCTTTGACTAATCTGTATTAATGGTAATATAAGTAAACATACACACGGGTGACCTCTGATGACCCAGAGGTCATAACAGTCGTGTCACGAGTGATCCTTCCATTCTTACCAAAACAGGAGTGTTGTATTAGGATTCTCTCTGTTAAGTACCATGAGGGCAGTTTTCACTCCTGTAAGGTTATCACTTCCTTTAGATGAATGTTCTTGGTGTCACTGGAAATTAAAGCGTATACATGGTCTCTCGGGGTCATCTTGAGGTGAAGGTCTATATAATACCTGGCGAGTCTTGACTAATTAGGAAGAGTCACAGCCTCAGAGTGGGGCCTGCCGCCGGTGGCCGGACGATCAGTCAGCACGAGCCCTAGTACATGATATACTCTTCTTTTTTTTCAAAATATAAATATAAATTCCAAACACAGGAAATCAATTAATAAGTAAACACAAGGAGCTGCAACATGGTTCCATATTAAACAAAAATTCTCGTAATATTTCATATGGAAAAAGTATTATTTCTTATTCAATAACTAAGAAACGGGAAGGCAATAACACTTACTCATGTTGAGAAAGATTATTACGAAAGATAAGTCGACCTAAGCCAGAACTCTCCTGCATTTAATGGAAGGTTCTGGAGGCACCAAACCAGAGTCCAACCAGGGTTTTACAGTCAACCCGACCACACTCTGGCCTTCGGTAATGACGTTTACACTTTTACAATAGACTCAGATCACAATGAAATCAAAATGGCATGATATATCAATCAATATAATTTTGAGGCAATGGAGTGACTTGAACTCCACAAGTCACTACATTACACTAAAATTATTTTCATTTATATATGATGCCATTGTGATTTTACTACAATGAGGGTTATTGTGGTGAACTTTTAGGGAGGGTTATTGTAGTAAATAATTTTGAAAGCTAAAGTTGTGAATTATTATTAATAGTGTTAGTAGTAATTATTTAGAAGGTTATTTCAGAAGATTATTTTGAAGGGTTATTGTGGTGGATTAATTTCGAGAGTTATTGTTGTAGATTATTGAGGAGGGTTATGTTAGTTTAATATAATTGAAGATTATTGTAGTAGCTTATTAGGAAGGTTTAATGTGGGGACTTATTATGGAGAGTTATTGTGGGGGATTATTGTTGATGGGTATTTTGGTGAATTAATATGGAGGGTTATTGTGAAATATCATGAAGGAGGTTATTGTAAGAAATTATTATTGTGAGTTATTGCAGATGGATATTATGGTGAGTTATTGTGGATGATTATTAAGAGGATTATTATATTGCATAATTATGGATTTTACTGGGATGAATAATTATGAGGAAAATTTTGGTGGATTATTAGAGGGTTATTCTTGAGGCTTATTATGAAAGGTTACTGTTGAAGATTACTATGGAGAGATATTGTGGTGGATTCCTATGAAAGGTTATTGTGATGGATTATCATGGAGGATTATTCTCTTGTAGGTTTTTTAGCCTTATTTCGAAGGATTACTTTGGTAGGTTATTATTGAGAGGTTGTAGTGCTGGATTATTAAAAAGGGTTATTGTTGAGAATTATTATTGACGGTTTTTATTGTGGCTTATATCTTCAGAGTTATTTTTGTGATTATTGTTGAGGGCTATTTTGGTTGACTATTGCGGAGGGTTATTGTTGTGGATTATTAGGTACGTTTATTGTAGTAGATAATTATTGATGGTTATTATGAATAATTATTGTGGACATTTATTCTGTAGGATTATTATTTAGAGTTATTTTGTTGGATTATTATACAGAGTTATTGTGTTGGATTATTATTTAGAGTTATTTTATTGGATTATTATTTATTGATATTGTGAGGGATTATTATTTATTGATACTGTGATGGATTATTATTTAGAGTTACATTGTTGGATTATTATTTAGAGTTATTGTGTTGGATTTTTACAAAACGTTATTTTGTTGAATTAATATGGAGTATTATATTTGTGGTCTATTGTGGAGGGCTGTTTTAGTGGATTATTAAGATAAATTTTTTGCGTGGATTATTTACAAATGGAATGAATTTGGAAGTTATGTTATGGAGGCAGACACCAAACAGTGTTATAAATGTAGATATGATGGAGCCCAATAGGCCCACAAACATGTGATTCAGTTGATTGACAGTTGAGATGTGGGACTAAAGAGCAGATGCTTAACCCCCCTCCACCGAAATCACAACTTGGTAAGTACAATATACAAGACCGCTTGGTTGTCAGACAAGCAGCTCCACTGTATACATGACTATGTGATCACGTGGCTGTATGACAATTACTGTCCACGAGATATCTACAACGTTTATGACTGATTTCTTAATAAAAAAGTAAATCCTTCCAATGTTGAATAATGGTAATATAAGTAAACACTAACACGGGTGACCTCTGATGACCCAGAGGTCATAACAGTCGTGTCACGAGTGATCACTTTTATTCCTACCATAACAGGAGTGTGGTATTAGGATTTCTCTGTTAATTACCATGAGGGCAGTTTTCACTCCTGTAAGGTTATCACTTCCTTCAGATGAATGTTCTTGGTGTCACTGGAAATTAAAGCATATACATGGTCTCTCGGGGTCACTTGAGGTGAAGGTCTATATAATATTTAGTGAGTCTTGACAAATTAGGAAGAGTCACGGCCTCAGAGTGGGGTCTGCCGCCGGTGGCCGGACAGTCGTCAGCTCGAGCCCATTTCATGTACACCTCTTCCTTTTTCTTTTTTTTATCCTATTAATATAAATTCCAAACAAAGGAAATCAATTAATAAGTATACACAAGGAGCTGCAACAGGGTTCCTTATCATAAGGTTTTTCTCGAAATATTTCGTATGGAAAAAGTATTATTTCCCATTCAATAACAAAGAAACGGGTTGCAATTACACATACTATGTTGAGAAAGATTTTTACGAAAGATAAGTCGACCAAGCCAAAAATCTAATGAATTTAAGAAAGGTTCTTGAGGCCCCAAACCGGAGCACAACCAGGGTTTTACAGCCAACCCGACCACACTCTGACCTTCGGTAATGACGTTCACACTCTTACAATAGACTCAGATTACAATGAAATCACAATGACGAGATATATCAATGAATATCATTTTGAGACAATGGAGTGACTTGAACTCCACAAGTCACTACATTACCCCAAAACAATTTCCATTGATATATGATGCCATTGTGATTTTACTACAATGAGGGTTATTGTGGTGAATTTTTAGGGAGGGTTATTGTGAAATTGAAATTGAAATTGAAATAAGTTTATTGAGGTAAAATGCACACAAAGGGATGAGGTAGCTCAAACTATTCTCACCCCGTTCAGTACATCGTGTTAATACATACATATACACACATCAGAAACAATAAACATATTACCAAACATTCTGTGAGATAAACATCGACATTTCCTCCTTTACACAATTAGTATTGTACCAGACGTACATTAATACCTTTATGACCTAGGTATACTGTATAGACAATTTGCAAGAGACATGCAGATAATTCAACAAAAAATTACAGTCTTGGTGCAAAATTCTTATATCTCTCACGAATATCATCAACCTTTCAGTTGTGACACATCCAGGCTATTTGTTCAGGAACAGTCCTTATCTCAGTGTTTCTATATACATTAATCAACGGACAATCAAGAATATAATGGGCAAGGGTGTGAGACCTTAACATACCACATTGTTTGCACTTCATGTCATTATCATCAACACCTATCCCATATTTCCAGTAATATTTGTTCCCAAGCCTGAGCCGCATGTACACAGAGTCACTCCAAGCATTTCTCCTTTTACCATAAGTGAAATGAGGGTTTTGACTCACATACATGTAGTGTTGCATGGTTTGACTTCTCTCATACATTATACTTCTCCTCTCCACTTCTGCCTGTGCCTAAAAATTTCTGATTTTGCTTCTGAGTTGTCTCATTGTGAATTCACATTCAATGTCAACTTGTGGTTTTGATGAGGCACGTTTGGCCAAGTCATCCGCCACTTCGTTGAGCACTATTCCAACATGAGATGGAATCCACATGAATTTCACACTATGACCTCTCAGCTGTATCTCAGTTATCCTTTTCTTACAATCCTCATCTATGGACATGAAGACTGGGTTTCGACTGTTTAAGGAATCAAGTCCTCCTCGGCTATCGACAAATTCAAAAACATTTTTGTCGTCATGACACACTTCCTCCAAACACGCCAGAATGGCCTGCAGTTCAGCTTGTGTGGATGATATATAATTACTACGTCAAAGTTCAATTATCCTGTCCATAGTCCCAAACTCGGTATATTCCCTTATTAGGACACCACACCCTGCCCTGCCATCCTCCGCCACCGACCCGTCACAATATACATGTAAACTGTTGCCTCTTGGTAACCGAGATATCATGCTTCCATACAAACACCGTAATTGTCCCGGTTCATGGTGAATCTTTTTCACCTTGAGGGGTACAATTTCAACATCTATTTTCTGTACTTTCCAGGGAGCAGACCTATTACACTGGTGAGAGGGTTTACAGCAGTCAAGTACATCGTATTTCCTGAGGTAATGAGCTAATTCCCTCGTGTAGCGTGTCTCCCTCAGTTTCCTGGAAGTGTGTACGTCACTTAAGCAGGTCTGAACACTCTGAAACGTCTCATCCCCTCCTTTTCTCCGCATGAAATGAATAGATACTCTAGTGTTAATGTCACGGACTCTATCATACACACTCTGTAAATTTAATTCCATTCTCATTATTTCAATCATTGCATTTCTTTGACATCCAAGAATAATCCTCATAGCATCGTTCTGTATCAGCTCTATTTTTTTTAATTCTGCCTTGGCCTGTGTAAGACAATACGGGTGTTGCGTAGTCTATCAGGGACCGAACAGCGCTTATGTATAACATCCGCAAGATGGGTACCCCAACACCTTTACCAGAAAGGGCCAGTGGTTTTAGAGGATGCAGACGGGCTTTACATAAGGTGCTGATATGATTTAATTCAACATTTTTACTCTCACATGTGTATCCAACATACATGCCCAGATACTTGTACTTCTGAACACGGCTCAGTTCCACACCATTTAGATTAAGTGTTATATTTCTTCGTTTCCTATACTCATATTTGGTTGTGTCTGCATTTTTAACTAAGCCTAACTTGTGACAGGTTGTACCAAATATATTAAGAGCAGTTTGTATTTTGTTCCCAGAAGTACCTTGTATAAGAATGTCATCAGCATATATGATCGTCGTGACCCCTGTAGGATACATCTCTGATGTTAATCTGTTCATTAATACATTGAATAAGGTGGGACTTAAAACTCCCCCTTGGGGGGTACCTAACTGAAACATCCGTTCCTAGGACATGTATCCCTGGAAATACACCTGACCTTTTCTGCCTTGTAGATCAAATTGACTTTAGATTTGACTTTATCAAATGCTCCTTGCAGATCAACAAAAACTCTAAAATTGTCATCCACATTAGACAAACACTTTAAGAGACAATCCGCAGTACTTTTGCCTTTGAAAAAACCAAAGAGATTACTGGACATGCTATCACCTACAAGGTAGAGTAGCCTATTTAACAAAATCCTTTCCATCATTTTACAAAAGCAGGATATTAAGGAGACAGGCCTGTATCCTCCGTCTGACATAGGGACAGGAATGATGACAGCCTCTTTCCATTTTCTTGGTAACTTTCCCTCTCTATAACTCATATTAAACAAATCAAGTAAGGGACTAGGTTTCATACCGGCTAAATAATTAAGAATGTCATACGTTACGCCATCTTTCACCGGAGCAGTAGAACTGCCACTTTTTATAGCATCCAGTAGCTCATCGGGAGTTATCTCAGTTCATGTTACAGATCTTGTATTTATGGCACATAAAGTTACTCCATTTCTAATATTTTCCCATGACTCAATGGTGACTCTTGTGTCTTCAGGTAAGGACTCCATTCCAGCAGCACTAGCTCATTTATCTACTAACTCAATAGCAACCTTCCCTGGATCTGAGTGAGCAATGATTTTGGTCTTACAACTCCTGATTTCATTTACTGCTCTCCATATGTCTTTAAGATTTTTAGGATTACCAATGGACTGAGCAAAGTCTTGCCAGTATCTGTCCTGCGCCTCCTTCCTCACCTGACTACATTCCCTAGTCACTTCCAACATTGTATTTTTCTCTTCATCCCTCATTCCATTTTTAACCAATTTTTATGTGCACTCCGTAGCATTCTCTCCCACCCCTTAACTTGCTGATCATTGGAATATTTAAATTTCTTAGGTCCATGCGTCTTGCTTTCCCTGCCCCCGTTATTTTCCCTCTGTACTAATTTCTCTATATTCTCGACCATGTCCTCGTAAAAACCATCAACGCAGAGCGGCGTGTATTGTTGATACCAATCTCCCATATTTTGAATACAATAATTTTTCATATCTTTATTAATAGTTAGCCTTTTCCTTTGAAAGTGAACTTGTTTTTTTCCCCAGTGGTAATTCAACGTTCATGGCAAAGTGGTCACTAAGTAGTTCCTGAACAACCCGAGCCTCCCCCCCCCTAATCCCCTGAGAGTTTAAAATACAGGCATAGTCAAGCCGTCCTCCCCTGATGTGAGTTGGTTCATTGTTTCCCAAGAGACAGGTATCTGGATGATCTTGCAGGAACTGTAACCACTTGACCCCATTAGCATTAATACCACCCACTGTCCCAAGGCTTGTGTGCCGAGCATTAGGGTCCCCAATGACCAGTGAAGGATTAGTATAAATGCAGTCAGGTAGATAATGAGAGTCGAAGCAGTTCCTGGATACATACAAATTAACTACAATAAATTCCCCTTCCCTTAAGATTTCTCTGTTAAGTACCACGAGGGCAGTTTTCACTCCTGTAAGGTTATCACTTCCTTCAGATGAATGTTCTTGGTGTCACTGGAAATTAAAGCTTATACATGGTCACTCGGGGTCACTTGAGGTGAAGGTCTATATAATACTTGGTGAGTCTTGACTAACTAGGAAGAGTCACGGCCTCAGAGTGGGGTCTGCCGCCGGTGGCCTGACACTGACAGCTCGAGCCAAACGTAGAGCACGATTCTTCCTTATTTTTCATCGTATGTCTGGAAAAGTATTATAATTGACTACTAATGATATTTATTCTGTTGGATTATTATGGAAGTTTATTGTGGTGAATTATTATTAGATTTGAATTTATATTGAAGGTGATTTTGGTAAATTATTGAAGTTATTGTGGGAAATAAACATGGAGGGTCACTGTTTAGGGTTATTATGGAGGTTTATTCTTGAAGGTTATTGTGATGAATTATTATGAAGGAGTATTGTGCTTGATTATTATTGAGGGTTATTTTGGTGGTTTATTAAGGAGGATTATTGTGGGTTATGATTATGGAAGGTGATTATTGTGGGTAATGATTATGGAAGGTGATTGTTGTGTGTTGTTAGAGAGAGTTATTGTTGATTATTATTATAGAGGTAATTGTTGAGTATTATTATTAACATATATGGGGTTATTGTTGTGGATTACTCTTAAGGGTTATTGTGAAGAATTATTTTGATGATTATCCTGTTGGAAAATTATGGAGGATTATTGTTATAGATTATTATTTAACGTTATCGTTGAGGATGATTATAAAGGGTTATTGTTGAATTTTATTATTATAGGTTAATGTTCAAGTTTATTATTAAAGGTTAATGTTGAAGTTTATTATTAAAGGTTAATGTTGAAGTTTTTTATTGAAGGTTAATGTTGAAGTTTATTATTAAAGGTTAATGTTGAGGTTTATTGTGGGGCTTATTTTGGTGGATTATGTTGTAGGTTTACTGTGCTGGATTATTAAGGACGTAAGACGATGCTTGTTCAAGAACTAAACCCTGTGGTTCTCCACTAGTAACTCTCCTCCAGTCAGACACATTGTCTCTGATTAACGCCTTCATCAATCTGTCAGTTAGAACATTTTTCATCCATGACAGAAGTCTCCCTGTCACCCCGCTGGCATGTTCCAGGTTCCAGAACCGCCTCTTATGTAGGACTCTGTCAAAAGCCGTTTTTTTTAGGTCCAGAGAAAGACAGTCAACCCAGGCACCGCTTTCCTATATTATCTCTGTGGCTCTATCTTAAAAAGTAAGTAGATTTGTTACACAGGATCATCCGGTTCGAAAATCACTTTTTTTGTCCATTATTATGTCATTACTCTCGAGGTGTTCAATCCATATAGCTTTAACTATTTTTTCTAGTGTTTTGACTACCTCGCTTGTTAATGACACGGGTCAATAATTTAGAGGATCCTCTCGACTATTATTTTCATAGATTGGTACTATGTTTGCCTTTTCCATATATCTACTAAGATTCCTGTGCACAAGGATTTCTGAAATATTAATTGGAGTGAAATGTTCAGCTAAGATGCACATTCTCGCAGCAAAGCCAACTGCTTTATTTCTTCCTAACCCTTTGAGTAATTTTTTCACTTTGCCTTGAGATACCTATGGATATACCGAACATCCCCTTCCCTCATTCTTGTGGCCTGCTTGACGTGTTGATACATGAATGTCTCCAGAATGAAGCTTACAAATCTGATTGTCGAAATGTTCTCCGTTCTTGCTTCGTACGCCTCCCAGTCTATTGGTTTGTAGTTGAAGTTCCCAAGTACCAACAATCGTCATTTATCTTTTTCTGTTTTTATTATAATCTTTCTTATGACCGTCATGAGGCCCCTTTCGTTGTCAAAGAGTTCCTCCTTAGTCCGTGTGTTACTTGCTGATGGGATGGGTAACCTGGGATGACTCAGAGGTCATAACAATCGTGTCACGAGTGATCGCTTTCATTCTTACCATAACAGGAGTGTTGTATTAAAATTTCTCTGTTAAATACCATGAGGACAGTTTTCACTCCTGTAAGTTCTTGGTGTCACTGGAAATTAAAGTGTATACATGGTCTCTCGGGGTCACTTGAGGGGAAGGTCTATATAATACTTGGCGAGTCTTGACTAATTAGGAAGAGTCACGGCCTCAGAGTGAGGTCTGCCGACGATGGCCGGACAGTCATCCGCTCGAACACTAGACATGAGATACTCTTCCTTTTTCTTTTTTCAACCTATAAATATAAATTTCAAACACAGGAAATCAATTAATAAGTAAACACAAGGAGCTGTAACATGGTTCCATATTAAAAAGTAATCTCGTAATATTTCATATGGAAAATTTTTTATTTCATATTCAATAACAAAGAAACGGGTCGCAATATCACATACTGATGTTGAGAAAGATTATTACGAAAGATAAGTCGACCAAGCCAGAACTCTGCTGAATTTATGAAATGTTCTGGAATCCCCAAACTGGAGCCCAATCATGGTTTTACAGGAAACCCGACCACACTCTGACCTTCGGTAATGACGATCACACTCTTACAATAGACTCAGATCACAATGAAGTCAAAATGACGTGATATATCAACGAAAATCATTTTGAGACAATGGAGTGACTTGAACTCCACAAGTCACTACATTACTCCAAAATTATTTTCATTGATATATATATAGATATTGTAATTTTAGTGTGATGTGTATTATTGTGAGGAATTTTTAAGAAAGGTTATTTTAGTAAATATTTTTGAAAGTTAAAGTGGTGAATTATTATTAATAGTGTTAGTAGCAATTATTAGAAGATTATTTCAGTAGATTATTTTGAAGGGTTATTGTGGAGCCATCTTCACGAACACTTCTTCCTTTTTCTAATTTCAATCTATAAATATTAATTCCAAACACAGGAAATTAATAAATAGGTAGACACAAGGAGCTGCAACACAGTTCCATATTATAATTTTGTTCACATAAAATTTCATATGGATAAGTATTATTTCTTTTTCAACAACAAAGAAACGGGTTGCATTAACACATACTGATGTTGGGAAAGACAATTACGAAAGATAAGTCGACCAAGCCAGAACTCTACTGAATTTAATTTAAGGTTGTGGCGGGCACAAACCGGAGCCAACCAGGGTTTTACTCCCAACCCGACCACACTCAGGCCTTTGGTAATGACGTTCACACTCTTACAATAGACTCAGATCACAAAGAAATCACAATGACGTGATAAATCAATAAATATAATTTTGAGGCAATGGAGTGATTTGAACTCCACAAGTCACTACATTACCTCAAAATTATTTCCATTGATCTATGATGCTATTGTGATTTTACTAAAATGAGGGTTATTGTGGTGAATTTTAATTAAGGGAGGGTTATTGTAGTAACTAATTTTGAAGGTTAAAGTGGTTAATTATTGTTAATAGTGTTAGTGGTAATTATTTAGAAGGTTATTTTAGAAGATTATTTTAAAGCGTTATTGATGTGGATTAATTCCTAAGGATATTGTGGTTGATTATTATGGAGGTTTATTTTGGTGGATTATTACGGAGAGTTATTGTTGTAGATTATTGAGGAGGGCTATTGTTGTTTAATATAATTGAGGTTTATTGTGGTGGCTTATTAAGAAGGGTTAATATGAGGAATTATTATAGTGAGTTATTGTGGGGGATTATTGTTGATATTTATTTTGGTTATTGTGGTTATTGTGTTGGATTATTATGGAGGATTATTCTCTTGTATTATTGTGGAGGGCATAATGAGAAGGGTTAATGTGGGGAATTATTATAGAGAGTTACTGTGGGGGATTATTGTTGATATTTATTTTGGTGAATTAATATGGAGGGTTATTTTCATATATCATGTAGGAGGTTATTGTAAGAAATTATATTTGTGATTTATTGCGGATGGTTATTATGGTGAGTTATTATGGATGATTATTAAGTGGATTATTATATTGCATATTATGGATTTTATTGGGGTGAATTATTATAATGAAATATTTTGTTGGATTATTATAGAGGGTTATTGTTGAGGCTTATTATGAACAGTAGCTGTTGAAGATTACTATGAGAGGTAGTGTTGTGGATTCATATGAAAGGTTATTGTGTTGGAATATTATGGAGAATTATTCTCTTGTATTATTGTGGAGGGGTTTTGGAGCCTTATTATGAAGGATTACTTTGGAGGATTTTTATTCAGGGTTATAGTGCTGGATTATTATTAAGTGTTATAGTTGAGGATTATTATGCACGGTTATTATTGTGGCAAATATCTGGAGAGTTATTTTTGTGATTATTCTGGAGAGTTATTTTGAATGAATATTGCGGAGGACTATTCTTGTGGATTATTAGGTATATTTATTGTAGTAGATAATTATTGATGGTTATTATAAATAGTTATTATTATGGACATTTCTTCTGTGGGATTTTTATTTAGAGTTATTGTGTTGGATTACTATTTAGAGTTATTTTGTTGGATTATTACAAAACGTTATATTGGTAGATTAATATGGAGTATTATTTTTGAGGATTATAGTAGAAGGCTGTTTTCGTGGATTATTAAGATAAGTTATTTGCGTGGATAATTTACAAATGGAATGCATTTGGAAGTGAAGTGGTGGAGGCAGACACCAAACAGTGTTATAAATGTAGATATGATGGAGCCCAATAGGCCCACAAACATGTGAATCAGCTGATTGACAGTTGAGAGCGGAACCAAGGAGTAGATACTCAACCCCCCCCCCCCACCTCGAATCACAACTACGTAAGTACATTATTCAAGACCGCTTGGTTGTCAGACAAGCAGCTCGATCGTTTACATGACCACACTTGGTCGTCAGATAAGCAGCTCCACAGTATACTTGACCACGTGGTTGCCACACAAGCTAATTACAAAAAAAAAATATGACCTTGTTGATGCAGGAGCAGCCACTCCACATGACCACGTGACTGTCAGTCCAGAGAGCTCTACAGTATACATGACTGTGTGATCACGTGGCTCCCTGACAATAAACTGGTTAAGTGATATCAAGTGAAACTAGATATCCCGTAATATCATGAACAGTGATTAAGACTGATATCTTAATAAAAAGAGTAAATCCTTTGAGTGTGTATTAATTGTAATATAAGTAAACACACACACACGGGTGACCTCTGATGACCCAGAGGTCATAACAGTCGTGTCACGAGTGATCGTACCGTTCTTACCAAAACAGGAGTGTTGTATTAGGATTTCTCTGTTAAGTACCATGAGGTCAGTTTTCACTCCTGTAAGGTTATCACTTCCTTCAGATGAATGTTCATGGTGTGACTGGAAATTAAAGCGGATACATGGTCTCTCAGGGTCACTTGAGGTGAAGGTCTATATAATACTTGGTGAGTCTTGACTAATTCGCAAAACACCGCTCTTGTGCCAGGTAAGTCCACTACAGGCTCACCATAGCCCGTGCTACTTGCCCCGCTCCTGTGCCAGGTAAGTTATGGGCTCACCATAGTCCGTGCTACTTTGAACTTGTTCTGAGTAACTAAATCTATAACAACAACAACAACTTGACTAATTAGGAAGAGTCACGGCCTCGGAGTGGGGTCTGCCGCCGGTGGCCGGACGGTCGTCAGCTCGAGCCCAAACTAGTTTACAATTCTTCCTTTTTGTTTTTTTCATCCTATGTCTGGAAAAGAATTTATATGGATTACTATGTAAGATTATTCTGTTGGATTATTATGGAAGTTTATTGTGGTGAATTATTATTAGAATTGAATTATTATTGAAGGTGATTTTGGTAGATTATTGAAGCTATTGTGGGAAATAAAAAGCGAGGGTCATTTTTTAGAGTTATTATGGAGCTTTTTTATAACTATTATAAAATTAATTGTAATATATATAACATATATATATTAATTAATTAATATATATATATGTTATATATACATATATATATATATATATATATATATATATATATATATATATATATATATATATATATATATATATATATATATATATGTATATATATATAATATATATATATATATATATATAATATATATATATATATATATATATATATATATATATATATATATATATATATATATATATATATATATATATATATATATATATATGTGTGTGTGTGTGTGTCGTACCTAGTAGCCAGAACGCACTTCTCAGCCTACTTTGCAAGGCCCGATTTGCCTAATAAGCCAAGTTTTCATGAATTAATATTTTTCGACTACCTAACCTACCTAACCCAACCTAACCTAACTTTTTCGGCTACCTAACCTAACCTAACCTATAAAGATAGATTAGGTTAGGTTTGGTAGGGTTGGGTAGGTTCGGTCATATATCTACGTTAATTCTAACTCCAATAAAACAAAATTGACCTCATACATAATGAAATGGGTAGCTTTATCATTTCATAAGAAAAAAATTAGAGAAAATATATTAATTCAGGAAAACATATTAATTCAGGAAAACCCGTGAAGAGCATCTCAGGGTATTGGTGGTCTGGCCGTTCAGAATAATGGAATTTCTTTCATAGGACTTAACCAAGAATATTCTAATAAGGCGGGAGTTTTTCTCCCGGCGATATTAAAGTTCCTCTCCTACCGACACATAAATTTTCTAACGCAACGAGAATCGCCTCTATAAAAGCATATTGATCGAATAAGAAACAGTAAGTTTTTTCCCCTGAGGTGGAACCATTTTCTGGACACCTGGGCGGGATAATGAGGGAGTTTGGCAGTAACTGTCCCTCCAAAATTTGATGGTAGCGCGTTTCAGTGAAGACCGCCGTTCTCTTCCTATTTCCTCAAAATACAGTCCACTTTTTTGTGTATTATTATATCCTGCCCTGAGGACGGTAGAGAGATGGGCGAGGAGGGAGGACGCGGACAGAGCCCCATCCCTGTCGCGTGAGAGACACTGGTTACCTCGGTGTTGGAGGTGGTGATGGCGCCTCCCGCTGCAGTGCTGCTGCGAGCGTGGTGGGGAGGGAAGGGAGAGGAACAGCTATACACCCGCCAGGGAAGGGGAATGATACAGTTATGGGGGAAGGGGAAAGGTGTTAAAGGAGGGAATAAGAGGGCGAGGAGGCGTGGCAGGGAGCTATGAGAGGGCGAGGAGGCGTGGCAGGGAGCTATGAGAGGGCGAGGAGGTGTGGCAGAGAGGTATACGAGGGCGAGGAGGTTTGGCAGGGAGGTATAAAAAAAGCGAGGAGGTGTGGCAGGGAGGTATAAGAGGGCGAGAAGGTGTGGCAGGGAGCTATGTGAGGGCGAGGGGGTGTGGCAGAAAGGTATAAGAGGGCGAGGATGTGTGGCAGGGAGGTATAAGAGGGCGAGAAGGTGTGGCAGGGAGCTATGAGAGGGCGAGGAGGTGTGGCAGAGAGGTATACGAGGGCGAGGAGGTGTGGCAGGGAGGTATAAAAGAGCGAGGAGGTGTGGCAGGGAGGTATAAAAGAGCGAGGAGGTGTGGCAGGGAGGTAGAAGAGGGCGAGGAGGTGTGGTAGGGAGGTATAAGAGAGCGAGGAGGGTTGGCAGGGAGGTATAAGAGGGCGAGGAGGTGTGGCAGGGAGGTATAAGAGAGCGAGGAGGGTTGGCAGGGAGGTATAAGAGGGCGAGGAGGTGTGGCAGGAAGGTATAAGAGAACGAGGAGGTGTGGCAGGGAGGTAGAAGAGGGCGAGGAGGTGTGGTAGGGAGGTATAAGAGAGCGAGGAGGGTTGGCAGAGAGGTATAAGAGGGCGAGGAGGTGTGGCAGGGAGGTATAAGAGAGCGAGGAGGGTTGGCAGGGAGGTATAAGAGGGCGAGGAGGTGTGGCAGGAAGGTATAAGAGAACGAGGAGGTGTGGCAGGGAGGTATAAGAGGGCGAGGAGGGTTGGCAGGGAGGTATAAGAGAGCGAGGAGGTGTGGCAGGGAGGTATAATAGGGCGAGGAGGTGTGGCAGGGAGGTATAAGATGGCGCGGAGGTGTGGCAGGGAGGTATAAGAGAGCGATGAGGTGTGGCAGGGAGGTATAAGAGGGCGAGGAGGTGTGGCAGGGAGGTATAAGAGGGCGAGGAGGGTTGGCAGGGAGGTATAAGAGAGCGAGGAGGTGTGGCAGGGAGGTATAAGAGGGCGAGGAGGTGTGGCAGGGAGGTATAAGAAGGCGAGGAGGGTTGGCAGGGAGGTATAAGAGAGCGAGGAGGTATGGCAGGGAGGTATGATAGGGCGAGGAGGTGTGACAGGGAGGTATAAGAGGGCGAGGAAGTGTGGCAGGGAGGTATAAGAGAGCGATGAGGTGTGGCAGGGAGGTATAAGAGGGCGAGGAGGTGTGGCAGGGAGGTATAAGAGGGCGAGGAGGGTTGGCAGGGAGGTATAAGAGAGCGAGGAGGTGTGGCAGGGAGGTATAAGAGGGCGAGGAGGTGTGGCAGGGAGGTATAAGAGAGCGAACAGGTGTAGTAGGGAGGTATAAGAGGGCGAGGAGGTGTGGCAAGAAGGTATAAGAGGGCGAGGAGGTGTGTGGCAGGAAGGTAAGGGAGGGCGAGGTGTGACAGGTGGTAATGAGGGGGCAAGATGGGCTGAGGCGGGGAAAGTTATAGTGAAAGTGAAACGAACATGAGTGCGAACGTGAAACACGGCAGTGAACGGGCTAAAGCAAGATGATGAGTAAGGGTGAAAGTGACACGGAGAAATTAACAGGTTGATAATTTTTTTTTATTATTAGGTTTTGCCATTTCTATTTTGATCTGCTAGTTTGGAATCTAAACTTTTTTGGATCTAAATTTTTGTTTGTGGCCACATTAATTTGGGTATTTAATTTCTTTTGTTTTTGCATGCATCAAAATGTTCGGAATTTGATGAGGAGCTTGAAAATAATATTTCTACTTTGTTCGAATTCAAATGTAATATAAGTGTAACACTGATTTTAGTGCAGTTTAGATCGATTTACAGTGAACAGTAAAGTGCATTAACTAAGAATTTTTCATAAGTTTGGAAATATTCTTCTTTTTATTAATACATGAGGTACATCTGTATTTGTGCAGCTACCCTAGACTATATGAAGGGGAGTACAGTGTGTCAAAAAAGCTAAATACGTGTTGCTAAAAATTCCCCATCACACAGGATGGTTAGTCATACAGAGGCATGTGATAGGCAGTCTGCACTGGCAGACTCCAGATGCATTTTGAGGATATCATTAACACAAGATTGAATAAGGTAGCAGTGGTAATTAAAGTCCCCATCTCGCAGGATGGTTAGTCATACAGGGCCATATGTTTAGTAACCTGCACTGGCAAATTTTGGGTGCAATATGAGGATATCTTTAAGAACACGTGAGTGAATAAAATAATTGCAAAGCTCCAGGTACCTCATGCCAACTGGTCTGAAAGGTCTAATAACTGGGCATTCGGTGATGTACTGTGGGAGATCATGCCGCAGTTCCTGCTCACAGAGTTTGCACCTGGAGTGCTCAGGATTGGGAGATCCGTCACCTGAAGCCACATGCCACAGGTAACGGTAACCCAACCTGATCCTGGTCACCCCTGTGTCGCACAGTCTGGTGGACGTTTTGTGATGCCCATAGATATAGGTTTCAGATCAGAACAAATCATAACTTTTAATACTAGTTCTTTCAGGTCGTTGGGAGTCAGTAATTTCTTTCCTATCAGACCTGAGTGTTTAGACCAATACAGTTTTTACATAAGAGATGGGGATACCTAGATCTAATTCAACTTCATCTTTGTTGCACGCTAATTTGGCTGCAATGTCTGACTCATTATGATGGGTTATATTTATGTGACAAGGTATCCATATAAAAGAGATTCGAGACCCTTTACTCTCTGCAGCAATTAGATCATTTATAAATGGAAGTATGAGGTTCTTGCTATCGATCTTCCAGGAGAAGTTTTCGATTGCTTGAAGAACAGACTTTGAATCACAAAATATTATTCTTCCTTCAATGTTTTTTAGTGTGCTGATTGCTTGTTGTAGTGCTGCTAGTTCTGCTTGTGTGGAGGTTAGCCAGTTGTTTAACCTGACATTGACAGTCTTTGTGCAAATATTATTTCTATAAAACCTACATGTTGCTGCAGTCCGTCCAGTACAAGATTGGACTGAGCCGTCGTTGTAGACACAGTGCTCATGAGATCTTAAATTCTCGATGGAGGAGGCAATTGTTTCGAGTGTTACAGCCTTGAGAAGAGCAAGATTCTCATTATCTTTCTTTGTGACAGGTGTGTATGATACTTGAATGGTGGGGTACAGATAAAGAGGAATATCAGAGGCAGGTAGATTGCACTTAAAAGGAATGTAGAGTTTAATGAGATTGTAGGCATTTTTTCTCAGCTATTTATCATAAAAGGAGTGAGTTGGTATGTCGGCACCAGTCAATAGGGTGTTAACAGCACTCAATAATTTGTCTCTTAGGAATGCAGGAGATGTAGGGTCACTCTTGACTTTAAGGCAAAAGGTACAATTGACGTGCATGATTCTCTCTAGTATGGTTGGAAGCTTCAGTTTTCCCTCATGTTGATGATTCTTGTGAATCTTGGAAATATTCGGCCTATAGTAATTGTTAAAAGTCTACGGTGTATGCAACTATAATTTCACTACATCAAGAATTATCGAAGTTTGGATTGCTGGTTCAGCCGTGACGACGAGCGGACGTCTGGACACTTGCTCCGCCTGAGGGCCGCCGAAACACATTTCGTTTCGCGGTGTTACCCATAGGGTCTAATACTGCCGTTTGGCGTTTCTGTTCAACGGTCCGGTTTGTACGACGCCTGGCACATATCCCATCTGGGATAACAGGATATCTTCTCGAGGTTATCTTAAGATGATTTCGGAGCTTACCGTCCCCGCGGCCCGGTCCTCGACCAGGCCTCCTTTTTGTTACACACCCCCAGGAAGCAGCCTGTATTAGCTGTCTAACTCCCAGGTACAAATTTACTGCAGATAGTGGCAAGATTTTGAACGTTTTCTGGCTGGTCCTTCGGGTGGGTTGATGTTGTTCGACGAGAGGTACCGGGAGTTGGCGGATCTTGGTGTTCTTGTGTGGCCTCAGACTTGGTAAGCGCCTGGCTTCTGTTCTGCCGGGGGGAAGGGGGCACTGGATGATCTTTTGCGTAAGTTAGGGGCCAAGTTTTTGCTTTGCTACCCATTGTTCTCCGTGAGGGGCGTGGCCGGTGCTTGCCTTCATGGGAAACTCTTAGGGTTCCCCAATCATCTTCTCATCAATGTATTAGTTTCCGCCGACCGGCAATATTCATTAAACAATAAGGCTTTACGATTTACTCTTCCAAGGTACGCCGGAGCGCATCCGATCCCTCGATCGTCGTCGCCCCTAAATAAGGATGTCATGTATAGTGACCAGCCGTCGACAACTATTGGGGCAAATCTGTGTAAAGTTTATTAATGTAATAAGGAATCGACTTTAATCCTAAATTCGTTAAACATTACTGGAATATGTTTTGCTTGCTGGGAACATTTGGGCGACTGTAGTGTTCATGGACCAGTGTCATCGATGGTGATGCTTTGCTGTGCTTACAGGTTATCTGAGTTTAACTGAGAGCCACTAACACTAGTGGTCTCGACGAGGACAGGAAGCCGGCGGCTTGTGGAAGGTCCGCTCCCTTTGCCCAGATGACAATTCTTATCGAGGTTAAGTAAGTAATTATCAAAAGAAGGCACTAAGCCGGGAAGGCTATGTATCACCATCATATGTGTGGGATAATCATAGGGCGCTAAATACTAAGGATGCCACTATGAGGATAGAAACGTCTAAGGTGAAAGATATCAAAGGTATCCGTTTCACCTAGAATTCTATCGAGAGACAAGTGACCGCGAGGGACGGTTGGAAAGCAAGACACGTGTTCGTCCGGGAAGTCCGGACATTTTAAAAGACAAGATCGTGGGAGGGACAATGCACTGTCGACAATAGGGAGCAGGGCGGTGCTTCATTAGGTGTCCTTGAGTTATGCGTGTATGGCTAATGGCCTGTCGAGGATAGATTCTGATTTTCTGAGGTGTTGTGAGCTGATTCGTCATTTCCTGAGGACCATTAAATTTTCAGCGACGATTGAAAGCTCAGTCATATAATGGGTTCATGAAGTGTTTCCTCGCTCTGAGGTTGTCCCCACCGCTGGCCACATGATGGTCTGCTTCAAATCCCCTCCTTCCATACTACTCTTTTTTAATAAATGACTTCTATTCCTTGTCTTTCTTTCCCGAGCTTTAACTTTATATATTGTTACCAGGTTTTGGGCAATGGTCCCAGTAGATTTATATATGACTTGCAAGACTGGTATGGATTTAATCGCATGAAGGTTGCTAGGCTGCAAATACCCGCAAGAGAGAGGCATTTCAATACACTATGCACATGCAGCATGGCAATCCTGATGGACACATTTCTAGGGGTAAGGAACAATTATTATACATTATTTATATAACTGTAACTATGTAAGAATTATAACCCTCTTTCTTTGCATTAACGATAAATAATAAAATTGTTCTTTTAAAATAATGACATTACTCACTGTGGCAAAAGTGATATTGCTTAATCTCCTCTCAAAGTGCAGACCTTGACTCAGCGGCAAATTAAAGGCAGGAAAAAAAGTATATGAGTGTAGAAGAACAATGTGACATGACCACTAAGTATCGGAAAGTGTAGCACTGAAGTTTAATTTGAAAATAAAGTAATGGTGACAAATTGTTTTACTTAAGCATGTAAAAATCATAAAATAGTTGAAGTATGAACATAGGAGCCAATATTAAATTTATGTTAAAGCTTGCTTACCATCCAGAAAGTTAGTTAGTTGCTTAATGCACAAATATAACACTTAAATTGATGATTTTTTCATCTTAACTATATATTATACTTTCGTAAATATCGTATACAGTACTTACATTTTGTTTGACTTATTTGATAATATAGATTAAAACATATTCTAACGTTACATAATCTAGTACTATATAATATTATCGTATAATTTTGTCAAACTTTAATTTAAAGTCAAACCTTAAATTTTTCAGTGAGGTACAAATAATTCCTGTACCAAAGTGTACAATGCCTTTGACAAAGTATTTCAGTTACAATATTCATACTCAGGAAGTGGCAGGGAATTGTATGCAAAGTATTCCATTGCGTGTTAAGTACAGTAATGCCATTGGTGTGCTGACTGTAACTGGACGAATAGAATCAAACCATACATCCTCCATTATTTATGAATGCAGAGAATATTCAAGTAGTATTCTAAATAAATTTATATTGAAATAGAGTATACTGTACTGTAAGGAAAGCCACATCATAATTACTTTCTAATAGTAGTAGTAGTAGTGTCACTTACCCTTCATTATAAGTTCTAATTCAAACTTTTCATAATTTGTCATAACATAAATTTCAAACTCAGGAAATAATTTAATGAACAAACAAAAGGAGCTGCAATACAGTTCCATATTTCAATTTGTCCTCATAATATCTCATATGGGAAAATAATATTTCATATTCAGTAAATGAAAAAAAAAACCGGTTGCAATAACACATACTTGAGAAAAATTATTACGAACGATAAATAGACCAAGCCAGAACTCTACTGAATTTAATGGGAGGTTCTAGAGGCCCCAAACCGGACCCCATCTAGGGTTTTACAGTCGACACTACCACACTCAGGCCTACGGTAATTGCGTTCACACTCTTAAGCCGCACTCAGATCGCGGTGAAATTGAACCCGTTCTCGCACTTGCTTATAGTCAATATCTTGCTTATGAATAAGTGGAAATGTGGCATATTAATTTATTGTGAATATTTGAGTTTACCTTGAAAAGCTGAATATAAAACCAAAACCTAACCTAACCTTCTTAGTATGTTAAGATATTACAATTAGTACTGAACCTATACATATATTGATATTACAGTTTTATAAAAAAAATAAAAAAATAAAAATATTTAAATAAATTGTAAAGTAACTCAGGATATTGTCAAATTTTGTATAAAATCTCTATTGTTTAATAAAACTGAGAAAAAAAGTTAGTGCCTTGAAAGAAATATAGCTTGGAATATGTCACATACGTACTAATTTATAAGCGAAATAGTGACTATAAGCAATATTTCATATATGTGCTGTCTTGTGTGAGAGCAGGTTGTGAAATCATAATGACGTCATATATCAATGGATATCATTTTGAGGCATCGGAGTAAATTTAACTCTTCAAGTCACAACAATACCTCAAAATTATTTCCATTCGTACATGATGCTATTGGGATTTCACTGTGATGAGAGTTATTGTTCTGAATTTTAAGGCAGGGTTATTGCAGTAAATAATTTTGAAAGTTATAGTGGTGAATTATGATTAATACTTTTAGTGGTAATTATTTTGAAGATTATTTTGAAGGGTTATTGCGGAGGATTAATTCAGAGTGTGATGGTGGTAGATTATTATGGAGATTTCATTTTGTGGATTATTATTGAAAGCTATTGTTATTAGTTATTATGGCTGTTTATTGTTATTGGTTATTATAGCAGGTTATTGTGGTGGATTAATACGGAGGGTTATTGTGGTGGATTATTGCGACAGTTATTGTTGATTAATATAATGGAGGATTATTCTTAAATTTTAAATTAAAATTATTTAACTAAAATTAAATTAAAATTAAATTAAATTAAAAATCATTTTTTTATTCAAGAAAAGTACATACATTTATGAAGAGTTACAAACATACTGTTGGATTTATAGATAGAGATAGTACATACAAAACCTAAAGCCACTAATACGCATAGCGTTTCGGGCAAGGTGTGGGGGTAAAAACACTTAGACTAAAACTTAATAGTAATTGGAATTAAAGTATAAATTATGTTGAAAAAAGGAAAAAGGGGGGGGGGGAACATGGCAGAAATCAGTAATTATACAAGTTGGTAAACAAGCAACATTGTTTCAAATAGCAAGACATGGAATGACATTTAGGGGGTAAGCTAGGTTACATGGAGTTAATTAGGTAGTAGTTAATTTTACTCTTAAACTGGTTGAGAGAGGTACAGCCTTTGACATGATTGAGGAGGTCATTCCACATTCTGGATCCCTTGATTTTTACAGCATTTCTAATTTTAAATATATAGAGTACACATGAGAGGATGTGCAGTAACTTAATATCTAACATATTCAAAGATATGAGTATGGGTACTGAGTGCTGTCTGGGGCAAAAGTTAGATATTGTTCTAATAGCAGCTTTCTGTTGAGTATTTTGAGGACGTAAATGATTTTGTGTAGTAGAACCCCAAACACAAATGCCATAATTGAGATAAGGATTGATGAGAGAGTAATAGAGCGTCACCAGGGCATAATATCTGATCTTAGTAAGAATGCCAACAGTTTTAGCAACGTTTTTTGATATATTGAGAATATGTCTTTGGAAATTCAGCTTGTTATCGATGAGAACACCATGGAATTTGCCATGAACTTTATTACTAGTTTAGATATTGTTTATTCTTAGATTAATTTGATTTGAGGATTTATTGCCAAACAAAATATAGAAAGTTTTGTCAGTGTTAAGGGTGAGTTTATAAGCAGTTAGCCAAAGATGGATTTTATTTAGCTCAGTATTCACTGTGACATTTAGAGCAAGAGGGTCAGGACTGGAGAAAATGAAGGTTGTGTTATCAGCAAATAGAACTGGTTTGAGGTGTAGTAAGGCATGTGGAAGGTCATTAATGTAAAGGGGAAAGAGGAGATGGTGAAGTATGCTGCCCTGAGGTACACCAATGTTGATGGGAAGGGAGGGAGAAATGGAATTATTCACAGAAACATACTGGAGACTGTCAGTAAGGTAAGACTGAAAATATCTGAGGGAGTGACCTGTGACTCCATAATGATGTTATTTAAGAAGAAGGTTTTGGTGGTTGAGAGTGTCAAAAGTCTTACATAAGTCAACAACTAACTCAACAGGGAACTCATTTTTATCAATAGCTGCATGTAGCAAGTTAATCATACTAATAAGTGCATCGTTAGTGTTTATTTTTTTTTAAGGTGGGGGGGTCTGAAGCCATATTGGAAAGAACTAAGTATATTGCGTTTGGCTAGATAATAGTACAGCTGCTTGTAGATTAGTTTTTTTTTGAATTTTGACAAGTTAAGTAGAACTGATATAGATCTGAAGTTGTTGACATCAGTGAGATGAGATGAATCAAGTGACTTGTTGTAAACCAATACAATGGAAGGAGCTAAAAATCTGGAGGCTTTTTTATAAATTAGAGTTGGTATCTCAGCAAGGGCACTATACTTTGTTTTAAGGGAAAGGATTATCTCATTGACATTAGTGGAATTAGCAGGCGTTAGGTACAGAGACTTTGAATACTCTGGTGGTATTCTGATGGCCTATTGGGAAGGGTTAATGTGGGGAATTTTTATGGAGAGTTATTGTGGTGGATTATTGTTGATGGTTATTTTGGTGAAATAATATGGAGGGTTATTGTGAAGGAATATGGGGGAGGTAATTGTGAGAAATTATTATGGAGGATTATTCTAATGCATTATTATTATAGAGCCTTATTGGAGTGAATTATTATAAGGGATATTTTGGTGGATTATTATCGAGGGTAATTGTGGTGGATTATTAGAGAGGGTTATTCGTAAGCCTTAGTATGAAGGGTTACTGTTGAAGATTACTATGGAGAGGTATTGTGGTGGATTCTTATGTAAGGTTGTTGTGATGGATTATTATGGAGGATTAATCTGTAAGATTATTATGGAGGATTTTTTGGTGGCCTGTTATGAAAGGTTATTTTGGTGGGTTATTATGGAGGTTATAGTGCTTGATTATTAAAGCTGGCTATTGTTGAGGATTATTTCGGATGGTTATTATTGTGATTTATATTTGGAGAGCTATTTTTGTAGATAATTGTGGAGGGTAATTTTGGTTGACTATTGTGCAACACTATTGTTGTGGATTATTAGATAGGTTTTTTGTAGTAGATAATTATTGATGGGTAATTAATATGGATATTTATTGTGGTGGATTATTGTTTAGAGTTATTGAGTTGAATTATTATTTAGAGTTATTGAGTTGGATTATAATTTAGAGTTATTGTGTTGGATTAGTACTTACAATTCCGCTGGATTATTATTAAAAGTTATTGTGTTGGACAGTACTAACAATTCTGTTGGATTATTATTTAGAGTTAATGTGTGGGATATTTCAGACCATTATTTTGGTAGATTATTATGGAGGATTATTTTTGTGGAGGGATATTTTCGTGGATTATTGGGATAAGTTAGTAGCTTGGATTATTTACAAATGGAATGCATTTGGAAGTGATGTTATGGACGCAGACTCCCTACAGTTACAAATGTAGATATTATGGAGACCAATAGGCCCAGAATCATGTGAATAAGTTGAATGACAGTTGAGATGCAGGAACAAAGAGCAGATGCTCACAAACGATTCACAACTAGGTAAGTACAATATACAAGACCGCTTGGTTGTCAGACAAGCAGCTCCACTGTATACATGACTACGTGATCACGTGGCTGTATGACAATTACTGACAACGAGATATCTACAACGTTTATGACTGATTTCTTAATAAAAAAGTAAATCCTTCGAATGTTGATTAATGAAAATATAAGTAAACACACAGACACGGGTGATCTCTGATGACGCAGAGGTCATAACATTCGTATCACGAGTGATCACTTTCATTCTTACCATAACAGGAGTGTTGTATTAACATTTCTCTGTTAATTACCATGAGAGCAGTTTTCACTCCTGTAAGGTTATCACATCCTTCAGATGAATGTTCTTGGTGTCACTGGAAATTATAGCATATACATGGTCTCTCGGGGTTACTTGAGGTGAAGGTCTATATAATATTTAGTGAGTCTTGACTAATTAGGAAGAGTCACGGCCTCAGAGTGGGGTCTGCCGCCGGTGGCCGGACAGTCGTCAGCTCGAGCCCATGTCACGATCTCTTCCTTTTTCTTTTTTCATCCTACTAATATAAATTCCAAACAAAGGAAATCAATTAATAAGTAGACACAAGGAGCTGCAACAGGGTGCCGTATAATAATGTTTTTCTCATAATATTCCGTATGGAAAAAGTGTTTTTTCTTATTCAATAACAAAGTAACGGGTTGCAATAACACATACTGATGTTGAGAAAGATAATTACGAAAGATAAGTCGACCAAGCCAGAACTCTATTGAATTTAAAGAAAAGTTCAAGAGGCCCCAAACCGGAACCCAACCAGGGTTTTACAGCCAACCCGACCACACTCAGACCTTCGGTAATGACGTTCACACACTTACAATAGACTCAGATCACAATGAAATAACAATGACGAGATATATCAATGAATTTCAGTTGGAGACAATGGAGTGACTTGCACTCCACAAGTCACTACATTACCCTAAAATTATTTTCATTGACATATGATGCCATTGTGATTTTACTACAATGAGGGTTATTGTGGTGAATTTTTAGGGAGGGTTATTGTGAAATTGAAATTGAAATAAGTTTATTGAGGTCAAATGCACACAAAGGGATGAGGTAGCTCAAACTATTCTCACCCCGTTCAGTACATCGTGTTAATACATACATATACACACATCAGGAACAATAAACATATTACCAAACATTCTGTGAGATAAACATCGACATTTCCTCCTTTACACAATTAGTATTGTACCAGACGTACATTAATACCTTTATGACCTAGGTATACTGTATAGACAATTTGCAAGAGACATGCAGATAATTCAACAAAAAATTACAGTCTTGGTGCAAAATTCTTATATCTCTCAAGAATATCATCAACCTTTCAGTTGTGACACATCCAGGCTATTTGTTCAGGAACAGTCCTTATCTCAGTGTTTCTATATACATTAATCAACGGACTATCAAGAATATAATGGGCAAGGGTGTGAGACCTTAACATACCACATAGTTTTCACTTCATGTCATTATCATGAACACCTATCCCATATTCCCAGTAATATTTGTACCCAAGCCTGAGCCGCATGTACACAGAGTCACTCCAAGCATTTCTCCTTTTACCATAAGAGAAATGGGGGTTTTGACTCACATACATGTAGTGTTGCATGGTTTGACTTCTCTCATACATTATACTTCTCCTCTCCACTTCTGCCTGTGCCTAAATATTTCTGATTTTGCTTCTGATTTGTCTCATTGTGAATTCACATTCAATGTCAACTTGTGGTTTTGATGAGGCACGTTTGGCCAAGTCATCCGCCACTTTGTTGAGCACTATTCCAACATGAGATGGAATCCACATGAATTTCACACTATGACCTCTCAGCTGTATCTCAGTTATCCTTTTCTTACAATCCTCAACTATGGACATGAAGACTGGGTTTCGACTGTTTAAGGAATCAAGTCCTCCTCGGCTATCGACAAATTCAAAAACATTTTTGTCGTCATGACACACTTCCTCCAAACACGCCAGAATGGCCTGCAGTTCAGCTTGTGTGGATGATATATAATTACTAAGTCGAAGTTCAATTATCCTGTCCATAGTCCCAAACTCGGTATATTCCCTTATTAGGACACCACACCCTGCCCTGCCATCCTCCGCCACCGACCCGTCACAATATACATGTAAACTGTTGCCTCTTGGTAACCGAGATATCATGCTTCCATACAAACACCGTAATTGTCCCGGTTCATGATGAATCTTTTTCACCTTGAGGGGTACAATTTCGACGTCTATTTTCTGTACTTTCCAGGGAGCAGACCTATTACACTGGTGAGAGGGTTTACAGCAGTCAAGTACATCGTATTCCCTGAGGTAATGAGCTAATTCCCTCGTGTAGCGTGTCTCCCTCAGTTTCCTGGAAGTGTGTACGTCACTTAAGCAGGTCTGAACACTCTGAAACGTCTCATCCCCTCCTTTTCTCCGCATGAAATGAATAGATACTCTAGTGTTAATGTCACGGACTCTATCATACACACTCTGTAAATTTAATTCCATTCTCATTATTTCAATCATTGCATTTCTTTGACATCCAAGAATAATCCTCATAGCATCGTTCTGTATCAGCTCTATTTTTTTAATTCTGCCTTGGCCTGTGTAAGACAATACGGGTGTTGCGTAGTCTATCAGGGAGAGAACAGTGCTTATGTATAACATCCGCAAGATGGGTACCCCAACACCTTTACCAGAAAGGGCCAGTGGTTTTAGAGGATGCAGACGGGCTTTACATAAGGTGCTGATATGATTTAATTCAACATTTTTACTCTCACATGTGTATCCAACATACATGCCCAGATACTTGTACTTCTAAACACGGCTCATTTCCACATCATTTAGAGTAAGTGTTATATTTCTTTGTTTCATATACTCATATTTGGTTTTGTCTGCATTTTTAACTAAGCCTAACTTGTGACAGGTTGTACCAAGTATGTTAAGAGCAGTTTGTGTTTTGTTCCCAGAGGTACCTTGTATAAGAATGTCATCAGCATATATGATCGTCGTGACCCCTGTAGGATACATCTCTGATGTTAATCTGTTCATTAATACATTGAATAAGGTGGGACTTAAAACTCCCCCTTGGGGGGTACCTAACTGAAACATCCGTTCCTAGGACATGTATCCCTGGAAATACACCTGACCTTTTCTGCCTTGTAGATCAAATTGACTTTAGATTTGACTTTATCAAATGCTCCTTGCAGATCAACAAAAACTCTACAATTGTCATCCACATTAGACAAACACTTTAAGAGACAATCCGCAGTACTTTTGCCTTTGATAAAACCAAAGAGATTACTGGACATGTTATCACCTACAAGGTAGAGTAGCCTATTTAACAAAATCCTTTCCATCATTTTACAAAAGCAGGATATTAAGGAGACAGGCCTGTATCCTCCGTCTGACATAGGGACAGGAATGATGACAGCCTTTTTCCATTTTCTTGGTAACTTTCCCTCTCTATAACTCATATTAAACCAATCAAGTAAGGGACTAGGTTTCATACCGGCTAAATAATTAAGAATGTCATACGTTACGCCATCTTTCCCCGGAGCAGTAGAACTGCCACTTTTTATAGCATCCAGTAGCTCATCGGGAGTTATCTCAGTGCATGTTACAGATCTTGTATTTAAGGCACATAAAGTTACTCCATTTCTAATATTTTCCCATGACTCAATGGTGACTCTTGTGTCTTCAGGTAAGGACTCCATTCCAGCAGCACTAGCTCATTTATCTACTAACTCAATAGCAACCTTCCCTGGATCTGAGTGAGCAATGATTTTGGTCTTACAACTCCTGATTTCATTTACTGCTCTCCATATGTCTTTAATATTTTTAGGATTACCAATGTACTGAGCAAAGTCTTGCCAGTATCTGTCCTGCGCCTCCTTCCTCACCTGACTACATTCCCTAGACACTTCCAACATTGTATTTTTCTGTTCATCCCTCATTCCATTTTTAACCATTCTTTATGTGCACTCCGTAGCATTCTCTCCCACCCCTTAACTTGCTGATCATTGGAATATTTAAATTTCTTAGGTCCATGCGTCATGCTTCCCCTGCCCCCGTTATTTTCCCTCTGTACTAATTTCTCTATGTTCTCGACCATGTCCTCGTAAAAACCATAAACGCAGAGCGGCGTGTATTGTTGATACCAATCTCCCATATTTTGAATACAATAATTTTTCATATCTTTATTAATAGTTAGCCTTTTCCTTTGAAAGTGACTTGTTTTTTTCCCCAGTGGTAATTCAAAGTTCAAACCAAAGTGGTCACTAAGTAGTTCCTGAACAACCCGAGCCTCCCCCCCTAATCCCCTGAGAGTTTAAAATACAGGCATAGTCAAGCCGTCCTCCCCTGATGTGAGTTGGTTCATTGTTTCCCAAGAGACAGGTATCTGGATGATCTTGCAGGAACTGTAACCACTTGACCCCATTAGCATTAATACTACCCACTGTCCCAAGGCTTGTGTGCCGAGCATCAGGGTCCCCAATGACCAGTGAAGGATTAGTATAAATGCAGTCAGGTAGATAATGAGAGTCGAAGCAGTTCCTGGATACATACAAATTAACTACAATAAATTCCCCTTCCCTTAAGATTTCTCTGTTAAGTACCACGAGGGCAGTTTTCACTCCTGTAAGGTTATCACTTCCTTCAGATGAATGTTATTGGTGTCACTGGAAATTAAAGCTTATACATGGTCACTCGGGGTCACTTGAGGTGAAGGTCTATATAATACTTGGTGAGTCTTGACTAATCAGGAAGAGTCACGGCCCCAGAGTGGGGTCTGCCGCCGGTGGCCGGACGGTCGACAGCTCGAGCCAAACGTAGAGCAAGATTCTTCCTTTTTTTTTCATCGTATGTCTGGAAAAGTATTATAATTGACTACTAATGATATTTATTCTGTTGGATTATTATGGAAGTTTATTGTGGTGAATTATTATTAGATTTGAATTTATATTGAAGGTGATTTTGGTAAATTATTGAAGTTATTGTGGGAAATAAATATGGAGGGTAACTGTTTAGGGTTATTATGGAGGTTTATTCTTGAGGGTTATTGTGATGAATTATTATGAAGGAGTATTGTGCTTGATTATTATTGCGGGTTATTTTGGTGGTTTATTAAGAAGGATTATTGTGGGTTATGATTATGGAAGGTGATTGTTGTGTGTTATTAGAGAGAGTTATTGTTGATTATTATTATAGAGGTAATTGTTGAGTATTATTATTAACATATATGGGGTTATTGTTGTGGATTACTCTTAAGGGTTATTGTGAAGGATTATTTTGATGATTATCCTGTTGGAAAATTATGGAGGATTATTGTTATAGATTATTATTTATCGTTATCGTTGAGGATGATTATAAAGGGTTATTGTTGAATTTTATTATTAAAGGTTAATGTTCAAATTTATTATTAAAGGTTAATGTTGAAGTTTATTATTAAAGGTTAATGTTGAGGTTTATTGTGGGGCTTATTTTGGTGGATTATGTTGTAGGTTTACTGTGCTGGATTATTAAGGACGTAAGACGATGCTTGTTCAAGAACTAAACCCTGTGGTTCTCCACTAGTAACTCTCCTCCAGTCAGACACATTGTCTCTGATTAACGCCTTCATCAATCTGTCAGTTAGAACATTTTTCATCCATGACAGAAGTCTCCCTGTCACCCCGCTGGCATGTTCCAGGTTCCAGAACCGCCTCTTATGTGGGACTCTGTCAAAAGCCATTTTTTTTTTTAGGTCCAGAGAAAGACAGTCAACCCAGGCACCGCTTTCCTATATTATCTCTGTGGCTCTATCTTAAAAAGTAAGTAGATTTGTTACACAGGATCATCCGGTTCGAAAATCATTTTTTTGTCCATTATTATGTCATTACTCTCGAGGTGTTCAATCCATATAGCTTTAACTATTTTTTCTAGTGTTTTGACTACCTCGCTTGTTAATGATACGGGTCAATAATTTAGAGGATCCTCACGACTATTATTTTCATAGATTGGTACTATGTTTGCCTTTTCCATATATCTGCTAAGATTCCTGTGCACAAGGATTTCTGAAATATTAATTGGAGTGAAATGTTCAGCTAAGTTGCACATTCTCGTAGCAAGCCAACTGCTTTATTTCTTCCTAACCATTTGAGTAATTTTTTCACTTTGTCTTGAGATACCTATGGATGTACGGAACATCCCCTTCCCTCATTCTTGTGGCCTGCTTGACGTGTTGATACATGAATGTCTCCAGAATGAAGCTTACAAATCTGATTGTCGAATTTTTCTCCGTTCTTGCTTCGTACGCCTCCCAGTCTATTGGTTTGTAGTTGAAGTTCCCAAGTACCAACAATCGTCATTTATCTTTTTCTGTTTTTATTATAATCTTTCCTATGACCGTCATGAGGCCCCTTTCGTTGTCAAAGAGTTCCTCCTTAGTCCGTGTGTTACATGCTGATGGGATGGGTAACCTGGGATGACTCAGAGGTCATAACAATCGTGTCAGGAGTGATTGCTTTCATTCTTACCATAACAGGAGTGTTGTATTAAAATTTCTCTGTTAAATACCATGAGGACAGTTTTCACTCCTGTAAGTTCTTGGTGTCACTGGAAATTAAAGAGTATACATGGTCTCTCGGGGTCACTTGAGGGGAAAGTCTATATAATACTTGGCGAGTCTTGACTAATTAGGAAGAGTCACGGCATCAGAGTGGGGTCTGCCGACGATGGCCGGACAGTCATCCGCTCGAACACTAGACATGAGATACTGTTCCTTTTTCTTTTTTCAACCTATAAATATAAATTCCAAACACAGGAAATCAATTAATAAGAAAACACAAGGAGCTGTAACATGGTTCCATATTAAAAAAAAATCTCGTAATATTTAATATGGGAAAAAAATTATTTCATATTCAATAACAAAGAAACGGTTTGCAATATCACATACTGATGTTGAGAAAGATTATTACGAAAGATAAGTCGACCAAGCCAGAACTCTGCTGAATTTATGAAATGTTCTGGAATCCCCAAACTGGAGCCCAATCATGGTTTTACAGGAAACCCGACCACACTCTGACCTTCGGTAATGACGATCACACTCTTACAATAGACTCAGATCACAATGAAGTCAAAATGACGTGATATATCAATGAAAATCATTTTGAGACAATGGAGTGACTTGAACTCCACAAGTCACTACATTACTCCAAAATTATTTTCATTGATATATAAAGATATTGTGATTTTAGTGTGATGTGTATTATTGTGAGGAATTTGTAAGAAAGGTTATTTTAGTAAATAATTTTGAAATTTAAAGTGGTGAATTATTATTAATAGTGTTAGTAGTAATTATTTAGAAGATTATTTCAGTAGATTATTTTGAAGTGTTATTGTGGAGCCATCTTCACGAACACTTCTTCCTTTTTCTAATTTCAATCTATAAATATTAACTCCAAACACAGGAAATTAATAAATAGGTAGACACAAAGAGCTGCAACACAGTTCCATATTATAATTTTTTTCTCATAAAATTTCATATGGATAAGTATTATTTCTTTTTCAACAACAAAGAAACGGATTGCATTAACACATACTGATGTTGGGAAAGACAATTACGAAAGATAAGTCGATCAAGCTAGAACTCTACTGAATTTAATGGAAGGTTGTGGCGGGCACAAACCGGAGCCAAACCAGGGTTTTACTGCCAACCCGACCACACTCAGGCCTTTGGTAATGACGTTCACACTCTTACAATAGACTCAGATCACAATGAAATCACAATGACGTGATAAATCAATAAATATAATTTTGAGGCAATGGAGTGATTTGAACTCCACAAGTCACTACATTACCTCAAAATTATTTCCATTGATATATGATGCTATTGTGATTTTACTACAATGAGGGTTATTGTGGTGAATTTTAATTAAGGGAGGGTTATTGTAGTAACTAATTTTTAAGGTTCAAGTGGTTAGTTATTATTAATAGTGTTAGTGGTAATTATTTAGAAGGTTATTTTAGAAGATTATTTTAAAGGGTTATTGATGTGGATTAATTCCTAGAGATATTGTGGTTGATTATTATGGAGGTTTATTTTGGTGGATTATTACGGAGAGTTATTGTTGTAGATTATTGAGGAGGGCTATTGTTGTTTAATATAATTGAGGATTATTGTGGTGGTTTATTAAGAAGGGTTAATATGAGGAATTATTGTAGTGAGTTATTGTGGGGATTATTGTTGATGTTTATTTTGGTTATTGTGGTTATTGTGCATTATTATGGAGGATTATTCTCTTGTATTATTGTGGAGGGCATAATGAGAAGGGTTAATGTGGGGAATTATTATAGAGAGTTACTGTGGGGGATTATTGTTGATATTTATTTTGGTGAATTAATATGGAGGGTTATTTCCATATATCATGTAGGAGGTTATTGTAAGAATTATATTTGTGATTTATTGCGGATGGTTATTATGGTGAGTTATTATTGATGATTATTAAGTTGATTATTATATTGCATATTATGGATTTTATTGGGGTGAATTATTATAATGAAAAATTTTGGTGGATTATTATAGAGGAATATTCTTGAGGCTTATTATGAACAGTAGCTGTTGAAGATTACTATGAGAGGTAGTGTGGTGAATTCATATGAAAGGTTATTGTGATGGAATATTATGGAGAATTATTCTCTTGTATTATTGTGGAGGGGTTTTGGAGCCTTATTATGAAGGATTACTTTGGTGGATTTTTATTGAGGGTTATAGTGCTGGATTATTATTAAGGGTTATAGTTGAGGATTATTATGCACGGTTATTATTGCGGCTTATATCTGGAGAGTTATTTTTGTGATTATTCTGGAGAGTTATTTTGAATGAATATTGTGGAGGACTATTCTTGTGGATTATTAAGTACATTTATTATAGTAGATAATTATTGATGGTTATTATGAATAGTTATTATTATTGACATTTCTTCTGTGGGATTTTTATTTAGAGTTATTGTGTTGGATTACTATTTAGAGTTATTTTGTTGGATTATTATTTAGAGTTATTGTATTGGATTATTGTTTAGAGTTATTGTGTTGGATTATTACAAAACGTTATATTGGTAGATTAAAATGGAGTATTATTTTTGTGGATTATTTTGGAGGGCTATTTTCGTGGATTATTAAGATAAGTTATTTGCGTGGATAATTTACAAATGGAATGCATTTGGAAGTGAAGTGGTGGAGGCAGACACCAAACAGTGGTACAAATGTAGATATTATGGAGCCCAATAGGCCCACAAACATGTGAATCAGCTGATTGACAGTTGAGATGCGGGACCAAGGAGTAGATACTCAACCCCCCCCCCCCCCGAATCACAACTACGTAAGTACAATATTCAAGACCGCTTGGTTCTCAGACAAGCTGCTCGACAGTATACAGGACCACACTTGGTCGTCAGATAAGCAGCTCTACAGTATACATGACCACGTGGTTGCCACACAAGCTAATTACAAAAAAATATGACCTTGTTGATGCAGGAGCAGACACTCCACCTGTCCACGTGACTGTCAGTCCAGAGAGGTCTACAGTATACATGACTGTGTGATCACGTGGCTCCCTGACAATAAACTGGTTAAGTGATATCACGTGAAACTAGATATCCCGTAATATCATGAACAGTGATTATGTTGACCAGACCACACACTAGAAATTGAAGGGACGACGACGTTTCGGTCCGTCCTGGACCATTCTCAAGTCGATTGTGATGAGGACAGGTCGATTGTGATGAGGACAGGCAACAATAATTTCACTACATCAAGAATCATCGAAGTTTGGAATGCTGGTTGAGCCTTGACGACGAGCGGACGTCTGGACACCTGCTCCGCCTGAGGGCCGCCGAAACACATTCTGTTTCGCGGTTTTACCCATAGGGTCTGATACTGCCGTCTGGCGTTTCTGTTCAACGGCCCGGTTTGTACGATGCCTGGCACATATCCTGTCTGGGATCACAGGATATCTTCTTGAGGTTATCTTAAGATGATTTCGGTGCTTAGCGTCCCTGCGGCCCGGTCCCTGACCAGGCCTCCTTTTTGTTACATAACCCCAGGAAGCAGCCATAACAGCTGTCTAACTCCCAGGTACCTATTTACTGCCGATAGTGGATAGATTTTGAACGTTTTCTGGCTGGTCCTTCGGGCGGGGTGATGTTGTTCGACGAGAGGTACCGGGAGTTGGCGGATCTTGGTGTTCTTGTGTGGCCTCAGACTTGGTAAGCGCCTGGCTTCTGTTCTGCCGGGGGGAAGGGGTCACTGGATGATTTTTTGCGTTAGTTAGGGGCCAAGTTTTTGCTTTGCTACCCATTGTTCTTCGTGTTGGCCGTGGCCGGTGCTTGCCTTCATGGGGAACTCTTGGGGCTCCCCAATCATCTTCTCCTCAATGTATTAGTTTCCGCCGACCGGCAATGTTCATTTAACAATAAGGCTTTACGATTTACTCTTCCAGGGTACGCCGGAGCGCATCCGATCCCTCGATCGTCGTCACCCCTAAATCAGGATGTCATGTATATTGACCAGCCGTCGACAACTATTAGGGCAAATCTGTGTAAAGTTTATTAATGTAATAAGGAATCGACTTTAATCATAAATTCGTTAAACATTAGAGGAATATGTTTTGCTTGCTGGGAACATTTGGGCGACTGTAGTGTTCATGGACCAGTGTCGTCGATGGGGATGCTTTGCTGTGCTTACAGGTTATCTGAGTTTAACTGAGAGCCACTAACACTAGTGGCCTCGACGAGGACAGGAAGCCGGCGGCTTGTGGAAGGTCCGCTCCCTTTGCCCAGATGACAATTCGTGTCGACGTTAAGTAAGTAATTATCAAAAGAAGGCACCAAGCCGGTAAGGCTATATATCACCATCATATGTGTGGGATAATCATAGGGCGCTAAATACTAAGGATGCCACTATGAGGACAGAAACGTATAAGGTGAAAGATATCAAAGGTATTCGTTTCACCTAGAATTCTATCGAGAGACAAGTGACCGCGAGGGACGGTTGGGAAGATAGACTCACGTTCGTCCTGGAAGTCCGGACATTCTACAAGGCAAGATCGTGGGAGGGACAATGCAGTGTCGACAATAGGGAGCAGGTCGCATTAGGTGTCCATGAGTTATGCGCGTATGGCCAATGGCCTGTCGAGGATAGATTCTGATTTTCTGAGGTGTTGTGAGCTGATTCGTCATTTCCTGAGGCCCATTAAAGTTTCAGCGACGATTGAAAGGTCAGTCATATAATGGGTTCATGAAGTGTTTCCTCGCTCTGAGGTAGTCACCACCGCAGGCCACATGAAGGTCTGCTTCAAATCCCCTCCTTCCATACTACTCTTTTTTAATAAATGACTTTTATTCCTTGTCTTTCTTTCCCGAGCTTTAACTTTATATATTGTTACCAGGTTTTGGCCAATGGTCCCAGTAGATTTATATATGACTTGCAAGACTGGTACGGATTTAATCGCATGAAGGTTGCTAGGCTAAAAAACCCGCAAGAGAGACGCATTTCAATACACTATGCACATGCAGCATGGCAATTCTGATGGACACATTTCTAGGGTTAAGGAACAATTATTATACATAATTTATATAACTGTAACTATGTAACAATTATAACCCTCTTTCTTTGCATTAACGATAAATAATAAAATTGCTCTTTTAAAATAATGACATTACTCACTGTGGCAAAAGTGATATTGCTTAATCTCCTCTCAAAGTGCAGCCATTGACTCAGCGGCAAATTAAAGGCGGGAAAAAAGTATATGAAAGTAGAAGAACAATATGACATGACCACTAAGTATCGGAATATGTAGCAGTGAAATTTAATTTGAAAATAAAATAATGGTGACAAAATTTGTTACTTAAGCATGTAAAATTAAAAAAATAGTTGAAGTATGAACATAGGAGCCTATAATAAATTTTTGTTAAAGCTTGCTTACCATTCAGCACTTAGCCAGTTTCTTAATGCATAAATATAACACTTAAATTAATGATTTTTTCATCTTAACTAAATATTATACTTTCGTAAATATCGTATACAGTACTTAAATTTTATCTGACTTATTTGATAATATAGATTAAAACATATTCTAACTTTACATAATCTATTACTATACAATATTATCGTATAATCTTGACAAATTTTAATTTAAAGTCAAACCTTAAATTTTTCAGTGAGGTACAAATAATTGCTGTACCAAAGTGTACAATGCATATGACAAATTATTTCAGTTACAATATTCATACTCAGGAAGTGGCAGGGAATTGTACGCAAAGTATTCCATTGAGTGTTAAGTACAGTAATGCCATTGGTTTGCTAACTGTAACTGGACGAACAGAATCAAACCATACATCCTCCATTATTTATGAATGCAGAGAATATTCTAAGTAGTATTCTAAATAAATTTATTTTGAAATAAAGTATACTGTAATGTAAGGAAAGCCACATCATAATTACTTTCTACTAGTAGTAGTAGTAGTAGTGTCACTTACCCTTCCTTCATTATAAGTTCTAATTTAAACTTTTCATAATTTGTCATAACTAACATGAATGCAATTTTTCATTTAGTTTTGATTTAGATTATCTCAGCATCATACAGTCATCTTACCTGTCAGTATCTTTGCATAATTATCAGCCATATACAATTTCTAAACCAGTCTAGAAATATTCAGTTTCTTGATTAATTAGGTGAGTCTTGACTAAGTAGGAAGAGTAACGGCCTCAGTGTGGGGTCTGCCGCCGGTGGCCGGACGGTCGTCAGCTCCAGCCCAGAATCATGTATTTTTTCTTTTTCAACATATTAACATAAATTTGAAGCTCAGGAAATAATTTAATAAATAAACACAAGGAGCTGCAATACGGTTCCATATTACAATTTGTCATAATATCTCATATGGAAAAATATTATTTCATATTCAGTAAATGAAAAAAACCGGTTGCAATAACACATACTTGAGAAAAATTATTACGAACGATAAATAGACCAAGCCAGAAGTCTACTGAATTTAATGGGAGGTTCTAGAGGCCCCAAACCGGACCCCATCCAGGGTTTTACAGTCGACCCGACCACACTCAGGCCTACGGTAATTGCGTTCACACTCTTAAGTCGCACTCAGATCGCAGTGAAATTGAACACGTTCTCGCACTTGCTTATAGTCAATATCCTGCTTATGAATAAGTGGAAATGTGACATATTAAGAATATTTGAGTTTACCTTGAAAAGCTGAATATAAAACCAAAACCTAACCTAACCTTCTTAGTATGTTAAGATATTACAATTAGTACTGAACCTATACATATATTGATATTACAGTTTTATAAAAAAAAAAATATTTAAATAAATTGTAAAGTAACTCAGGATATTGTCAAAATTTGTATAAAATCTCAATTGTTTAATAAAACTGAGAGAAAAAGTTAGTGCCTTGAAAGAAATATAGCTTGGAATATGTTGTGACACATACGTACTTATTTATAAGCGAAGTAGTGACTATAAGCAATAAGTCATATATGTGCTGTCTTGTGTGAGAGCAGGTTGTGAAATCATAATGACGTTATATATCAATGGATATCATTTTGAGGCATCGGAGTAAATTGAACTCTTCAAGTCACAACAATACCTCAACATTATTTCCATTCGTACATGATGCTATTGGGATTTCACTGTGATGAGAGTTATTGTTCTGAATTTTAAGGCAGGGTTATTGCAGTAAATAATTTTGAAAGTTATAGTGGTGAATTATTATTAATACTTTTAGTGGTAATTATTTTGAAGATTATTTTGAAGGGTTATTGCGGAGGATTAATTCAGAGTGTGATGGTGGTAGATTATTATGGAGATTTCATTTTGTGGATTATTGTTGAAAGCTATTGTTATTAGTTATTATGGCTGTTTATTGTTATTGGTTATTATAGCAGGTTATTGTGGTGGATTAATACGGAGGGTTATTGTGGTGGATTATTGCGACAGTTATTGTTGATTAATATAATGGAGGATTATTCTGAAATTTTAAATTAAAATTATTAAACTAAAATTAAATTAAAATTAAATTAAATTAAAAATTAATTTTTTTATTCAAGAAAAGTACATACATTTATGAAGAGTTACAAACATACTGTTGGATTTATAGATAGAGATAGTACATACAAAACCTAAAGCCACTAATACGCATAGCGTTTCGGGCAAGGTGTGGGGGTAAAAACACTTAGACTAAAACTTAATAGTAATTGGAATTAAAGTATAAATTATGTTCAAAAAAGGAAAAAAAGGGGGGGGGGAACATGGCAGAAATCAGTAATTATAAAAGTTGGTAAACAAGCAACATTGTTTCAAATAGCAAGACATGGAATGACATTTAGGGGGTAAGCTAGGTTACATGGAGTTAATTAGGTAGTAGTTAATTTTACTCTTAAACTGGTTGAGAGAGGTACAGCCTTTGACATGATTGGGGAGGTCATTCCACAGTCTGGATCCCTTGATTTTTACAGCATTTCTAATTTTTGAATATATAGAGTACACATGAGAGGATGTGCAGTAACTTAATATCTAACGTATTCAAAGATTTGAGTATGGGTACTGAGTGCTGTCTGGGGCAAAAGTTAGATATTGTTCTAATAGCAGCTTTCTGTTGAGTATTTAGAGGACGTAAATGATTTTGTGTAGTAGAACCCCAAGCACAAATGCCATAATTGAGATAAGGATTGATGAGAGAGTAATAGAGCGTCACCAGGGCATAATATCTGATCTTAGTAAGAATGCCAACAGTTTTATGATATATTGAGATTTTGTCCTTGGAAATTTAGTTTGTTATCGATGAGAACACCATGGAATTTGCCATCAACTGTATGACAATTACTGTCCACGAGATATCTACAACGTTTATGACTGATCTCCTAATAAAAAAGTAATTCTTTCGAATGTTGATTAATGAAAATATAAGTAAACACACACACACAGGTGACCTCTGATGACCCAGAGGTCATAACAGTCGTGTCATGAGTGATCGCTTTCATTCTTACCATAACAGGAGTGTTGTATTAAGATTTCTCTGTTAAGTACCACGAGGGCAGTTTTTACTCCTGTAAGGTTATCACTTCCTTCTGATGAATGTTCTTGGTGTCACTGGATATTAAAGCGTATACATGGTCTCTCGGGGTCACTTGAGGTGAAGGTCTATATAATACTTAGTGTATCTTGACTTATTAGGAAGAGTCACGGCCTCAGAGTGGGGCATGCCGCTGGTGGCCGGACGGTCGTCAGCTCGAGCCCATGTCATGTAGACCTCTTCCTTTTTCTTTTTTCATCCTTTTAATATAAATTCCAAACAAAGGAAATCAATTAATAAGTAGACACAAGGAGCTGCAACAGGGTTCCATATAATAAGATTTTTCTCATAATATTTCGAGTGGATAAAGTATTATTTCATTTTCAATAACAAAGAAACGGGTTGCAATAACACATGCTGATGTTGAGAAAGATAATTACGAAAGATAAGTCGACCAAGCCAGAACTCTACTAAATTTAAAGAAAGTTTCTTGAGGCCCCAAACCGGAGCCCAACCAGGGTTTTACAGCAAACCCGACCACACTCTGGTCTTCGGTAATGACGTTCACACTCTTACAATAGACTCAGATCACAATGAAATCACAATGACGAGATATATCAATGAATATCATTTTGAGACAATAGAGTGACTTGAACTTCTCAAGTCACTGAATTACCCCAAAATTATTTATATTGATATATGATGCCATTGTGATTTAACTACAATGAGGGTTATTGTGGTGAATTTTTATGGAGGGTTATTGTGAAACTGAAATTTAAATTGAAATAAGTTTATTGAGGTAAAATACACACAAAGGGATGAGGTAGCTCAAGCTATTCTCACCCGTTCAGTACATCGTGTTAAATACATACATATACACGCATCACAAACAATAAACATAATACCAAACATTCTGAGAGATAAACTTCTACATTTCCTCCTTTACACAAGTAGTATGGTATCAGATGTACACATAAATACTTTTCTGACCTAGGTATACTGTAAAGACAATTTGCAAGAGACATGCAGATAATTCAACAAAAAATTACAGTCCTGGTGCAAAATTCTTATATCTCTCAAGAATATCATCAACCTTTCCGTTGTGACACATCCAAGCTATTTGTTCAGGAACAGTCCTTATCTCAGTGATTCTATATACATTAATCAACGGACAATCAAGAACATAATGGGCAAGGGTGTGAGATCTTAACATACCACATAGTTTACACTTCGTGTCATTATCATGAACACCTTTCCCATATTCCCAGTAATATTTGTACCCAAGCCTGAGCAGCATGTTCACAGAGTCATTCCAAGCATTTCTCCTTTTACCTTAAGTGAAATGGGTGTTTTGACTCACATACATGTAGTATTGCATGGTTTGACTTCTCTCACACATTATACTTCTCTCCACTTCTGCCTGTGCCTGAATATTTCTGATTTTGCTTCTTATTTGTCTCATTGTGAATTCACATTCAATGTCATCTTGTGGTTTTGATGTGGCACGTTTGGCCAAGTCATCCGCCACTTCGTTGAGCACTATTACAACATGTGAAGCAATCCACATGAATTTCACACAATGACCTTTCAGCTGTATCTCAGTTATCCTTTCCTTACAATCCTCAACTATGGACATGAAGACTGGGTTTCGACTGTTTAAGGAATCAAGTCCTCCTCGGCTATCGACAAATACAAAAACATTTTTGTCGTCATGCCACACTTCCTCCAAACACGCCAAAATGGCCTGCAGTTCAGCTTGTGTGGATGATATATAATTACTAAGTCGAAGTTCAATTATCCTGTCCATAGTCCCGAACTCAGTATATTCCCTTATTAGGACACCACATCCTGCCCTGCCATCCTCCGCCACCGACCCGTCACAATATACATGTAAACTGTTGCCTCTTGGTAACCGAGATATCATGCTTCCATACAAACACCGTAATTGTCCCGGTTCATGATGAATCTTTTGCACCTTGAGGGGTACAATTTCGACGTCTATTTTCTGTACTTTCCAGGGAGCAGACCTATTACACTGGTAAGAGGGTTTACAGCAGTCAAGTACATCGTATTCCCTGAGATCATGAGCTAATCCCCTCGTGTAGCGTGTCTCCCTCAGTTTCCTGGAAGTGTGTACGTCACTCAAGCATGTCTGAACACTCTGAAACAGCTCATCCCCTCCTTTTCTCCGTATGAAACGAATAGATACACGAGTGTTAATGTCACGGACTCTATCATACACACTCTGTAAATTTAATTCCATTTTCATTATTTCAATCATTGCATTTCTTTGACATCCAAGAATAATCCTCATAGCCTCGTTCTGTATCAGCTCTATTTTTTTTTATTCTGCCTTGGCCTGTGTAAGACAAAACGGGTGCTGCGTAGTCTATCAGGGACCGAACAGTGCTTATGTATAACATCCGCAAGATAGGTACCCCAATACCTTTACCAGAAAGGGCCAGTGGTTGTAGAGGATGCAGACAGGCTTTACATAAGGTGCTGATATGATTTAATTCAACATTTTTACTCTCACATGTGAATCCAACATACAAGCCCAGATACTTGTACTTCTGAACACGGCTCAGTTCCACACCATTTAGAGTAAGTGTTATATTTCTTCGTTTCTTATACTCATATTTGGATTTATCTGCATTTATAACTAAGCCTAACTTGTGACAGGTTGTACCAAGTATGTTAAGAGCAGTTTGAAGTTTGTTGCCAGAAGTGCCTTGTATAAGAATGTCATCAGCATATATGATCGTCGTGACCCCTGGAGGATACATCTCTGATGCTAATCTGTTCATTAATACATTGAATAAGGTGGGACTTAAAACTCCCCCTTGGGGGGTACCTAACTGAAGCATCCGTTCCTCAGACATGTATCCCTGGTAATACACCTGACCTTTTCTGCCTTGTATATAATCCCTTATCCAATGTAGCAATCTCCCTGTTATTCCCAGATTGGCTAATTCGTATTAGATTACTTCCCCTTTGGCTTTATCAAATACTCCTTGCAGATCAACAAAAACTTTACAATTGTCATCCACATTAGACAAACACTTTAAGAGACAATCCGCAGTACTTTTGCCCTTGATAAAACCAAAGAGATTACTGGACACGCTATTACCTACAAGGTAGAGTAGCCTATTTAACAAAATCCTTTCCAGCATTTTACAAAAGCAGGATATTAAGGAGACAGGCCTGTAGCCTCCGTTTGACTTAGGGATAGGAATGACGACAGCCTCTTTCCATCTTCTTGTTAAGTTTCCCTCTCTCTATAACTCATATTAAACAAATCAAGTAAGGGACTAGGTTTCAGAGCGGCTAAATAATAAGAATGTCATACGTTACTCCATCTTTCCCCGGAGCAGTAGAGCTGCCACTTTTTATAGCATCCAGTAGCTCTTCGTGAGTTATCGCCGTGCATGTTACAGATCTTGTATTTAAGGCACATAAAGTCACTCCATTTCTAATATTTTCCCATGACTCAATGGTGACTCTCGTGTCTGCAGGTAAGGACTCCATACCGGCAGCACTAGCTCATTTATCTACTAACTCATTAGCAGCCTTCCCTGGATCTGAGTGAGCAATGATTTTGGTCTTAAACCCCTGATTTTATTTACTGCTCTCCATATGTCTTTTAAATTTTTAATATTACCAATGGACTGAGCAAAGTCTTGCCAGTATCTGTCCCGCGCCTTCTTCCTCACCTGACTGCATTCCCTAGCCACTTCCAACATTGTATTTTCTCTTCCTCCCTCATTCCATTTTTAACCACTCTTTATGTGCACTCCGTAGCATTCTCTACCACCCCTTAACTTGCTGATCATTGGAATATTTAAATTTTTTAGGTCCATGCGTCTTGCTTCCCCTGCCCCCGTTATTTTCCCTCTGTACTAATTTCTCTATATTCTCGACCATGTCCTCGTAAAAACTATCAACGCAGAGCGGCATTTATTGTTGATACCAATCTCCCATATTTTGAATAAAATAATTTTTCATATCTTTATTAATATTTAGCCTTTTCCTTTGAAAGTGGACTTGTTTTTTCCCCAGTGGAAATTCAACGTTCCAGGCAAAGTGGTCACTAAGTAGTTCCCGAACAACCCAACCTCCCCCCCTAATCCCCTGAGAGTTTTAAATGAAGGCATAGTCAAGCCGTCCTCCCCTGTTGTGAGTTGGTTCGTTGTTTCCCAAGAGACAGGTATCTGGATGATCTTATAGAAACTGTAACCACTTGACCCCATTAGCATTAATACTACTCACTGTCCCAAGGCTTGTGTGCCGAGCATTAAGGTCCCCAATGACCAATGAAGGATTAATATAAATGCAGTCAGGTAGATAGTGAGGGTCGAAGTAGTTCCTAGATACATACAAATTAACTTCAATAAATTCCCCTTCCCTTAATGATAATTTAACACAGACACTCTCTATACCTTGCGTTTTTGACGGCGGTTCTACTAACTCTGCTGGTATGGAGTTCTTAACATAAGAACATAAGATCAAAGGCAACTGCAGAAGGCCTATTGGCCCTTACGAGGAACCTGCTATCTATAACCACCTAATCCCACTCATATACATGTCCAACCCGCACTTGAGACAATCGAGGGACCCCACCTCCACCACGTTACGCGGTAATTGGTTCCACAAATCAACAACCCTGTTACCGAACCAGTATTTACCCAAGTCTTTCCTAAATCTAAATTTATCCAATTTTTATCCAACACCCATTGTTTCGTGTTCTGTCATGTGTTGATCCTTTTAATACCCTATTAATATCCCCTTTGTTGTGTCCATTCATCCATTTGTGAACCTCTATCATGGTAATAAATAACTCTTCGCCTTTCCAGTGAATGCAATTTAAGCTTTGTTAATCTTTCTTCATATGAAAGATTTCAAATTTGGGGAATTAACTTAGTCATCCAATGCTGGACACGTTCAAGTGAATTTATATCCATTCTATAGTATGGTGACCAAAACTGAACTGCATTATCTAAATGGGGCCTAACCAGAGCAAGATATAGCTGAAGAACCACACCAGGTGTCTTGTTACTAACACTTCGATTAATAAATCCCAGTGTCCTATTTGCCTTATTACGAACATTCATGCATTGATCCTTTTGTTTTAAATTCTTACTAATCATAACTCCCAGATCCCTTTCGCAATCCGACTTCGCAATTTCAACACTATCTAGCTCGTATCTTGTAACTCTATCATCATTACCTAGCCTCAGAACTTTACATTTATCAGCATTAAACTGCATCTGCCAATTTATAAATCGACGTCCCTCTGATGTTATTTGCGGCGAAGAAGTGAAACCCTTTATAACCATTTAATTTCAATAAGCCTTCATTCCTATTCCCTGTCTCCTTGAGAGCTACAACATCAATATAATTTTCCATCACGTAACAATGATCATCTGTAACCCTGTTTCTTAAACCATTAACATTCCATGACAACACTTTCAGTCTAGGATGATCCAATATTAAGCAATTCACTTTCTAAGTCATTCCCAATAAGTTCACTAAATGATAGCCATACCTTGTATAACATCTCCCACCTCCTCCCAAGTTCACCAGTAAAAGAAACATTGCGTTTCTCAAGAGATTTTTTCAGTCCTGTGACGTCCATTATTGGCCCAAATGATTCCTTCATTTTATGTGTAATTATAGGGTTCTTCCTTTCACTACGACTATCATCATTCACACACACTTCATTTACCTTCATTTCATCACTCAATATTTCATTATTGTCCTCAACAACTTTTTCTTTCTTTTCCTTCACTGTTTTGTGACTTTCCTTGACCTTCACCTGAACGTTTAATTTCGCCTCGATGGATTCGATTCTCTGCCCAAGATTTCGGAGGAACTCGCCAACTTTTCTTAGTTCAGCCCACACCTCCTTGACCATATCATTATGGCCCTCTTTCTGAGTCCCAGTAACCACTTCACTCACCGTTACACTGTCACTGCCGGAGTCCTGAGTGGTGGCGTGGCTGCTTCCCGCCAAACACACACCGAAACTACGACGTTGGTACAACGTTCCAACAAGTTTTAACACCTCCTAACCAGTTATAACAACCAATATAGCAAGTTGTAACAACGTTCTAATACGTCATAAACACGTCAAGCCAAGATGTAACAACTTTATTACAAGTTGTAACAAGCGGAAAATAGAGACAGTTACGGTTTGTGTTTCCAGGGTTGTTGCTTGAGCCTGACGAAGTAAAGGTGACTCCTTAACCCATGCATTCGTCCGATTCACTGGCGCTGTTTGGGGCAGACTGTTTTGCTGTGCTCCCGGTGTCTGGGTAAGAGCTCTTGCTTGCTCTGTAACATTCACCGGCCGGGGAACATCCATACTCGGCCTCTTGCTACACACAGCCGAGCTGGCATTGTGAACACCTCCACAGTTGCAACATCTGGGAACTATTTTCTCACCAAGATTAAGTCTGTTTCTACACACATTAGAGAGGTGAGACTTTCCGCAGAAACGATATCGTGGATCATATTGACAGCTCCAGGATTTATGCCCCAATCTGCAGCATTTCAGGCATATTATGGGCTCTTCCACATACATGCTACATGCCTGTAGCCAGTCCCAGTGATGAACACTCTCTCGGGAACTTCACCTCTCACTAGAGCCACCACCTGATTCCTAGCTTCACCTTTAATAAGGTGACGCATCGCCCACACAAATCGTTGGTCGTCGAGGATGAATTCGGGGTCTAGAATCTGAGGGTATTTGTAGATAATTACCTTCGTCAGCTTCTCGTTCCCCTCTGGTATTTCCATAACAATTCTATCATATCCTTGCTGGGGTAAGATACACAACTACCTCCATAGAACGTACGTTAAGTAAGGTCTGTTTACACCTTCCTTCAGCAGGAGTTCGAACTTGCGGTGTTCTCTTCCAAGTTTGACTGTCCACAGCAGCTTGTGATGATAGGCCAGTGTGAATAAGGCAGAGAAGAGAAGCCTCCACCTCCGCTGACCCTCACCTTCCTGACATCGTTCTGTCCGTTCGTCGACACTGGTTTGATCAGTCTCGGCGTCGTTCTTCATTCTCTTGTCGTTTGCGTTATGTGTACTATCACTGTCAACACTACGCCTTACATCCTGTCTTCTCCGTTTCTTCTGTTGCCTGGTTAGAACTTTTTGAAACTCATCCCCCTCGACTGACTGACTGCTTTCTGAGTCCATGTTAATATTGCCGTGGGAAGTAGCCAGTTCTTCTGGAGACTGAGTCTCCATCTCAGTATCTAGCATGGGGGGAGATGTGTAGAAGGCGATTGATACTAGTCAGTCTCCTTATGTGTAGACTGAGCTAAACACCAACACTAAACTCACCCCTAGTCGCGGAGCAGGTACTTCTTGACCCGACCGCGTCCCAGGTAAGACTGTGAGGGTTATTGTAGTAAATAATTTTGAAAATTAAAGTGGTGAATTATTATTAATAGTGTTAGTGGTAATTTTTTAGAAGGTTATTTCAGAAGAATATTTTGAAAGGTTATTATGGTGGATTAATTCCGAGAGTTATTGTTGTAGATTATTGAGGAGGGTTATTGTGGTTTAATATAGTTGAGGATTATTGTAGTGGCTTATTAGGAAGGGCTAATGTGGGTACTTATAATGGAGAGTTATTGTGGGGGATTATTGTTACTGGAATTTTGGTGAATTAATATGGAGGGTTATTGTGAAATATTATGAAGGAGGTTATTGAAAGAAATTATTATTGTGAGTTATTGTAGATGATTATTATGGTGAGTTATTGTGGATGATTATTAAGAGGATTATTATATTGTATAAATATGGATTTTATTGGGAAGAATAATTATGAGGAAAAATTTTATTGGATTATTATAGAGGGTTATTCTTGAGGCTTATTATGAAAGGTTACTGTTGAAGATTACTATGGAGAGGTATTGTGGTGGATTCCTAAGAAAGGTTATTGTGATGGATTATCATGGAGGATTATTCTCTTGTAGTTTTTTAGGCTTATTATGAAGGATTTCTTTGGTAGGTTATTATTAAGGGTTATAGTGCTGGATTATTAAAAAGGGTTATTGTTGAGAATTAATTTTGACGGTTATTATTGTGGCTTATATCTGGAGAGTTATTTTTGTGATTATTGTTGAGGGCTATTTTGGTTGACTATTGCAGAGGGTTATAGTTGTGGATTATTAGGTACGTTTATTGTAGTTGATAATTATTGATGGTTATTATGAATAATTAATTTAGACATTTCTTGTGTAGGTTTTTTAATCAGAGTTATTGTGCCAGATTATTATTTAGAGGTATTGTGTTGGATTACTATTTAGAGTTATTGTGTAGGATTATTATTTAGAGTTATTGTATTGCATTATTATTTAGAGTTATTGTGTTGGATTATTACAAAACGTTATTTTGGTGGATTAATATGGAGTATTATTTTAGAGGATTATTGTAGAGGGCTATTTTCCTGTATTATTAAGAAAAGTTATTTGCGTGGATAATTTACAAATGTAATGCATTTGGAAGTGATGTACTGGAGGCAGACTCCAAACAGAGTTACTAACGTAGATATTATGGAGCCCAATAGGCCCACAAACATGTGAATCAGCTGATTGACAGTTGAGACGCGGGACCAAAGAGCAGATGCTCAATCCACCCGAATCACAACTAGGTAAGAACAATAGACAAGACCGCTTGTTTGTCAGACAAGCAGCTCCACAGAATAAATGACTATGTGATCACGTGGCTGTACGACAATTACTGTCCACGAGATATCTAAAACGTTTATAACTGATCCCTTAATAAAAAAGTAAATCCTTCGAATGTTGATTAATGGTAATATAAATAAACGCTCACACGGGTGACCTGTGATGACCCAGAGGTCATAACCATCATATCTCGAGTGATCACTTTCATTATTACCATAACAGGAGTGTTGTATTAAGATTTCTCTTTTAAGTACCATGAGGACAGTTTTCACTCCTGTAAGGTTATCACTTCCTTCAGATGAATGTTCTTGGTGTCACTGGAAATTAAAGCGTATACATGGTCTCTCGGGGTCACTTGAGGTGAAGGTCTATATAATACTTGGTGAGTCTTGACTAATTAGGAAGAGTCACGGCCTCAGAGTGGGGTCTGCCGCCGGTGGCCGGACGGTCGTCAGCTCGAGCCCATGCCAATTGGGCCTCTTCCTTTTTCTTTTTTCAACCTATTAATATAAATTCCAAGCACAGGAAATCAATTAATAAGTAGACACAAGGAGCTGCAACATGGTTCCATATTATTATTTTTTTCTAATAATATTTGATATAGAAAAAGTATTATTTCCTATTTAACAACAAGGAAACGGGTTGCAATAACACATACTGATGTTGAGAAAGATAATTACGAAAGATAAGTCGACCAAAGCAGAACTCATGTGAATTTAATGGAAGCTTCTTGAGGGCCCAAACCGGAGCCCAACAGCCAACCCGTCCACACTCATGCCTTTGATAATGACGTTCATACTCTTACAATAGACTCAAATCACAATGAAATCACAATAACGTGATACCAATGAATATCTTTTTGAGACTATCATGTGACTTTAGCTCCACAAGTCACTAAATTATTTCCATTGATATATGACGCCATTGTGATTTTACTACAATGAAGGTTATTGTGGTGAATTTTAAGTGAGGGTTTTTTTAGTTATGAGGGCAGTTATGGAGGTTTATTTTGGTGTATTATTCTGGAAAGTTATTGTTATTGGTTATTATAACAGGTTATTCTGGTGGATTATTAAGGAGAGTTATTGTTGTATATTATTGAGGAGGGTTATTGTGGTTTAATATAATTGAGGATTATTGTAGTGACTTATTAGGAAGGGTTAATGTTGAGAATTATTATAGAGAGATATTGTGGTGCATTATTGTTGATGGTTATTTTGGTGAATTAATTAGGAGGGTTATTGTAGAATATCATGAAGGAGATTATTGTAAGAAATTATTATGGTGAGTTATTGTGGATGGTTATTATGGTGAGGTATTTTGGATGAATATTAAGAGGATTATTATATTGCATAATTATGTATTATATTTAGGTTGAATTATTATCAGGAAAAATTTTGGTGGAATATTATAGAGGGTTAATCTTGAGGCTTATTATGAACGGTAATTGTTGAAGATTACTATCGAGAGGTATTGTGGTGGATTATTATGAGGATTTATTATTGTATTATTATGGAGTTTTTTTGGAGGCTTACTACGAAGGATTACTTTGGTGGGTTATTATTGAGGGTTATAGTGCTGGATATTAAAAAGGGTTATTTTTGAGGGTTATTATGGATGGTTATTATTGTGGCTTGTATCCGGAGAGTTATTTGTGTAATTATTCTGGATGGCTATTTTGGTTGACTAGTTCGGAGGGTTATTGTTGTGGATTATTAGGTACGTTTATTGTAGTTGATAATTATTGAAGGTTATTATGAATAATTATTATGGACATTTCTTGTGTGGGATTATTATTTGGAGTTATTGTGTTGGATTATTATTTAGAGTTATTGTGTTGGATTATTACAAAACGTTATATTGGTAGATTAATATTGAGTATTATTAGTGAGGATTATTGTAGAGCGCTATTTTCGTGGATTATTAAAATAAGTTATTTGCGTAGATAACTTACAAATGGAATGCATTTGGAAGTGATGTGGTGGAGGCAAACTCCAAACAGAGTTACAAATGTAGATATTATGTAGCCCAATACACCCAGAAATATGTGAATTAGCTAATTGACAGTTGAGATGCGAGACCAAAGAGCAGATGTTCAACCCCCTCGCAATCACAACTAGGTAAGTATAATATACTTGATCACTTGGTTGTCAGACAAGCAGCTCTCCAGTATACATGTCTATGGGATCACGTGGCTGCATGGCAATAACTGTCCACGAGATATCTATAACGTTTATGACTGATCTCTTATTAAAATGCAAATCCTTCGAATGTTGATTAATTGTAATATAAGTAAACACACACGGGTGACCTGTGATGGTCCAGAGGTCATAACAGTCGAGTCACGTGTGATCGCTTTCATTCTTACCATAACATGCTTGTTGTATTAAGATTTCTCTGTAAATACCCTGAGGACAGTTTTCTCTCCTGTAAGGTTATCACTTCCATCAGATGAATGTTCTTGGTGTCACTGGAAATTAAAGCGTATACATGGTCTCTCGGGGTCAATTGAGGTGAAAGTCTATATATAACTTGGTGAGTCTTGACTAATTAGGAAGAGTTACGGTCTCAGAGTGGGGTCTGCCGCCGGTGGCCGGACGGTCGTCAGCTCGAGCCCAAAAAACTTTATTATTCTTCCTTTTGTTTTGTTTTTCAACCTATGTCTGGAAACGTATTATAATGGATTACTATGGAATATTATTTTATTGGATTATTATGGAAGTTTATTGTTGTGAATTATTATTAGAATTGTATTATTATTGAAGGTGATTTTGGTAGATAATTGAAGTTATTGTGGGAAATAAACATTGAGGGTTATCGTTCAGGGGATATTATGGAAGCTTATGGTTGAGGGTTATTATGTAAGGTTATTGTGATGGATTATTATGAATGAGTATTGTGCTTGATTATTATTGAGGGTTATTTTGGTGATTTATTAAGGAGGAATATATTTGGTTATTATTATGGAGGGTGATTGTTGTGTGTTATTAGAGATGTTATTCTTGCTTATTATTATTACGGAGGTATTTGTTGAGTATTATTATTATTGTATAGGGTTAATGTTGTGGATTACTGTTAGGGTTATTGTGAGGGATTAGTTTGATGATTATTCTTTTGGAAAATTATGGAGGATTATTATGGAAGGTTATTGTTATGGATTATTATGGAAGGTTATTGTTAAGGATGATTATGAAGGGTTATTATTGAAGTTTATTATTAAATGTTAATGCTAAAGTTTATTATTAAAGGTTAATGATGAAGTTTATTATTAAATGTTAATGTTGAATTTTATTATTAGAGGTTAATGTTGAAGTTTATTATTAAAGGTTGTGAGAGAATGGTCTCTCAGGGTTCTCCAACAGCTGATTCAAATGGCTCATTTCAGTGCACAGTGCACCGATCGTCGTGCACAAGCCCTATCTCTGTTAACCCTGGATAGTAAACTGGCATGTTGGGTATCTACAGAATGCCCACTTAGCCAGGAATACGTTTTTAATACGGAGGCCGCTGTATGTCCAGGCAGGAAGTAGATACAGGGAAGTTACTTTCCATAGGGTCAGAGAGTACATTGGCTGGTGCCAGCACGCGAGAGACGCCAGCGAGGCAACAGGGCAGAGTCTGACCTTTGGGGTCAGCCTTAACTGGCGCGATGGAGAATAACAACTGTGACGTGGTCGTGACGTGTTCATGACGTCACCTCTGCTACTGATCAGGGAACGATCAATATGAGTGAATTCCCGTTCATTTGCTGCAGTGCTATTGGTCAAATTGTAATCCTTTGTGTTGTGTCCCACGAGGAGCCCTGAGCCCCAGGCAAGAGCATTCACATGAGGGAGCCCTTTCATAGAGGACGTGTCCTGTTCTGTCTATTGGTCAATAGACAGAAGAACACCGTCTATTCCTCACCGTCAAGTTAAACTCAGCGTCTTTTTGATATACCAACACTCGCCCGGTATCGCAACTGTGACTATATTGTTCAGAAGCCTAAGTGACAAATCACCGGAGCGAAACAGACTGGTATCAGGTAACCCCTGGTGACAAGTGGAGATCGTCTGTGAGTGACCTAGAGGCAGTGCCGCCGCCTAAGTAATCTGTATGTGACTTTTACCACAGTATACCTGCACTGTACCATATAATCAGCCGCCACTCTGTCCCGAGCGTGTAGCCAGGCAGCCGCCGCCCTCACTGTACCACGTGACGTCACCACCTTACTCACTGCCAGTGCCATCAAGTGTGTGTGTGTGTGTCTGTTGACATACAGCGCGCCCTCCTGCGAGTATCCCCGTGTCAAGTACGGTTTGTGGGAAAGCCTGTCGTCAATGGTCTCACGTCGTGACGAGCAGAACCAGCTGTCAGGTCACCTATGAGTTCTTGCATAAATGTGCCCGAGTGAGTGAGTTAATAAGAGTACCTGTAAGTACAAGATCTTGTCATTGTTATATTGTGTCTGTCTGTGTTGATCTGAGGTATCGACCACAGTTCTCACCTTCTCATACCTGGCACAAGTATAGATGAAGGCACTCGACGGTGTATGCATGTTTATCTGTGTGTTATCACGGCATTACACTCGTCTGTGAATGTGAGCTTCACATACACCACACATTTAGTATTGTGTGATATTATTATTGTGCATGTTATTGCCTGTCCCATTGACAGTGCCATTGAGTTTATTGCATATCATCGTTACCCGAGTATCCAGTTGGAAATCTTGTGATCCCTTTGCATACCGGCAGTTAGGTTGCCCGTGTTAATGATTGGCTGTCAATTGTGTTAAGTTAGGTGTTACTCCATGAGAGGATCCGAGACGATTAGCCAGACGTCAAGAGTCTCGCTAATGCAACCATAGACTTTCTGACACCAATCTAAAGTAAATCAAGCACCCTTTGTATTAGTGGTTAAGTTAGTAAATAAACTACTGTTAAGCTTTATGAGGTGTTTCCGTTGAACCACTTCTGAATACTGCCAACCATTTACTCAAGCCTTCAGCTCTAGATGTCTTCAACACCGAGTTGCCTATATTCACTAAACTATAAATGTGATGAGGACCCCGGGAGTCTCTTAAAGTGTTAAATCATTGAGGAGATTCCGACGATCAACGCAGACCAGGACCAGGTGAGGCTAGTCTGAGAAGAGACCCTCAAGAACTCTAACTCGACCTTGCTCCCAGGCCCTGTACGGTTGCTCTCGTATTTTCTCTGCTGATTCCGACAGCTTCGTGAAGCGTCTGCCACATGTACACTAGCGACGTACGCATTGCAGTCAGGAAAGCAAAATAGAAAGCCCCTACAAAGGTGAATGTTGAAGTTTATTATTAAAGGTTAATGTTGAAGTTTATTATTGAAGGTTAATGTTGAGGTTTATTATTGGGGATTATTTTGGTGGATGATGTTGTAGGTTTACTGTGCTGGATAATTATGGAGGTGAGACGATGCTTGTTCAAGAACTAAACCCGGTGGTTCTCGACTAGTAACTCTCCTCCAGTCAGATACTTTGTCGCTGATTACTGTCCTCATCTGTCTGTCAGAACATTTTTCATCCTTGTCAGAAGTCTTCCTGTCACCCCGCCGGCATGTTCCAGGTTCCTGAACCGCCTCTTATGTGGGACTCTGTCAAAAGCGATTTTTTTAGGTCAAGAGAGACACAGTTAACCCAGGCACCACTTTCTTGTATTACCTCTGTGGCTCTATCATAAAAACTTAGTAGATTTGTTACACAGGATCATCCGGTTCGAAAACCGTTCTTTCTGTCGGTTATTATGTCATTACTTTCGAGGTGGTCAACCCATTTAGCTTTAACCATTTTTTCTATTGTTTTGACTACTTCGCTTGTTAGTGATACTGGTCTATAATTAAGAGGATCCTCTCGACTATCATTTTTATAGATTGGTACTATGTTTACCTTTTTCCATATATCTGCGACGATTCCTGTGTGCAAGGATTTCTGAAATATTAATTGAAGTGGAATGCTCAGCTCAGTTGCACATTCTCGCAGCATGCCTACTGCTTTATTTCTTCCTAGCCCCTTAAATTATTTTTTCACTTTGTCTTGAGATACCTCAATTGCGTGTTCTGGAACTGGTATTTGGTCCAGCTCTCTGAAATTCCCATTTTTGTACAAACACACTTTGGAACTGTTGATTTAGCATTTCATACATTTCTTTTTCCATTCTCAATTGCCCTGTTCCCCGTTATCACTCTCTGGATTTTATCCTTTTCATGCAGCTTGATTTTAATTAATTTAAAAAAAATGTCTGGATCTGTTTTATATTTGTCCGCTATACCTTTCCCAAAGTTCTTTTTTACCTCCTCACCGCTGTGTAATTGTTTCTTCCTTGCTTGTATTGCTGGTATGTTTGCAGGTATTGAACCTATTCCGATATTGAACCAATTTTCTTACCTTGTCCTCTCTGGCCCTATTACAATTCATGTTGAACCAATCCTGTTTTCTGGTCCTGCATCTCTGTTTTGATATGAATAGGTATGTTCCTTCATCGTATATTTCGCAAAATTTGGAATACATTTCACTTACTTCCTTGCCTAGCAACACGTCTGTCCATTTAAACTCATTAAAGAATTTTCTAAGTTCCCCATTAATAACTGTTTCAATGTCCCAATTCTATTATAGAATATATCGCAAAGCATATTTAATTCACAACAGGACAGGATCACTCTTCCCCAAGGAAGGGCGGTACTAGATGTCAAATATCTCTTCCTCTTCTTTAATGATGAATATTAAATCCAGTATTGACGGAACATCCCCTTCCCTCGTTCTCGTGGCCAGTTTGACGTGTTGATACAGGAATGTCTCCAGAATGAGACTTACAAATCTGATTGTCGAATTGTTCTCCGTTCTTGCTTCGTACGCCTCCCAGTCTATTGCTTTCAAGTTGAAATAACCGAGGACCAACGATCGTCATCGATCTTTATCTATTTTTAATATAATCTCTCTCATAACCATCATAAGGCCCTCTCGTTTCTCATAGAGTTCCTCCTTTGTCCGTGTGTTGCTTGCTGGTGGGATTGGTGACCTGTGATGATGCAGAGGTCATAACAGTCGTATCACTAGTGATCGCTTTTATTCATACCATAACAGGAGTGTTGTATTAAGATTTCTCTGTTAAGTACCATGAGGGCAGTTTTCACTCCTGTAAAGTTATCACTTCCTTCAGATGAATGTTCTTGGTGTTACTGAAAATTAAAGCATATACATGGTCTCTCGGGGTCACTTGAGGTGAAAGTCTATATAATACTTTGTGAGTCTTGACTAATTAGGAAGAGTCACGAGTCTTGACTCACGAGTCAACCATTTTTTTTTGTCCGTTATTATGTCATTACTCTCGAGGTGTTCAATCCATATAGCTTTAACTATTTTTTGTAGTGTTTTGACTACTTCGCTTGTTAATGATACGGGTCTATAATTTAGAGGATCCTCTCGACTATCATTTTTATAGATTTTTTTATTTATTTATTTATTTATTCATTTATTTATATACAAGAAGGTAAATTGGGTTTGTGAGAATACATAGCATAGTACAGTATTTACACTCTTGGAAAGCCACTAGTACACGCAGCGTTTCGGGCAGGTCCTTAATCTAACAGATAATTTTAAGTAGGTAAATTCTATCAGAATTAATCAAATGATAACAAATACATTGCAAGACAAAAATGAAATGAGAGAGATTAGTAAGTATATTAAAGCACATTGGTATATTAAAGCTCTGATTGATTACATTGACAGCTTGATTGGTAATTTAAACAAGATTAATAGACACCATACAGCAGATTGACCGCACATATAAGAAGACAGCACTGATCGCAATGATAAAGATATTCATATTAGGTACATAAAGATTGGGAGATTGTAGCAATAGATACAGTGCAATTTTAAACAAAAGGTAAAAAACTATGAAGATGAAATTAGGTACTTTTTAGTATTGTTTTTGAATGACGCAAAAGTTGGACAGCTTTTCAATTCAGTTGGCAGTGAGTTCCAAAGACTGGGTCCCTTTATTTGAATAGAGTGTTTACACAGATTAAGTTTGACTTGGGGGATATTAAAGAGATATTTATTTATGGTGTGGTGATAATGGGTCCTAATACATCTGTCCAGGGAGAGTTTCAGAGCAGGATTTGCATTTAAGAACAGGGTTTTGTAAATGTAGTTGACACAAGAGAATTTGTGGAGTGAGATTATGTTTAGCATGTCTAGGGAGTTAAACAAGGGGGCTGAGTGTTGTCTGGAAGCAGAATTTGTTATTATTCTGATAGCAGATTTTTGCTGGGTGATGACGGACCTGAGGTGGTTTGCAGTGGTTGAACCCCATGCACAGATACCATAATTATGATAGGGATAGATTAGTGCATAATATAGAGAGATGAGAGCAGAGTTAGGTACAAATTATCTGATTTTGGAGAGTATACCAACTGCTCTAGAGACTTTCTTAGTTATGTGTTGTATGTGGGTACTGAAGTTGAGTCTCTTGTCTAGGAATAGGCCAAGAAATTTTCCATCATTTTTATCGCTAATGTTTACATTGTCTATCTGAAGCTGAATTGCATTTGTAGATTTACTTCCAAATAAGATGTAGTAGGTCTTTTGTATGTTAAGTGTTAGTTTGTTGGTTGACGTCCATAAGTGGACTTTTTTTAGTTCATTATTTAGTGTATGTAGGTTGGGGTTTGAGTACATGAGGGTAGTATCATCAGCAAACAAAATAGGTTTCATAATGTCAGAGACATTAGGCAGATCATTGATGTATATAAGAAATAGGAGAGATCCCAAAATGCTGCCCTGTGGCACTCCAACGGTTATTGGTAGAGTAGGAGAGGTTATATTATTGATGGCTACACATTGGTGTCTATCACTAAGATAGGATTAGATATAGTCCAGCGTATGGCCACGGAATTCATAATGATGGAGTTTACGTAAGAGGTAATTGTGATTAACAGCATCAAAAGCCTTTCTCAGGTCAATGAAGAGTCCAATCGGAAACTCATTTTTGTCAAGGGCTGAGTAAATTATATGGAGGAGACTAATAATTGCATCGTTGGTACTCTTTTGGGAGCGGAAGCCAAACTGACAGGGACTAAGAATGTCGAATTTTACGAGGTAGGAGTAGAGCTGTTTGTAGATAATTTTTTCAAATATTTTTGATAGTATGGGTAGGTTTGATATTGGTCTATAATTGTTTATGTCTGCCGGATTACCTCCTTTATGAACTGGCGTTACTCTTGCTTTTTTAAGGATATCAGGGAAGGTATGACACTCAAGGGATTTGTTGAACAGCAGAGCTATAGGTGGCGCAAGGGCGTGGGAGGCTCTCTTGTATACAATGGATGGTATTTCACTGATGTTCCTAGCTCTGGTTTTTAGTGAGTGTATGATGGACACAATATCTGTCGGGCTGACTGGTGAAAGGAGTGTAGAGTTTGGATAGCTGCCTGAGAGATATGTGTTGATATGTACTGGTACTGGTTCTATGTTTGCCTATTTCCATATATTTGCTAAGATTCCTGTGCACAAGGATTTCTGAAATATTAATTGGACTGGAATGCTCAGCTCAGTTGCACATTCTCGAAGCAAGCCAACTGCTTTATTTCTTCCTAGCTCTTTGAGTAATTTTTTCACTTTGTCTTTAGATACCTAAGGATGTACGGAACATCCCCTTCCCTCATTCTTGTGGCCTGCTTGACGTGTTGATACATGAATGTCGCCAGAATGAGGCTTACAAATCTGATTGCCGAAATGTTCTCGGTTCTTGCTTCGTACGCCTCCCAGTCTATTGGTTTGATGTTGAAGTTCCCAAGGATCAACAATGGTCATATATCTTTATCTGTTTTTACTATTATCTCTCTCATGACCATCATGAGGCCCCTCTTGTTGTCAAAGAGTTCCTCCTTTGTCCGTGTGTTGCTTCCTGGTGGCATGGTTAACATGGGATGACCCAGAGGTCATAACAGTCGTGTCATGAGTGATTGCTTTCATTCTTACCATAACAGGAGTGTTGTATTAAAATTTCTCTGTTAAGTACCATAAGGACAGTTTTCACTCCTGTAAGGTTATCACTTCCTTCAGATGAATGTTCTTGGTGTCACTGGATATTAAAGCGTATACATGGTCTCTCTGGATCACTTGAGGTGAAGGTCTATATAATACTTGGTGAGTCTTGACTAATTAGGAAGAATCAAAGCCTCAGAGTGGGGTTTGCCGCCGGTGGCCTAACGGTCATGACGGACGGAGCCCTAGTCATGAGATACTCTTCCCTTTTTTTCAACCTAAAAATATAAATTCCAAACCACAGGAAATCAATTAATAAGTAAACACAAGGAGCTGCAACATGCTTCCATATTAAAAAGAATTCTCGAAATATTTCAAAAGGAATAAGTATTATTTCTTATTCAATAACAATGAAACGGGTTGCAATAACACATACTGATGTTGAAAAAGATTATTACGAAAGATAAGTCGACCAAGTCAGAACTCTACAGAATTTAATGGAAGGTTCTGAAGGCCCAAAACCGGAGCCAAACCAGAGATTTACAGCCAACCCGACCACACTCTGACCTTCGGTAATGACGTTCACACTCTTACATTAGACTCAGATCACAATGAAATCACAATGACGTAATATATCAATGAATATCATTTTGAGACAATGGAGTGACTTGAACTCCACAAGTCACTACATTACCCTAAAATTATTTTCATTCATATATGATGCCATTGTGATTTTACTACAATGAGGGTGATGGTGGTTAATTTTAAGGGAGGGTTATTGTAGTAAATAATTTTGGAAGTTAAAGTGGTGAATTATTATTAACTGTGTTAGTGGTAAGTATTTAGAAGATTATTTCAGAAAAATATTTTGAAGGGTTATTGTGGTGGATTATTTCCAAGAGTTATTGTGGTGGATTATTTCCAATAGTTATTGTGGTAGATTATTATTGAGGTCTATTTTGGTGGATTATTCTGGAAAGTTATTGTTATTGGTTATGATAACAGGTTATTGTGGTGGATTGTTGCAGAGTTATTGTTGTAGATTATTGAGGAGCGCTATTGTGGTTTAATATAATTGAAGATTATTGTAGTAGCTTATTAGGAAGGGTTAATGTGGGGAATTATTATGGAGAGTTATTGTGGGGGGATTATTGCAGATGGTTATTTTGGTGAGTATTTGTGGATGATTATTAAGTGGATTATTATATTGCATAATTTTGGATTTTTTGGGGTGAATAATTATGAGGAGAAATTTTGTGGATAGAGAGTTATTCTTGAGGTTTATTATGAAAGGTTACTGTTGAAGATTACTATGGAGAGGTATTGTGGTGGATTTTCATGGAGGATTGTTCTCTTGTAGTTTTTTTTAGGCTTATTATTAAGGATTACTTTGGTAGGTTATTATTGAGGGTCATAGTGCTGGATTATTACAAAGTGTTATTGTTGAGAATTATTATGGACTGATATTATTGTGGCTTATATCTGGAGAGTCATTTTTGTGATTATTGTGGAAGGCTATTTTGGTTGACTATTGCGGAGGGTTATTGTGGTGGATTATTAGATTCGTTTATTGTAGTAAATAATTATTAATGGTTATTATGAATAATTATTATTGACATTTATTGTGTAGGATTAATATTTAGATTTATTGTGTTGGATTATTATTTAGTTATTTTGTTGGATTATTATTTAGAGTTATTTTGTTTGATTTTTACAAACCGTTATTGTGTTTGACTATTACAAATCTTTATTTTGGTGAATTGGAATATTATTTTTGTGGATTGTTGTGGATGACTAAATTCGTGTATTATTAAGATAAATTATTTGCGTGGATTATTTACAAATGGAAAGGATTTGGTAGTAATGTTATGGAAGCAGACTCTATACAATTACAAATGTAGATATTAAGGAGCTCAATAGGCCAAGAATCATGTGAATCAGTTGATTGACAGTTGAGATGCGGAACTAAGGAGCAGATGCTCAAACACAATCACAACTAGGTAAGTACAATATATATAACCGCTTGGTTGTCAGACAAACAGCTCCTTAGTATACATGACTATGTGATCACGAGGCTGCATGGCAATTACTGTCCCACGAGATATCTACAGCGTTTATGACAGATCTCTTAATAAAAAAGTGAATCCTTCGAATGTTGATTAATGGTAATATAAGTAAACACACACACGGGTGACCTCTGATAACCCAGAGGTCATAACAGTCGTGTCACGAGTGATTGCTTTAATTCTTACCATAACATGAGTGTTGTATTAAGATTTCTCTGTTAAGTACCATGAGGGCAGTTTTCACTCCTATAAGGTTATCACTTCCTTCAGATGAATGTTCTTGGTGTCACTTGAAATTAAAGTGTATACATGGTCTCTCGGGGTCACTTGAGGTGAAGGTCTATATAATATTTTGTGAGTCTTGACTAATTAGGAAGAGTCACGGCCACGGAAGAGTTTTCAGCCTATATCTGAAAAAGTATTATAATGGATTACTATGGAGGAATATTCTGTTGGATTATATGGAAGTTTATTGTGCTGAATTATTATTAGAACTGTATTATTATTATTGAAGGTGATTTTGGTAGATTATTGAAGTTATTATGGGAAATAAACATGGAGGGTGATCGTTCAGGGTTATTATGGAGGTCTATTGTTGAGGATTATTATGGAGGGTTATTATTTTGGATTTTTATTGAGGGTTATTGTGATGGGTAATTATGGAGGGTTATTGTGATGAATTATTATGAAGGATTATTGTGCTTGAATATTATTGAGGGTTAATTTGGTTGTTTATTAAGGAGGAATATTGTGGGTTATTATTATGTAGGGGTGAATGTTGTGTCTCATTAGAGAGAATCATTGTTGACTATTATTATTATTCTGTTGGAAAATTATGGAGGCTTATTGTTATGGATTATTATTTAACGTTATTGTTGAGGAAGAATATGAAGGGTTATTGTTGAATTTTACTCTTAAAGGTTATTGTTGAATTTTACTCTTAAAGGTTATTGTTGAATTTTACTCTTAAAGGTTATTGTTGAATTTTACTCTTAAAGGTTATTGTTAAAGATTATTATTGGGGCTTATTTTCGTGGATTATGTTGTAGGTTTACTGTGCTGGATAATTATGGAGGTAAGACGATGCTTGTTCAAGAACTAAACCCTGTGGTTCTCCACTAGTAACTCTCCTCGAGTCAGCTTCATTGTCTCTGATTACAGTCCTCATCTGTCTGTCAGTTCGACAATTTTTCATCCTTGTCAGAAGTCTCCCTGTCACTCCTCCAGCATGTTCCAGGTTCCAAAACCGCCTCTTATGTGGGACTCTGTCAAAAGCTTATTTTTAGGTTCAGAGAGACACAGTTAACCCAGGCACCGCTGTCCTGTATTATCTCTTTGGCTCTATCATAAAAAGTAAGTAGATTTGTTACACAGGATCATCCGGTTCGAAAACCATTCTTTTTTTCCGTTGTTATGTCATTACTCTCGAGGTGTTCAATCCATATAGCTTTAACTATTTTTTATAATGTCTTGACTACCTCGCTTGTTAACGATGCAGGTCTATAATTTAGAGGATCCTCTCGACTACCATTTTCATAAACTGGAACTATGTTTGCCTTTTTCCATATATCTGCGAAGATTCCTGTGCACAAGGATGTCTGGAATATTAATTGGAGTAGAATGCTCAGCTCAGTTGCACATTCTCGCAGCAAGCCAACTGCTTTATTTCTTCCTAGCCACTTGAGTAATTTTTTCACTTTGTCTTGAGATACCTCAATTGTGTGCTCTGGAGCTGGTATTTGGTCCGGCTCTCTGAAATCCTCATTTTGTACAAACACACTTTGGAACTGTTCATTTAGCATTTCACACATTTTTTTTTCCATTCTCAATTGGCCTGTTCCCCGTTATCATTCTCTGGATATTATCCTTACGTGCAGCTTGCTTTTAATTTAAAAAATGTCTTGATCTGTTTTATATTTGTCTGCTATATCTTTCTTAAAGTTCTTTTCTGCTTCCTCACCGCTGTGTAATTGTTTCTTCCTTGCTTGTATTGCTGGAATGTTTGCAGGCATTGAACCTGTTCCGATATTGAACCAGTTTTCTTACCCTGTCCTCTCTGGCCCTATAAAATTTCTGTTAAACCAATCCTGTTTTCTGGTCCTGCATCTCTTTTTTGATATCAATGATGTGTTCCTTCATAGAATATTTCGCGAAATTTGAAATACATTTCACTTAATTCCTTGCTTAGCAACAATTCTGTCCATTTAAACTCATTAAAGAATTTTCTAAGTTCCCCGCAGTGTTCTCTCTTGAAATCGAGTTTAATATATGTTTCAATTTCCCAATTCTATTATAGAATGTATGGCAAAGCATATTTAATTTACGACAGGACACGATCACTCTTTCCCAAGGGAGGGCGGTACTAGATGTCAAATATCTCTTCCTCTTTCCTAAAGAATATTAAATCCAGTATTGACGGAACATCCCCTTCCCTCATTCTCGTGGTCTCATTCACGTGTTAATACATGAATGTCTCCCGAATGAGGCTTACAAATCTGATTGTCGAAATGTTCTCCGTTCTTGCTTCGTACGCCTCCCAGTCTATTGCTTTCGAGTTGAAGTCCCCGAGGACCAACAATCGTCATTTATCTTTATCTGTTTTTACTAAAATCTCTCTCATGACCATCGTGAGGCCTCTCTCGTTTATCATATAGTTCCTCCTTTGCTCCATTGTTGTTTGCTGGTGGGATGGGTGACCTGTGATGACCCAGAGGTCATAACAGTCGTGTCACGAGTGATCGCTTTCATTCTTACCATAACAGGAGTGTTGTATTAAGATTTCTCTGTTAAGTACCACGAGGGCAGTTTTCACTCCTGTAAGGTTATCACTTCCTTCAGATGAATGTTCTTGGTGTCACTGGAAATTAAAGCGTATACATTGTCTCTCGGGGTCACTTGAGGTGAAGGTCTATATAATACTTGGTGAGTCTTGACTAATTAGGAAGAGTCACGGCCTCAGAGTGGGGTCTGCAGCTGCGGGCCGGACGTTCGTCAGCTTGGCCCAAAAAACGGTACCATTCTTCCTTTTAGTTTTTTGTTTTCTACCAATGTCTGGAAAAGTATTTAATGTATTATTATTAGGAAGAGTCACGGCCTCAGAGTGGGGTCTGCCGACGGTGGCCGGACGGTCGTCAGCACGAGCCCTAGTCATGAGTTACTCTTCCTTTATATTTTTTCATCCCATAAATATAATTTCCAAACACAGGAAATCAATTAATAAGTAAACACAAGGAGCTGCAATATGGTTTCATATAAAAAAATAATTCTCGTTATATTTCATTTGGAAAAAGTATTATTTCTTATTCATTAACTAAGAAACGGGTAGCAATGACACATACTGATGTCGAGAAAGATTATTGCGAAAGATAAGTCGACCAAGCCAGAATTCTGCTGAAATTAATGGAAAGTTCTGGAATCCTCAAACTGGAGCCCAACCAGAGTTTTGCAGCTAACCCGACCACACTCAGGCCTTCGATAATGACGTTCACACTCTTACAATAGACTCTGATCACAATGTAATCACAATGACGTGATATATCAGAGAATATCATTTTGAGACAATGGAGTGACGTGAACTCCACAAGTCACTACATTACTCCAAAATTATTTTCATTGATATATAACGATATTGTGATTTTACTGCTATGTGGATTATTGTGAGGAATTTTAAGGGAAGGTTATTGTAGTAAATAATTTTGAAACTTAAAGTTGTGAATTATTATTAATAGTGTTAATGGCAATTATTTAGAAGACTATTTTAGAAGATTATTTTGAAGGGGTATTGTGGTGGATTAATTCCTAGTTATTGTAGTAGATTATTATGTAGGTTTATTTTTTGTGGATTATTCTGGAAAGTTATTATTATTGGTTATAATAGGTTATTGTGGTGGATTATTACGAAGAGTTATTGTTGTAGATTATAGAGGAGGGTTATTGTAGTTTAATATAATTGAGGATTATTGTAGTGGCTTATTAGGAAGGGTTAATGTGGAGAATTATAATGAAGAGTTATAGTGGTGGATTATTGTTGATGGATATTTTGGTGAATTAATATGGAGGGTTTTTGCAGAATATCATGAAGGAGGTTATTGTAAGAAATTATTATGGGAAGTTATTGTGGATGATTATTAAGAGGATTATTATATAGTATAATTATTAATTTTAGTGGGTGAATTATTATGAGGAAAAATTTGGTAGATTATTATAGAGGGTTAATCTTGAGGCTTATTATGAACTTATTATGTGTTGGATTTTTTTTCTTTTTTTAGATATATACAAGAGTTGTTACATTCTTGTACAGCCACTAGTGCGCGTAGCGTTTCGGGCAGGTCCCTGGAATACAATCCACGCCGCAAAGAATCGTTTTTTCATCCAAGTACACATTTTACTGTTGCGTTAAACAGAGGCTACAGTTAAGGATTTGCGCCCAGTAAATCCTCCCCGGCCAGGACACGAACCCATGACATAGCGCTCGCGGAACGCCAGGCGAGTTTCTTACCACTACACCACGGATTCCTATAAAAGGTTATTGTGATGGATTATTATGGAGGATTATTCTCTTCTATTATTATGAAGTTTTTTTAGGCTTATTATGAAGGATTAATTTGGTGAGCTAATGTTAAGGGTTATAGTGCTGGAATATTAAACAGGGTTATTGTTGAGGATTATTATGGACGGTTATTATTGTAGCTTATATGTGGTGAGTTATTTGTGTGATTATTATGGTAGGCTATTATGGTTGACTATTGCGGCGGGTTATTGTTATGGATTATTAGGTACGTTTATTGCAATAGATAATTATTGATGGGTATTATGAATAATTATTATGGACATTTCTTGTGTTGGATTATTATTTAGAGTTATTGTCTTGAATAAGTATTTAGAGTTATTGTGTTGGATTATTATTTAGAGGTTTTGTGTTGGATTTTTACAAAACGTTATTTTGATGGATTTATATGGAGTTGTATTTTTGTGGATTATTGTGGAGGACTTTTTTTGTTGATTATTAGGATAAGTTATTTGCGTGGATTATTTACAAATGGAATGCATTTGGAAGTGATGTGTGGAGGCAGAATCCAAACAGTTACAAATGTAGATATGATGGAACCCAGTAGGCCCAGAAACATGTGAATCAGCTGATTGACAGTTGAGATTTCAGACCAAAGAGCAGAAGCTCAACCCCCGTAATCACAACTTGGTAAGTACAATATACATGATCACTTGGTTGTCAGACAAGCAACTCCACAGTATACATGACCACTTGGTTGTCAGACAACTAGCTCCACAGTATATATGACCACTTGGTTGTCAAACAAGCAGCTCCACAGTATACATGACCATTTGGTTGTCAAACAAGCAGCTCCACAGTATATATGACCATTTGGTGGTCAGACAAGCAGCTCAACAGAAAAAGGACAGGGGAGAGAATGGGTACTTGAAGAAAACCCAGACATAATAGCACTCACAGAAACAAAGCTAACGAAACCATAACAAATGCAGTGTTCCCACGGGACTACTGTGTTGTGAGGAAAGAGAGAGAAGGAAGAGGAGGTGGTGGTGTATCTCTGCTGGTAAGAAAAAGCTGGGACTTTGACGAAATTGTTATTCAGGGTTGTTAAGGTTTCAGTGACTATATAACAGGAGATATATATAATAGGAGGTGACTATATAATAGCAACTGGAGGACAAAAAATTGTAGTCGCAGTCATATATAACCCGCCACCAAATGACCGAAAACCCAGACAGGAATATGATAGAAACAACATGGCCACCATTAACATAATAGAGAGAACAGCGTCTCTTGCTAGTAGGAATTGATCTGGACTATTAATCATGGGGGATTTAAATAACGGAAAGATTGATTGGGAGAACAGAGACCCGCATGGAGGACCAGATACATGGAGAGCTAAGCTGCTGGATGCGGCAACAAGAAACTTTCTTAGCCAGCATATAAAGGGACCGACAAGAATGAGAGGGGAGGATGAACCAGCTATGCTTGATCTGATAATTTTCCCTAGTGAGCAGAATATAAGGAAGGTTAAGATGGAAGCACCATTAGGAATGAGTGATCACAGTAATCTTTGAGTACTTGGTAGAGCTGGGACTTATCTCTCTGCAAAAACAACTAGAAAACAAAAGATTGGCATACCGAAAGGGGAATTATGAACAGATGAGAAGTTTCCTAAGGGATATACCCTGGAACACAGACCTCAGAGCTATGTCTGTACAAGATATGATGGACTTTGTCACCCAAAAGTGTCAGGAGGCAGTAAACAGGTTCATCCAGGACCAAAAAGAAAATTTCGAAAAACCAAAGAAGAATCCATGGTATAATAGGAAATGTATAAAAACAAAGGAACTGAACAAAAGGGCGTGGAGGAACTTCCGAAATAACAGGACACCAGAAAGCAGAGACAGATACCAGAGAACCAGGAATGAGTATGTTAGTGTGAGAAGAGAAGCAGAGAAAAATTATGAAAATGATATAGCAAGCAAAGCCAAGACCGATCCAAAGCTACTCCACAGTCACATCAGGAGGAAAACAACAGTGAAAGAACAGGTAATGAAACTTAGAACAGGCGAGGACAGGTATACAGAGAATGACAAAGAGGTGTGTGAAGAACTCAACAAGAGGTTCCAAGAGGTCTTCACAATAGAACAAGGTGAGATCACTGGGCTAGGAGAGGGGGCAGTAAACCAGGCGGCCTTGGAAGGGTTCGAAATTACGAGAGATGAGGTCAAGAGACACCTGTTGGATCTGAATGTGAGAAAGGTTGTCTGTCCAGATGGGATTTCACCATGGGTACTGAAAAAGTGTGCAGAGGCACTTTGTGTGCCTCTCTCCATAGTGTATAGTAGGTCACTGGAGACGGGAGACCTACCAGAAATATGGAAGACGGCGAATGTGGACCCAATATACAAAAAGGGTGACAGACAAGAGGCATTAAACTACAGGCCAGTGTCCTTAACTTGTATACCATGCAAGGTGATGGAAAAAATCGTGAGAAAAAACCTAGTAACACATCTGGAGAGAAGGGACTTCGTGACAAATCGACAACATGGGTTCAGGGAGGGTAAATCTTTGCCTGACTGGCTTAATAGAAATCTACGACCAGGTGACAAAGACTAAGCAAGAAAGACAAGGCTAGGCGGACTGTATTTTTTTAGACTGTTGGAAAGCCTTTGACACAGTACCGCATAAGAGGCTGGTATATAAGCTGGAAAAACAGGCAGGAGTAACTAGTAAGGTGCTCCAGTGGATAAGGGAGTACCTAAGCAATAGGAAGCAGAGAGTCACAGTGAGGGGTGAGACCACAGATTGGCGTGAAGTCACCAGTGGAGTCCCACAGGGCTCTGTAATCGGTCCTATCCTGTTTCTGATATACGTGAACGATCTCCCGGAGGGTATAGACTCATTTCTCTCAATGTTTGTTGACGATGCCAAAATTATGAGAAGGATTAAGACAGAGGAGGACTGCTTGAGGCATCAAAAAGTTCTAGACAAACTAAAGGAATGATCGAACAAATGGTTGTTGGAGTTTAACCCAAGCAAATGTAATGTAATGAAGATAGGTGTAGGGAGCAGGAGGCCAGTTATATGGTATCATTTGGGAGATGAAATTTTTCATGAGTCAGGGAGAGAGAAAGACCTGGGGGTTGATATCACGCCAGACCTGTCCCCTGAAGCCTATATCAAGAGGATAACATCAGCAGCATATACCAGGTTGGTTAACATAAGAACGGCATTTAGACACTTGTGCAAGGAATCATTCAGAACTTTGTGTACCACCTATGTCAGACCAATCCTGGAGTATGCAGCCCCAGCATGGAGTCCATATCTAGTCACGCATAAGACCAAACTGGAAGAAGTTCAAAGGTTTGCCACCAGACTAGTACCCGGGCTGAGAGGTATGAGCTACGAGGAGAGACTACGGGAATTAAACCTCTCGTTGCTAGAAGACAAAAGAGTTAGGGAAGATATGATCTCCACATACAAGATTCTCAGAGGAATTGACAGGGTAGATAAAGACAGGCTATTTAACACAAGGGGCACATGCACTAGGGGACACAGGTGGAAATTGAATGCCCAAATGAGCCACAGAGATATTAGAAAGAATTTTTTTAGTGTCAGAGTAGTTGACAAATGGAATGCATTAGGCAGTGATGTGGTGGTGGCTGGCTCCGTACACATTTTCAAGTGTAGATATGATAGAGCCCAATAGGCTCAGGAACCTGTACTCCAGTTGATTGACAGTTGAGAGGCGGGATCAAAGAGCCAGAGCTCAACCCCCGCAAGCACAAATAGGTGAGAACAAATAGGTGAGTTCAGTATACATGACCATTTGGTGGTCAGACAAGCTAATTACATAAACTCATTACCTTAAAGATGCAAGACAACCAACTGCACATGACCACGTGGCTGTTAGTTTAGAGAACTCTACAGTATACATGACTGTGTGATCACGTGGATGCCTGACAATACACTTCCTTCGTGATATTACGTGAAACTAGATATCACGTAATATCATTAACGGTGATTATGACTGATATCTTAATAAAAAGAGTAAATACTTCGCATGTTGATTAATGGTAATATAAGTAAACACACACACGGGTGACCTCTGATGACCCAGAGGTCATAACAGTCGTGTCACGAGTGATCGCTGTCATTCTTACTATAACAGGAGTGTTGTATTAAGATTTCTCTGTTAAGTATTGAGGGCAGCATTCACTCCTGTAAGGTTATCACTTCCTTCAGATGAATGTTCTTGGTGTCACTGGAAATTAAAGCGTATACATGGTCTCTCGGGGTCACTTGAGGTGAAGGTCTATATAATACTTGGTGAGTCTTGACTAATTAGGAAGAGTCACGGCCTCAGAGTGGGGTCTGCCGCCGGTGGCCGGACGGTCGTCAGCTTGAGCCCAAACAAGTGAACAATTCCATTTTTGTTTTTTTTCATCCTATGTCTGGAAAAAGTATTATAACTGATTGCTATGTAGGATTATTCTGTTGGATTATTATGGAAGTTTATTGTGGTGAACTATTATTAGAGTTGTATTATTATTGAAGGTGATTTTGGTAGATTATTGAAGTTCATGTGGGAAATAAACATGGAGGGTCATTGTTTAGGGTTATTATGGAGGTTTATGGTTTAGGGTTATTATGTAGGGTTATTGTGATGGATTATTATGAAGGAGTATTGTGCTTGATTATTATTGAGGGTTGTTTTGGTGGTTTAATAACGAGGAATATTGTGGATTATTATTATGGAGGGAGATTGTTGTGTGTTATTAGAGTTATTGTTGATAATTATTATTATAAAAGTAATTGTTGAGTAGTATTATTATTATATAGGGTTATTGTTGTGGATTACTATTAAGGGTTATTGTGAAGGATTATTTTGATGATTATTAAGTTGGAAAATTATGGATGCTTATTTGTTACGAACCCGGATCCAGCGTCCGAGCCTGGAGCAGTGACAAACACGCCATCTGTGGGTCAGCTCCCGAAACCCCCGCCAAACGGACGACGACACCTGGTGAGGACAGCGTGTACTGGCCTCGAGGACCAGTTTCCAGTCTGGTTCCGCGCTCAACACCGCCGCTCCTGACCTCTGGTGAGGTGGTGCTCCGACGACAGCGCCATCTATGGGCTGGATACGTCAGGTGTTTGTGCCCGAGCCCGTGAGTGAAGTGTATTAGTGTCCCAGTTATTGATGACGTGTCTGCTTACAGAGCCGACCTGGGACCACTGTGATGGAAGTGGAGTCAGTCTACCCGAGGCAGCCAGTCTCCATACTGCGAAGTTTGCTGCAGCTGTTGTGACGTCGTCCCCCCGGAAGAACACTGTGGTGTGTTAGCCTGCCTTTGGAGTGGCAGTGAAAGGATTAACCCGGGACCGACTGTTGGAGACGATCATCCACTGGGGTATTGAGGACAGGAGGGTGATTTGTGATATCACAAGAGACTCCTGTCTAGGGCGTACCCCTTTTATCGTTCGTGGAGTGGCCGTACCAGCCTTGGTGGCTCAGTACCTGCCAGCAGACCAGCTGGACGTGTGGTTGACGGCCTCCACGACGGTGCCCCCAGTGGACCTGTGTTTTGGCTGACCTGTGGCCAGGGTAGGCTCGGCATTCTCAGAGGACACGTCTTGAGGCCACGAAGAAAGCACCGCGGACTCAGCACCTAGCTTCTTGATCAAGAGTCTTCAGCAGAAGACTAGATTGTGCATGATCCCCCTGTAAAGTGTTAATACCCCTCCCCCTTGTGTACTCTTTTATTCTATATATTTAATCGGTGGTGGTGTACATTATAATATTAAGTTCTTAACTTTCTTTCCCTACTCCCTTTTAAGTTACTTGCGTCACGGATCTCATCCCTTGATAGCCACTACTGGCTTGGGAACGGATACATATAGCTTCCTCTAACAACGTCAGAGTGAGAACCCCGTTGCGTCCCGAGAGGGCCGTAACATTATTGTTATTGATTTTTATGTAACGGTATTGTTGAGGATAATTATGAAGGGTTCTTGTTGAAGTTTATTATTAAAGGTTACTGTTGAGGATTATTATGGGGGCTTATTTTGGTGGATTAATTTGTATGTTTACTGTGCTGGATAATTATGGAGGGCTGACGATGACAGTTTAAAAACTAAACCCTTTGGCTCTTCACTAGTAACTCTCCTCAAATACATTGTCTCTGATTAATATTCTCATCTGTCTGTCAGTTAGAAAAATTTTCATCCATGACAGAAGTCTCTCTGTCATCCCGCCGGCATGTTCCAGGTTCCAGAAACTCCTCTTATGTGGGACACTGTCAAAAGCCATTTTTTTTAGGTCCAGAGAGACACAGTCAACCCAGGCATCGCTTTCCTATATTATCTCTGTGGTCTTATCATAAAAAGTAAGTAGATTTCTTACAGAGAATCATCCGGTTCGAAAACCATTCTTTCTGTCCGTTATTTTGTCATTACTCTTGAGGTGTTCATCCCATTTAGCTTTAACTATTTTTTTCTAGTGTTTTGACTACCTCGCTTGTTAATGATACGGGTCTATAATTTGGAGGATCCTCTCGAGTACCGTTTTTATAGATTGGTACTATGTTTACCTTTTTCCATATATCTGCAAAGATTTCTTTTTAGAGTTAATGGTTATGGTAGGGCAGGATTTTCAGGATGACAAATTTGTGCTTTAAAACATTTTAAACACAAATTTCTTAATTTCCGAGGAGGGGAATTGTAATGATCTGGTGCTCAGATCATGGTTCTCCCCTCTCCCTTCCTTCCTTCTCCTTTTCTCCCCCTTCCCTTGCCCGTCATTCGTCTCCTCCTCTTCACCCCCTATTCGCCCATTTGTCAAGGGCCAATAGGGTGGGAGGGACTTGAGGGTGGTCATGCTAGCTGGCCCTCGTGGTACATTTGGTTCCCCACTCAGTTCTCCCCACTCATATTTCCCTCTCCATCCACCTCTCAATTCCCTCTGTTCCCCTCTCACCGGTTCCTCCCTCCATACCAGGCGAGTCAAATGTCCCTACACTTTATCTTGGAGGAGACGGGGTTAAACATAATTTATCAGTTTTGTAAACATTGCTCGGAGGTACACTAGGCTCTGGTAGTCCAATATAGAGGCACCTTGTTCCCTTCAATTATCTGGTGAGAGCTGACTCAATCTTCAAGAATTTCATGTATCCTTTCACCGCTGATCAGATAAGGTGATTGGCGGTAAATAAGTGCCAAGTCCTTATTGGCCCTAGAGAGCCAGACCTCAGGCCTAGTTTTAAATGGTTGACCATAGTCAAATAATGGGAGGAGCCCTGAGGGCTGTACTAGATTTTGGGAGGAGCAATCCTTGTCACCGGTAAGTTGGTGAAACATAATTTCTGTAGTGTGTTATGGGAGAGTATGGGGAATAGGGACTCTGGCCCGCATCAGAGGGGCTGAGGGCAGCCATCGACAACTTGGCCTCAGTGCAGTTTAAGGTATTGTGCACTTGAGTATTCATGTCCTCGGTAGATATCCACTTTGCCTCTTAGGATAATAGAGTAGAGTATATGTTCATTTGATTTCAATATATGTGTGAAATTTATTTAATTTAAATATAGTATTAAAGTTTTTGATTGTTTAGTAATTTCCGTACCTTATGTACTTAAAGTTTTTCAATTTTTCAATTGCGGTATATATACGTGTGGTACTTGGAAACTCCCATGTTCTCCTCCATTTATTAGATATTAAAATTGTCCTTAGATTTAAATAAGCAAAGTATATTAAACAAACAAATTCCTAAGATTTGTTACTAAAGTACCTATTACCTGGGAGTTCTTTGATTGCTGATTCCTTGCCTTCCTGGGGGATCGGTGATAGACATATTCAGGTATGGTTGATCGGGAAGGTGGTGGCAGTGTCTATTGAGTTGTTAATTATTAGTTATAAATTAATAACCCTAATTTTTGCTGTGCCCTCTTCATTAAATATTCAGCATATATTCGTGGCAGTTCAGTGAGGGGGTCATACCGAACTGTAACAGTGTTAATCTGGGGTATTGAGTGAAGAAGAAGGAGGGTAGAAAAGATTCATTCAAGGCAAGATTCAGGCGCCATTACAGCCCCTTGAGTAATTTTTTCACTTTGTCTTGAGATACCACAATTGTGTGCTATGGAATTGGTATTTGGTCCAGCTCTCTGAAATCCTCATTTTATACAAACACACTTTGGAACTGTTCATTTAGCATTTCACACATTTCTTTTTCCATTCTCAATTGTCCTGTTCCCCGTTCTCAATCTCTGGAGTTTTATCCTTTACATGCAGCTTGCTTTTAATTAAATTAAAAAAATGCCTTAATCTGTTTTATATTTGTCCGCTATACCTTTCTTAAAGTTCTTTTCTACCTCCTCACCGCTGTGTAATTGTTTCTTCCTTGCTTCTATTGCTGGTATGTTTACAGGTATTGAACCTGTTCCGATATTGACCCAATTTTCTTACCTTGTCCTCTCTGGCCCTATCACAATTTCAGTTAAACCAATCCTGTTTTCTGGTCCCGCATCTCTGTTTTGATATAAATGTTGTGTTCCTTCATCGTATATTTCGCAAAATTTGGAATACATTTCACTTACTTCCTTGCCTAGCAACAAGTCTGTCCATTTAAACACATTAAAGAATTTTTCTTATCTCTGTAAAGAAAGAACACATTAAAGAATTAAGTTCCCCATAGTGTTCTCTCTTGAAATCGAGTTTAATAACTGTTTCAATGTCCCAATTTTATTATAGAATATATCGCAAAGCATATTTAATTAACAAATGGACACGATCAATATTTCCCAAGGGAGGGCAGTACTATATGTCAAATATATTTTCTTCTTCTTTAATGATGAATATTAAATCCAGTATTGACGGAACGTCCCCTTCCCTCATTCTCGTGGCCTGCTTGAAGTGTTGATATATGAATGTCTCCAGAATAAGACTTACAAATTTGATTGTCGAAATGTTCTCCGTTCTTGCTTCGTACGCCTCCCATTCTATTGCTTTCAAGTTGAAGTCCTCAAGGACCAATGATCGTCATCGATCTTTATATGTTTTGTATTATAATCTCTCTCATAACCATCATGAGGCCACTCTCGTTTCTCATAGAGTTCCTCCTTTGTCCGTGAGTTGCTTGCTGGTGGGATGGGTGACCTGTGGTTACCCGAGGTCATAACAGTCGTGTCACGAGTGATCGCTTTCATTCTTACCATAACAGGAGTGTTGTATTAAGTTTTTTCTGTTAAGTACCATGAGGGCAGTTTTCACTCCTGTAAGGTTATCACTTCCTTCAAATGAATGTTCTTGGTGTCACTGGAAATTAAAGCGTATACCTGGTATCTCAGGGTCACTTAAAGTGAAGGTCTATATAATACTTCGTGAGTTTAGACTAATTAGGAAGAGTCACGGCCTCAGAGTGGGGTCTGCCGCTGGTGGCCGGACGGTCGTCAGCTCGAGCCCACTTGATGAATTACTCTTCCTTTTTCTTATTTCAACCTATAAGTATTAATTCCAAACACAGGAAATCAGTTAATAAGTAGACACAGGGAGCTGCAACATGGTTCTATATTATAATTATTTTCTCCTTATATTTCATACGGAAAATTCTTATTTCTTATTCAATAACAAAAAAATACGGGTTGTAATAACACATCTTGATGTTGAGAAAGATAATTTCGAAAGATAAGTCGACCAAGCCAGAACTCTACAGAATTTATTGGAAGGTTCTGAAGACCCCAAACCAGAGCCCAACCAGGGTTTTATAGCCAACCCGACCAAATTCAGGAAGTCGGTAATGACGTTCACACTCCTACAATAGACTCAGATCACAATGAAATCACAATGACGTGATATATCAATAAATATCATTTTGAGACAATGGAGTGACTTGAACTCCACAAGTCACTACATTACCCCAAAATTATTTCCATTGATATATGATGCCGTTTTGATTTTACTACAATGAGGGTTTTTGTGGTGAATTTTAAGGGAGGGTTATTGCAGTAAATAATTTTGAAAGTGTAAGTGGTGATTTATTATTAACAGTGTTAACGGTAATTGTTTAGAAGGTTATTTCAGAAGATTATTTTGAAGGGTTATTGTGGTGGATTAATTCCTAGAGTTATTGTGGTAGATTATTTTTGAGGTTTATTTTTGTGGATTTTTCTGGAAAGTTATTGTTATTAGTTATTATAACAGGTTATTGTGGTGGATTATTATTGAGAGTTATTGTTTTAGATAATTGAGGAAGAGTTACTGTGGTTTGATATAATTGAGGGATTTTGTAGTGTCTTATTAGGAAGGGTTAATATGGGGAATTATTATGGTGAGTTATTGTGGTGGATTATTATTGATGGTTATTTTGGTGAATTAGTATGAAGGGTTATTGTAAAATATCATGTAGGAGGTTATTATAAGCAATTATTATTGTGAGTTATTGTTAATGATTATTAGGATGATTATTATATTACAAAATTATGGGTTTTAATAATTTAATTATTATGAGGAAAAATTGTGGTGGATTATTATAGAGGGTTATTCTTGAGGCTTATTATGAACAGTAACTGTTAGAGATTACTATGGTTAGGCATTGTGGTGGATTCCTGTGAAAGGTTATTGTGATGGATTATTATGGAGGATTATTCTCATGTATTATTATGGAGGTTTTTTGGAGGCTTACTATGAAAGATTTCTTTTGTGGGTTTTTATTGAGATTTATAGTGCTGCATTATTAAAAAGGGTAATTGATGAGAATTATTATGGAAAGTTATTATTGTGGCTTATATGAGGAGAGTTATTTTTTTATTATTGTGGAGGGCTATTTTGGTTGAGTATTGCGGAGGATTATTGTTGTGGATTATTAGGTACGTTTATTGCAGTAGATAATTATTGATGCTTATTATGAATAATTATTATGGACATATATTGTGTTGGATTATTATTTAGAGTTATTGTGTTGGATTATTACAAAACGTTATTTTGGTAGATTAATATGGAGTATTATTTTCGTGGATTATTGTGGTACGCTATTTCCGTGGATTATTAAGATAAGATATTTGTGTGGATTATTTAAAAATGGAATGCATTTGAAATGATGTGGTGGAGGCTGACTTCAAACAGAGTTACAAATGTAGATATGATGCAGCCCAATGGGCCCACAAACATATGACTCAGGTGATTGACAGTTGAGATGCGGGACCATAGAGCAGAAGCTCAACCCCCGCAATCACAACTATGTAAGTATAATAGTCATGATCACTTGGCTGTCAGACAAGCAGCTACATAGTATACATGACCACTTGGTTGTCAGACAAGCAGCTCCACAGTATACATGACCAAGAGGTTGTCTGACGCACTAATTACAAAAACATATGACCTTGTTGATGTAGGAGCAGCCGCTCCACATGACCACGTGGCGGTCAGTCCAGAGAGCTCTACAGTATACATGACTATGTGATCACGTGGTAGCCTGAAAATAAACTGGCTAAGTGATATAATGTGAAACTAATTTTTACGTAATATCATAAACAGTGATTATGACTATCTTAATAAAAAGAGTAAATCCTTCGAGTGTTGATTAATGGTAATATAAGTACACACAAACACGGGAGACCTGTGATGACCCAGAGGTCATAACAGTCGTGTCAAGAGTGATCGCTTTCATTCTTACCATAACAGGAGTGTTGTATTAAGATTTCTCTGGTAAATACCATGAGGACAGTTTTCACTCCTGTAAGGTTATTACTTCCTTCATATGAATATTCTTGGTGTCACTGAAAATTAAAGCGTATACATGGTCTCTCGGGGTCACTTGAGGTGAAGGTCTATATAATACTTGGTGAGTCTTGACTAATTAGGAAGAGTCACGGCCTCAGAGTGGGGTCTGCCGCCGGTGGCCAGACGGTCGTCAGCTCGAGCCCATTTCATGTAGACCTTTTTCTTTTTTCATCCTAATAATATAAATTCCAAACAAAGGAAATCAATTAATAAGTAGACACAAGGAGATGCAACAGGGTTCCATATAATAAGGTTTTTCTCATAATATTTCGTATGGAAAAAGTATTATTACTTATTCAATAACAAAGAAACGGGTTGCAATAACACATACTATGTTGAGAAAGATAATTACGAATGATAAGTCGACCAAGCCAGAACTCTACTGAATTTAAAGTAAGGTTCTGAATGCCCCAAACCGGAACCCAACAAGGGTTTTACAGCCAGCCCGACCACAATCTGACCTTCGGTAATGACGTTCAAACTCTTACAATAGACTCAGATCACAATGAAATCACAATGACGAGATATATCAATGAATATCATTTTGAGACAATGGAGTGACTTGAACTCCACAGGTCAGTGGAGTTCAATTCTATTCTCACGCCGTTCAGTACATCATGTTAATACATACATAAACACACATCACAAACAATAAACATAATAACAAACATTCTGAGAGATAAACATCTACATTTCCTCCTTTACAAAATTTTGGGTAATATAACATTACCCAAAAATTATTTCCATTGATATATGATGCCATTGTGATTTTACTACAATGAGGGTTATTGTGGTAAATTTTTAGGGAGGGTTATTGTGAAATTTATTTGAAATTGAAATAAGTTTATTGAGGTAAAATACACACAAAGGGGGATGAGGTAGCTCAAACTATTCTCACCCCGTTCAGTACATCATGTTAATACGTACATATACACACATCACAAACAATAAACATATTACCAAACATTCTAAGAGATAAACATCTACATTTCCTCCTTTACACAAGTAGTATTGTACCAGACGTACACAAATACTTTTATGACCTAGGTATACTGTATAGACAATTGACAAGAGACATGCAGATAATTCAACAAAAAAATTACAGTCTTGGTGCAAAATTCTTATATCTCTCAAGAATATCATCAACCTTTCCATTGTGACTCATCCAGGCTATTTGTTCAGGAACAGTCTTTATCTCAGTTTTTCTATATACATTAATCAACGGACAATCAAGAACATAATCGGCAAGGGTGTGAGACCTTAATATTCCACATAGTTTACACTTCGTGTCATTATCATGAACATCTATCCCATATTCCCAGTAATATTTGTACCCAAGCCTGAGCCGCATGTACACAGAGTCACTCCAAGCATTTCTCCTTTTACCATAAGTGAAATGGGTGTTTTGACTCGCATACATGGAGTGTTGTATGGTTTGACTTCTCTCATACATTATACTTCTCCTCTCCATTTTTGCCTGTGCCTGAATATTTCTGATTTTGCTTCTTATTTGTCTCATTGTGAATTCATATTCAATGTCAACTTGTGGTTTTGATGAGGTACGTTTGGCCAAGTCATCCGCCACTTCGTTGAGCACTATTCCAACATGAGATGGAATCCACATGAATTTCACACTATGACCTTTCAGCTGTATCTCAGTTATCCTTTTCATACAATCCTCAACTATGGACATGAAAACTGGGTTTCGACTGTTTAAGGAATCAAGTGCTCCTCGGCTATCGACAAATACAAAAACATTTTTGTCGTCATGACACACTTCCTCCAAACACGCCAGAATGGCCTGCAGTTCAGCTTGTGTGGATGATATATAATTACTAAGTCGAAGTTCAATTATCCTGTCCATAGTCCCGAACTCAGCATATTCCCTTATTAGGACACCACATCCTGCCCTGCCATCCTCCGCCACCGATCCGTCACAATATACATGTAAACTGTTGCCTCTTGGTAACCGAGATATCATGCTTCTATACAAACACCGTAATTGTCCCGGTTCATGATGAATCTTTTTCACCTTGAGGGGTACACTTTCGACGTCTATTTTCTGTACTTTCCAGGGAGCAGATCTATTACACTGGTGAGAGGGTTTACAGCAGTCAAGTACATCGTATTCCCTGAGGTCATGAGCTAGTTCCCTCGTGTAGCGTGTCTCCCTCAGTTTCCTGGAAGTGTGTACGTCACTCAAGCAGGTCTGAACGCTCTCAAACAGCTTATCCCCTCCTTTTCTCCGCACGAAACGAATAGATACTCTAGTGTTAATATCACGGACTCTATCATACACACTCTGTAAATTTAATTCCATTCTCATTATTTCAATCAATGCATTTCTTTGACATCCAAGAATAATCATCATAGCCTCGTTCTGTATCAGCTCTATTTTTTTTAATTCTGCCTTGGACTGTGTAAGACAAAACGGGTGCTGCGTAGTCTATCAGGGACCAAACAGTGCTTCTATATAACATCCGCAAGGTAGGTACCCTAACACCTTTACCAGAAAGAGCCAGTGGTTTTAGAGGATGCAGACAGGCTTTACATAAGGTGCTGATATGATTTATTTCAGCATTTTTACTCTCACATGTGTATCCAACATACATGCCCAGATACTTGTACTTCTGAACACGGCTCAGTTCCACACCATTTAGAGTGTTATATTTCTTCGTTTCCTATACTCATATTTGGTTTTGTCAGCATTTATAGCTAAGCCTAACTTGTGACAGGTTGTACCAAGCATGTTAAGAGCAGTTTGAAATTTGTTCCCAGAAATGCCTTGTATAAGAATATCATCAGCATATATTTGATCGTCGTGACCCCTGGAGGATAAATCTCTGATGCTAATCTGTTCATTAATACATTGAATAAGGTGGGACTTAAAACTCCCCCTTGGGGGGTACCTAACTGAAACATCCGTTCCTCAGACATGTATCCCTGGTAATACACCTGACCTTTTCTGCCTTGTAGATAATCCCTTATCCAATGTAGCTATCTCCCTGTTATTCCCAGATTGGCTAATTCGTATAAAATTACTTTCCCATTGGCTTTATCAAAAGCTCCTTGCAGATCAACAAAAACTCTACAATTGTCATCCACATTAGACAAACCCTTTAAGAGACAATCCGCAGTGCTTTTGCCTTTGATAAAATCAAAGAGATTACTGGACATGTTATCACCTACAAGGTAGAGTAGCCTATTTAACAAAATCCTTTCCATCATTTTACAAAAGCAGGATATTAAGGTGACAGGGCTGAAGCCTCCGTTTGACGTAGGGACAGGAATGATGATAGCCTCTTTCTATTTTCTTGGTAACTTTCCCTCTCTATAACTCATATTAAACAAATCAAGTAAGGGACTAGGTATCATACCGGCTAAATAATTAAGAATGTCATACGTTACTCCATCTTTCCCCAGAGCAGTAGAGCTGCCACTTTTTATAGCATTCAGTAGCTCATCGGGAGTTATCTCAGTGCAAGTTGCAGATCTTGTATTTAAGGCACATAAAGTTACTCCATTTCTAATATTTTCCCATGACTCAATGGTGACTCTCGTGTCTTCAGGTAAGGACTCCATACCAGCAGCATTAGCTCATTTATCTACTAACTCATTAGCAACCTTCCATGGATCTGAGTGAGCAATGATTTTGGTCTTAAACCCCTGATTTTATTTACTGCTCTCCATATATCTTTAAGATTTTTAGTATTACCAATGAACTGAGCAAAGTCAGTGTTGTTATATTATCATAGCAATATGGAAGTTGTAGTGAAGGACCTGGTGACTCTAGTGGGAGCCCTGAGGACAGAGTTGGACTCTCTGCGGGAGGAGGTGCGTCAGCTTAAAAAACAACGAGAAGTAACGAAGGAGGAGACCAGCAGTAAAGGGACCTCGTCTTGGAGAGTTGCGAAAGACAGGGGCCTTAAGAAGACTTTGATAAAGCCGCCTTCAAACGCCATAGCAACTTCAAATTCATTTGACGTTTTGGAGGACGAGTGCTGTGGAGAGACTGTGGATCGCGCAAAAGGGAAAGCAACGAAGAGAAAGGAAGCGCAGGCCCCTCAGAAAGTAAAGGAAGTACCTAAGCAAACATTAGTTGTGGGAGATTCCCAGATAAGGTATTTGGATAGAACGTTTTGTGCTAGAGATAGGGGGAACAGGTTAAGGGTTTGCTATCCCGGAGCTGGCATTGGTGATATTATAAACAACATGAATGATATTATGGCTGGTAATGGGAACAATCCCATTATTTGCATTAGCGTGGGAGGAAATGATGTTGGTCGAGTCAGGAGTGAGGAACTGATTCAGAGGTATAAAACAGCCATAGAGTTAGTTAGGAGCAAGGGAGGAATCCCGATCATATGTGGCATTCTTCCAAGAAAGGGAGTGGGAAATGAATGGATATCGAGGGCACTTGGTGTCAATTGCCGGCTGGAAAGATATTGCAAATCAAATGCAATATCTTTCATAGACAACTGGGAACACTTCTATGGAAGAAATGAAATGTATGCTCGTGATGGGGTGCATCTATCGAGAGCTGGGGTTGTTGCTGTTGCGAACTCGCTAGAAGAAGTGGTTAGAGGTGTTTGTTTGGGTTTAAACTGTTAGTAGATAGAGGTATGGGAATTGATTTGGAGGAAGGAGGTAATAAAAGTATGTGTTTGTGGGAGAAAGGAATTGGCAAAACGATCAGGGAAAGAGAAGGTCCGCAAAATAACAATTCACTTAGGGTATATTACACTAACAGTAGAAGTCTAAGAAATAAAATTAACGAATTAAATGCTCTTGTCTGCACAGAAAAAATAGATATTATTGCACTTACCGAAACGTGGATGAATGTAGAAAATAGAGAACTATTAGCTGAATATCAAATATATGGATTTAAACTATTTCACACAGATAGATATATTAGACGAGGAGGTGGAGTAGCCATATATGTTAGGGACAATTTGAAATGTAGTCTCAAAGAGGGAATCAAAACAGAGCCACACACAGAAACTATTTGGATTGAATTAAACGAAAAAGCTAATAATATTATAATAGGAGTAATATATAGGCCACCAAATTTAGACAGAATGGAAGCAAAGCATCTATGGGATGAAATATCTAGAGCATCTAGATCTAACAGTATTTATGTCATGGGTGACTTTAATTTTAGCGGAATAAACTGGTTGAACAAAACAGGGAATAGTGAAGCAGAAGATTTTCTAGAATTAATTGACGATTGCTTTCTTACGCAACACATTAAGGAACCAACACGGGAAAATAATATTTTAGATTTAGTGTTAACTAACAGGGAAACGCAAATTAATGACATCGAAATAGGGAGTGAGCTAGGGAGCAGTGATCACAAAGAAATCAGATTTAGCATAGAATGGAATAGACCAGTAGGAGAAAATTCTGTTAAAGTGCCAGATTTTCGAAAAGCTGATTTTAATAGCCTAAGAAATTTTTTGGGTCAAATTGATTGGAAAGGCTTGGGTATGGGGTGTGGGCCGGTCTTGGAGCGAGACATGAACCCAGCGATAGGTGACTTAAATGGGGATTTCGATGTGGATTCAATATATAACTTATTTAAGAATATTCTAAACAAAGCACAGGAACGTAGTATACCATACAAATTGAATAGATCGTATACTAATGACCCAAAGTGGATAACAAAGAATTTGAAGAACCTTATAGGTAAAAAGAGAGCTTGGTACAAAAGGATTAAAAATGGGGAGGTCACTTTAGAACAGGAATTCGTACAACTGGTTAGAAATGTTAAAAAAGAGATAAGGAAAGCAAAAAGGAACTATGAAGTTCGCATAGCAGGGCAAGCAAAGACAAATCCTAAAGGGTTTTTTCAGTTATATCGTACTAAGACTAGGGAAAGGATAGGTCCATTAAAAACTGAGACAGGTCAAATAACAGATAGTGATGAAGAGATGAGTAGTATTTTTAATAAATATTTTGTATCTGTATTTACTAAAGAGGAACTTAACAATATGCCTTCAGCCGAACAAGTCTATGTGGGTGGGGACGAGGACAGGTTGACGAGTTTAGCAGTTACCAGGGAGGATGTTCTTAAACAAATAGTAAAACTCAAACCAAACAAATCCCCAGGGCCGGATGAAGTGTTTGCTAGGGTGCTTAAAGAATGCAAAGAGGAGCTTTGTGACCCACTGTCAACCATATTTAATAAATCAATAGAGTCAGGCAGAGTGCCAGAGTTTTGGAAAGTTGCTAATGTGATACCAGTTTTTAAGAAAGGAGATAGATCACTTGCGTCTAACTATCGACCAATTAGCCTAACGTCTATTGTGGGAAAGTTACTCGAAGCTATAATAGCAAATAAAATTCGTCTTCATCTTGAAAAACATAAATTAATAATTGAGTCGCAACATGGTTTTATAAATGGCCGTTCATGTTTAACAAATTTGTTATCTTTTTATTCTAGCATTGTTGAGGCAGTTGATAGTGGTAAGGATTGCGATGTTGTATACCTTGACTTTAGCAAAGCTTTTGATACAGTGCCACATGAAAGACTGATTAAAAAAAATAGAGTCTCATGGTATTGGGGGTGCTATATTAAGCTGGATTAGGGCATGGCTATACCAAAGGAAACAGAGTTAGTATAATTGGAATCAAGTCAGAGTGGGAAAATGTTGTAAGTGGAGTGCCTCAAGGCTCTGTCCTGGGACCTCTGTTGTTTATAATATATATAAATGATTTAGATTCAGGTTTGAGTAGCAACATTTGCAAATTTGCCGATGATACGAAAATCGGTAGGGAAATTAATTCGGAGGAGGACTCACTATCACTTCAAGTTGATCTAGATAGGGTTTTGAAATGGTCAAAGGATTGGCAGATGCAGTTTAATGCTGATAAATGTAAAGTTCTGAGGTTAGGTAATGATGATAGAGTTACAAGATACGAGCTAGATGGTGTTGTGATTGCGAAGTCGGATTGCGAAAGGGATCTGGGAGTTATGATTAGTAACAATTTAAAACAAAAGGATCAATGCATAAATGTTCGTAATAAGGCAAATCGGACACTTGGATTTATTAATCGCAGCGTTAGTAACAAGACACCTGGTGTGGTTCTCAAGCTATATCTTGCTCTAGTTAGGCCCCATTTAGATTATGCAGTTCAGTTTTGGTCGCCATATTATAGAATGGATATAAATTCACTTGAACGTGTCCAGCGTAGGATGACTAAGTTAATTCCCCAAATTAGAAATCTTTCATATGAAGAAAGATTAACAAAGCTTAAGTTGCATTCACTGGAAAGGCGAAGAGTTAGGGGTGACATGATAGAGGTTTACAAGTGGATGAATGGACATAACCGGGGGGATATTAATAGGGTATTAAAAGTATCAACACAGGACAGAACACGAAACAATGGATATAAATTGGATAAGTTTAGATTTAGGAAAGACTTGGGTAAATACTGGTTCAGTAACAGGGTTGTTGATTTGTGGAACCAATTGCCGCGTAACATTGTGGAGGTGGGGTCCCTCGATTGTTTCAAGCACGGGTTGGACAAGTATATGAGTGGGATTGGGTGGTTATAGAATAGGAGCTGCCTCGTATGGGCCAATAGGCCTTCTGCAGTTACCTTTGTTCTTATGTTCTTATGTTCTTATGTTCTTAAGTCTTGCTTGTATCTGTCCTGCGCCTCTTTACTCACCTGACTGCATTCCCTAGCAACTTCCAACATTGTATTTTTCTCTCCCTCCCTCATTCCATTTTCAACCATTCTTTATGTGCACTCCGTAGCATTCTCTACCACCCCTTAACTTGCTGATCATTGGAATATTTAAATTTCTTAGGTCCATGCGTCTTGCTTCCCCTGCCCCCGTTATTTTCCCTCTGTACTAATTTCTCTGTTCTCGATCATGTCCTCGTAAAAATTATCAACGCAGAGCGGCGTGTATTGTTGATACCAATCTCCCATATTTTGAATAAAATAATTTGTCATACCTTTATTAATAGTTAGCCTTTTCCTTTGAAAGTGGACTTGTTTTTTCCCCAGTGGTAATTCAACGTTCCAGGCAAAGTGGTCACTAAGTAGTTCCCGAACAACAAAACCTCCCCCCCTATTCCCCTGAGAGTTTACAATAAAGGCATTGTCAAGCCGTCCTCCCCTGTTGTGAGCTGGTTCGTTGTTTCCCAAGAGACAGGTATCTGGATGATCTTATAGAAACTGTAACCACTTGACCCCATTAGCATTAATACCACCCACTGTCCCAAGGCTTGTGTGCCGAGCATTAAGGTCCCAATGACCAGTGAAGGATTAGTATAAATGCAGTCAGGCAGAGAGTGAGGGTCGAAGTAGTTCCTGGATACATACAAATTAACTACAATAAATTCCCCTTCCCTTAATGATAATTTAACACAGACATTCTCCATACCTTGCATTTTTGACGGCGGTTCTACTAACTCTGCTGGTATGGAGTTCTTAACATAAGAACATAAGATCAAAGGCAACTGCAGAAGGCCTATTGGCCCATACGAGGCAGCTCCTATCTATAACCACCCAATCCCACTCATAAGAACATAAGAACATAAGAACAAAGGTAACTGCAGAAGGCCTATTGGCCCATACGAGGCAGCTCCTATTCTATAACCACCCAATCCCACTCATATACTTGTCCAACCCGCGCTTGAAACAATCGAGGGACCCCACCTCCACAATGTTACGCGGCAATTGGTTCCACAAATCAACAACCCTGTTACTGAACCAGTATTTACCCAAGTCTTTCCTAAATCTAAACTTATCCAATTTATATCCATTGTTTCGTGTTCTGTCCTGTGTTGATACTTTTAATACCCTATTAATATCCCCCCGGTTATGTCCATTCATCCACTTGTAAACCTCTATCATGTCACCCCTAACTCTTCGCCTTTCCAGTGAATGCAACTTAAGCTTTGTTAATCTTTCTTCATATGAAAGATTTCTAATTTGGGGAATTAACTTAGTCATCCTACGCTGGACACGTTCAAGTGAATTTATATCCATTCTATAATATGGCGACCAAAACTGAACTGCATAATCTAAATGGGGCCTAACTAGAGCAAGATATAGCTTGAGAACCACACCAGGTGTCTTGTTACTAACGCTGCGATTAATAAATCCAAGTGTCCGATTTGCCTTATTACGAACATTTATGCATTGATCCTTTTGTTTTAAATTCTTACTAATCATAACTCCCAGATCCCTTTCGCAATCCGACTTCGCAATCACAACACCATCTAGCTCGTATCTTGTAACTCTATCATCATTACCTAACCTCAGAACTTTACATTTATCAGCATTAAACTGCATCTGCCAATCCTTTGACCATTTCAAAACCCTATCTAGATCAACTTGAAGTGATAGTGAGTCCTCCTCCGAATTAATTTCCCTACCGATTTTCGTATCATCGGCAAATTTGCAAATGTTGCTACTCAAACCTGAATCTAAATCATTTATATATATTATAAACAACAGAGGTCCCAGGACAGAGCCTTGAGGCACTCCACTTACAACATTTTCCCACTCTGACTTGATTCCATTTATACTAACTCTCTGTTTCCTTTGGTATAGCCATGCCCTAATCCAGCTTAATATAGCACCCCCAATACCATGAGACTCTATTTTTTTAATCAGTCTTTCATGTGGCACTGTATCAAAAGCTTTGCTAAAGTCAAGGTATACAACATCGCAATCCTTACCACTATCAACTGCCTCAACAATGCTAGAATAAAAAGATAACAAATTTGTTAAACATGAACGGCCATTTATAAAACCATGTTGCGACTCAATTATTAATTTATGTTTTTCAAGATGAAGACGAATTTTATTTGCTATTATAGATTCGAGTAACTTTCCCACAATAGACGTTAGGCTAATTGGTCGATAGTTAGACGCAAGTGATCTATCTCCTTTCTTAAAAACTGGTATCACATTAGCAACTTTCCAAAACTCTGGCACTCTGCCTGACTCTATTGATTTATTAAATATGGTTGACAGTGGGTCACAAAGCTCCTCTTTGCATTCTTTAAGCACCCTAGCAAACACTTCATCCGGCCCTGGGGATTTGTTTGGTTTGAGTTTTACTATTTGTTTAAGAACATCCTCCCTGGTAACTGCTAAACTCGTCAACCTGTCCTCGTCCCCACCCACATAGACTTGTTCGGCTGAAGGCATATTGTTAAGTTCCTCTTTAGTAAATACAGATACAAAATATTTATTAAAAATACTACTCATCTCTTCATCACTATCTGTTATTTGACCTGTCTCAGTTTTTAATGGACCTATCCTTTCCCTAGTCTTAGTACGATATATCTGAAAAAACCCTTTAGGATTTGTCTTTGCTTGCCCTGCTATGCGAACTTCATAGTTTCTTTTTGCTTTCCTTATCTCTTTTTTAACATTTCTAACCAGTTGTACGAATTCCTGTTCTAAAGTGACCTCCCCATTTTTAATCCTTTTGTACCAAGCTCTCTTTTTACCTATAAGGTTCTTCAAATTCTTTGTTATCCACTTTGGGTCATTAGTATACGATCTATTCAATTTGTATGGTATACTACGTTCCTGTGCTTTGTTTAGAATATTCTTAAATAAGTTATATATTGAATCCACATCGAAATCCCCATTTAAGTCACCTATCGCTGGGTTCATGTCTCGCTCCAAGACCGGCCCACACCCCATACCCAAGCCTTTCCAATCAATTTGACCCAAAAAATTTCTTAGGCTATTAAAATCAGCTTTTCGAAAATCTGGCACTTTAACAGAATTTTCTCCTACTGGTCTATTCCATTCTATGCTAAATCTGATTTCTTTGTGATCACTGCTCCCTAGCTCACTCCCTATTTCGATGTCATTAATTTGCGTTTCCCTGTTAGTTAACACTAAATCTAAAATATTATTTTCCCGTGTTGGTTCCTTAATGTGTTGCGTAAGAAAGCAATCGTCAATTAATTCTAGAAAATCTTCTGCTTCACTATTCCCTGTTTTGTTCAACCAGTTTATTCCGCTAAAATTAAAGTCACCGATGACATAAATACTGTTAGATCTAGATGCTCTAGATATTTCATCCCATAGATGCTTTGCTTCCATTCTGTCTAAATTTGGTGGCCTATATATTACTCCTATTATAATATTATTAGCTTTTTCGTTTAATTCAATCCAAATAGTTTCTGTGTGTGGCTCAGTTTTGATTCCCTCTTTGAGACTACATTTCAAATTGTCCCTAACATATATGGCTATATACATGTCCAACCCGCGCTTGAAACAATCGAGGGACCCCACCTCCACCACGTTACGCGGTAATTGGTTCCACAAATCAATAACTCTGTTACCGAACTAGTATTTACCCAAGTCTTTCCTAAATCTAAATTTATCCAATTTATACCCATTGTTTCGTGTTCTGTCTTGTGTTGATACTTTTAATACCCTATTAATATCCCCTTTGTTGTGTCCATTCATCCACTTGTAAACCTCTATCATGGTAATATATAACTCTTCGCCTTTCCAGTGAATGCTATTTAAGCTTTTTTAATCTTTCTTCATATGAAAGATTTCTAATTTGGGGAATTAACTTAGTCATCCTATGCTGGACACGTTCAAGTGAATTTATATTCATTCTATAGTACGGCGACCAAAACTGAACTGCATTATCTAAATGGGGCCTAGCCAGAGCAAGATATAGCTGAAGAACCACACCAGGTGTCATGTTACAAATGCTTTGATTAATAAATCCCAGTGTCCTATTTGCCTTATTATGAACATTCATGCATTGATCCTTTTGTTTTAAATTCTTACTAATCATAACTCCCAGATCTCTTTCGCAATCCGACTTCTCAATCTCAACACCATCTAGTTCGTATCTTGTAACTCTATCATCATTAACTAGCCTCAGAACTTTACATTTATCAGCATTAAACTGCATCTGCCAATTTATAAATCGACGTGCCTCTGATGTTATTTGCGGCGAAGAGGTTAAACCCTTTATAGCCATTTAATTTCAATAAGACTTCATTCCTATCCCCTGCCTCCTGGAGAGCTACAACATCAATATCATTTCCCATCACATAACAATGAACATCTGTAACCCTGTTTCTTAAACCATTAACATTCCATGACAACACTTTCAGTCTAGGGTAATCCATTATTAAACAATTCACTTTCTAAGTCATCCCCAATAAGTTCACTAAATGATAGCCATACTTCGTATAACATCTTCCACCTCCTCCCAAGTTCACTAGTAAAAGCAACATTGCGTTTCTCAAGAGATTTTTTCAGTCCTGTGACGTCCATTATTGGCCCAAATGATTCCTTCATTTTATGTGTAATTATAGGGTTCTTCCTTTCACTACGACTATCATCATTCACACACACTTCACTTTCCTTCATTGCATCACTCAATATTTCATTATTGTCCTCAAACAATATATCCTGACTTTCCTTCACTGTTTTGTGACTTTCCTTGACCTTCACCTGAGCGTTTAATTTCGCCTCGATGGATTCGATTCTTTGCCCAAGATTTCGGAGGAACTCGCCCACTTTTCTTAGTTCAGCCCAAACCTCCTTGACCATATTATTATGGCCTTCTTTCTGAGCCACAGTAGCCACTTCACTCACCGTTACACTGTCACTGCTGGAGTCCTGAGTGTTGGCGTGGCTGCATGTTGCTTGACCCTGACGAAGTAAAGGTGACTCCCTTACCCACGCATTCGTCTGGTTCACTGGCGCTGTTTAGGGCAGACTGTTTTGCTGTGCTCCCGGTGTCTGGGTAAGAGCTCTTCCTTGCTCTGTCTCATTCACCGGCCGGAGAACATCCATACTCGGCCTCTTGCTACACACAGCCGAGCTAGCATTGTGAACACCTCCACAGTTGCAACATCTGGGAACTATTTTCTCACCCAGATTAAGTCTGTTTCTACACACATTAGAGAGGTGAGACTTTCCGCAGAAACGACATCGACAAAAACGACCTTTTGAAACTCACCCTCCTCGACTGACTGGCTGCTTTTTGAGTCCATGTTAATATTGCCGTGGGAAGTAGCCAGTTCTTCTGGTGACTGAGTCTCCATCTCAGTACCCAGCATGGGGGGGGGGATGTGTAGAAGGTGATTGATACTAGTCAGTCTCCTTATGTGTAGACTGAGCTAAACACCAACACTAAACTCACCCCTAGTCGCGGAGCAGGTAATTCTTGACCCGACCGCGTCCCAGGTAAGATTGTGAGTGTTATTGTAGTAAATAATTTTGAAAGTTAAAGTGGTGAATTATTATTAATAGTGTTAGTGGTAATTTTTTAAAAGGTTATTTCTGAAGATTATTTTGAAGGGTTATTGTGGTGGATTAATTCCGAGAGTTATTGTTGTAGATTATTGAGGAGGGTTATTGTGGTTTAATATAGTTGAGGATTATTGTAGTGGCTTATTAGGAAGGGTTAATGTGGGTACTTATTATGGAGAGTTATTGTGGGGGATTATTGTTACTGGAATTTTGGCGAATTAATATGGAGGGTTATTGTGAAATATTATGAAGAAGGTTATTGAAAGAAATTATTATTGTGAGTTATTGTAGATGATTATTATGGTGAGTTATTGTGGATGATTATTAAGAGGATTATTATATTGCATAAATATGGATTTTATTGGGAAGAATAATTATGAGGAAAAATTTTGATGGATTATTATAGAGGGTTATTCTTGAGGCTTATTATAAAAGGTTACTGTTGAAGATTACTATGGAGAGGTATTGTGGTGGATTACTAATAAAGGTTATTGTGATGGATTATCATGGAGGATTATTCTCTTGTAGTTTTTTTAGGCTTATTATGAAGGATTTCTTTGGTAGGTTATTATTAAGGGTTATAGTGCTGGATTATTAAAAAGGGTTATTGTTGAGAATTATTATTGACGGATATTATTGTGGCTTATATCTGGAGAGTTATTTTTGTGATTATTGTTGAGGGCTATTTTGGTTGACTATTGCAGAGGGTTATAGTTGTGGATTATTAGGTACGTTTATTGTAGTAGATAATTATTGATAGTTATTATGAATAATTATTATAGACATTTCTTGTGTAGGTTTTTTATTCAGAGTTATTGTGTCAGATTATTATTTAGAGGTATTGTGTTGGATTATTATTTAGAGTTATTGTATTGCATTATTATTTTGAGTTATTGTGTTAGATTATTACAAAACGTTATTTTGGTAGATTAATATGGAGTATTATTTTAGAGGATTATTGTAGAGGCTATTTTCCCGTATTATTAAGAAAAGTTATTTGCGTGGATAATTTACAAATGTAATGCATTTGGAAGTGATGTACTGGAGGCAGACTCCAAACAGAGTTACTAACGTAGATATTATGGAGCCCAATAGGCCCACAAACATGTGAATCAGCTGATTGACAGTTGAGACGCGGGACCAAAGAGCAGATGCTCAACCCACCCGAATCACAACTAGGTAAGAACAATAGACAAGACCGCTTGTTTGTCAGACAAGAAGCTCCACAGAATAAATGACTATGTGATCACGTGGCTGTACGACAATTACTGTCCACGAGATATCTAAAACGTTTATAACTGATCCCTTAATAAAAAAGTAAATCCTTCGAATGTTGATTAATGGTAATATAAATAAACGCTCACACGGGTGACCTGTGATGACCCAGAGGTCATAACCATCATATCTCGAGTGATCACTTTCATTATTACCATAACAGGAGTGTTGTATTAAGATTTCTCTTTAAGTACCATGAGAGCAGTTTTCACTCCTGTAAGGTTATCACTTCCTTCAGATGAATGTTCTTTGTGTCACTGGAAATTAAAGCGTATACATGGTCTCTCGGGGTCACTTGAGGTGAAGGTCTATATAATACTTGGTGAGTCTTGACTAATTAGGAAGAGTCACGGCCTCAGAGTGGGGTCTGCCGCCGGTGGCCGGACGGTCGTCAGCTCAAGCCCAAGCCAAGTGAACAACTTCCTTTTTCTTTTTTCTACCTATTAATATAAATTCCAAACACAGGAAATCAAAAAATAAGTAGACACAAGGAGCTGCAACATGGTTCCATATTATAATTTTTTTCTCATAATATTTGATATAGAAAAAATATTATTTCCTATTTAATAACAAGGAAACGGGTTGCAATAACACATACTGATGTTGAGAAAGATAATTACGAAAGATAAGTCGACCAAAGCAGAACTCATCTGAATTTAATAGAAGGTCCTGGAGGCCCCAAACCGGAGCCCAACCAGGGTTTTACAGCCAACCCGACCACACTCAGGCCTTCGGTAATGACGTTCACACTCTTACAATAGACTCAAATCACAATGATATCACAATGACGTGATATATCAATAAAAATCTTATTAAGACTATCAAGTGACTTGAGCTCCACATTTCACTACATTAAACCAAAATTATTTCCATTAATATATGACGCTATTGTGATTTTACTATATTGAAGGTTATTGTGGTGAATTTTAAGTGAGGGTTTTGTAGTAAATAATTTTAAAAGTTAAAGTGGTGAATTATTAATAATAGTGTTAGTCGTAATTATTTAGAAAGTTATTTCAGAAGATTTTTTTGAAGGGTTATTGTGGTGGATTAATTCCTACAGTTATTGTGGTTGATTATTATAGAGGTTTAATTTGGTGTAATATTCTGGAAAGGTATTGTTATTGGTTATTGTAACAGGGTATTGTTCCGGATTATTACGAAGAGTTATTGTTGTAGATTATTGAGGACGGTTATTGTAGATTACTATAATTGAGGATTATTGAAGTGGCTCATTAGGAAGGGATAAAATGGGGAATTATTATAGAGAGTTATTGTGGTGGATTATTGTTGATGGTTATTTCGGTGAATTAATGTGGAGGATTGTTGTGGAATATCATGAAGGAGGTTACTATAAGAAATTATTATAGTGAGTTACTGTGGATGGTTATTATGGTGAGTTATTGTGGATGATTATTAAGAGGATTATTATATTCCATAATTATGGATTTTATTAGGGTGAATTATTATGAGAAAAAAATTTGGTGTATGATTATGGAGGGTTATTCTTGAGGCTTACTATGAACAGTAACTGTTGAAGATTACTATGAGACGTAGTGTTGTGGATTCTTATAAGTGATATTGTGATGGATTATTATGGATGATTATTCTCTTGTATTATTTGGCAGGGGTTTTCGAGGCTTATTATGAAGGACTTCTTTGACGGATTTTTTTTTTGAGGGTTATAGTGCTGGATTATAATATAGGGTTTTAGTAGAGGATTGAAATAAACGGTTTTTATTGTAGCTTATATCTGGAGAGTTATTTTTGTGATTATTTTGGAGGGCTATTTTGATTGACTGTTGCAGAGGGTTATTGTTGTTGATTATTAGGTACGTTTATTGTAGTAGATAATTATTGATGGTTATTATGAATAATTATTATTGACATTTCTTTTGTTGGATTATTAGTTAGAGTTATTGTGTTGGATTAATATTTAGAGATATTGTGTTTGATTATTTTTCAGAGTTATTGTATAGGATAATTATTTAAAGTTATTGTGCTGGATTATTACAGAACGGTATTTTGGTAGATAAATATGGAGTATTATTTTTGAGGATCATTGTTTTGGGTTATTTTCATGGATTATTAAGATAAGTTAGTTGCGTGGATAATTTACAAATGGAATGCATTTGAAAATGACGAGGTGGAGGCAGACTCCAGAGTTAAAAATTTAGATATGATGGAGCCAAATAGCCCGACAAACATGTGAATCAGCTAATTGACAGTTGAGATGCGGGACCAAAGAGCAGAAGTTCAACCCCCGCAATCACAATTAGGTAAGTACAATATACATAACCGCTTGATTGTCAGACAAGCAGCTCCAGAGTATACATGACTATGTGATCACGAGGCTGTATGACAATTACTGTCCCACGAGATATCTACAGCGTTTATGGCTGATCTCTTAATAAAAAAGTGAATCCTTCGAATGTGGATTAATTGTAATATAAGTAAACACAGACACGGATGAGCTCTGATAACCCAGAGGTCATAACAGTCGTGTCACGAGTGATCGCTTTCATTCTTACCATAACATGAGTGTTGTATTAAGATTTCTCTGTTAAGTACCATGATGGCAGTTGTCACTCCTGTAAGATTATCACTTCCTTCAGATGAATGTTCTTGGTGTCACTGGAAATTAAAGCGTATACATGGTGTCTCGGGGTCACTTGAGGTGAAGGTCTATATAATACTTGGTGAGTCTTGACTAATTAGGAAGAGTCACGGCCTTAAAGTGGGGTCTGCCGCCGATGGTCGTCAGCTCGAACCTATGCCTTTTTCTTTTTTTAATCAATTAATATAAATTCCAAACACAGGAAATCAAAAAATAAGTAGACACAAGGAGCTGCAACATGGTTCCATATTATAATTTCTTTCTCATAATATTTGATATAGAAAAAGTAATATTTCCTATTTAATAACAAGGAAACGGGTTGCAATAACACATACTGATGTTGAGAAAGATAATTACGAAAGATAAGTCGACCAAAAGTAGAACTCATCTGAATTTAATGGAAGCTCCTGGAGGACCCAAACCAGAGCCCACCCAGGGTTTTACAGGCAACCCGACCACACTCAGGCCTTCGGTAATGACGTTCACTCATACAATAGACTCAAATCACAATGAAATCACAATGACGTGATATATCAATGAATATCTTATTAAGACTATCAAGTGACTTCAGCTCCACAAGTCACTACATTACCCCAAAATTATTTCCTTTGATATATGACGCTATTGTGATTTTACTATAATGAAGGTTATTGTGGTGAACTTTAAGTGAGAGTTTTTGTTGTAAATAATTTTAAAAGTTAAAGTGGTGAGTTATTATTAATAGTGTTAGTCGTAATTATTTAGAAGGTTATTTTAGAAGATTATTTTGAAGGGTTATAGTAATGGAATAATTCCTCGAGTTATTGTGGTAGATTATTATAGAGGTTTAATTTGGTATAATATTTTGGAAAGGTATTGTTATTGGTTATTACAACAGGGTATTGTGGTGGATTATTACGAAGAGTTATTGTTGTAGGTTAATGAGGAGGGTTATTGTGGTTTAATATAATTGAGGTTAATTGTAGAGGCATACTAGGAAGGGTAAATATGGGGAACTATTATGTGGAGTTACTGTGGTGGATCATTGTTGATGGTTATTTTGGTGAATTAATATGGAGGATTATTGTGAAATATCATGAAGGAGGTTATTGTAAGAAATTACTATGGTGAGTTATTGTGGATGGTTATTATGGTGAGTTATTGTGGATGGTTATTATGGTGAGTTATTGTGAATGGTTATTATGGTGAGTTATTGTGGGGGATTATTACATTGGATAATTATGGATTTTATTGGGGTGAATAATTATGAGGAAAAAATTTGGTGGATTATTATAGATGGTTAATCTCGAGGCTTATTATGAAAGGTAACTGTTGAAGATAAGTATGGAGAGGTATTGTGGTGGATTCCTATGAAAATTTATTGTGATGGATTAACATGGAGGATTGTTCTCTTGTAGTTTTTTTGTAGTTTATCACCCACAGCACCACAACTAACACCCACAGCACCACAACTATCACCCACAGCACCACAACTATTACCCACAGCACCACAACTATCACCCACAGCACCGCAACTATCACCCACAGCACCACAACTAACACCCACAGCCTCACAACTAACACCCACAGCACCACAACTATCACCCACAGCACCACAACTATCACCCACAGCCAACTAACACCCACAGCACCACAACTAACACCCATAGCACCACAACTATCACCCACCAAACCACAACTAACACCCACAGCACCACAACTATCACCCACAGCCAACTAACACCCACAGCACCACAACTAACACCCACAGCCTCACAACTAACACCCACAGCACCACAACTATCACCCACAGCACCACAACTATCACCCACAGCCAACTAACACCCACAGCACCACAACTAACACCCACAGCACCACAACTATCACCCACCGCACCACAACTAACACCCACAGCACCACAACTATCACCCACAGCACCACAACTATCACCCACAGCACCACAACTAACACCCACTGCACCACAACTATCACCCACAGCACCACAACTATCACCCACAGCACCACAACTAACACCCACTGCACCACAACTATCACCCACAGCACCACAACTATTACCCACAGCCAACTAACACCCACAGCACCACAACTAACACCCACAGCACCACAACTAACACCCACAGCACCACAACTAACACCCACAGCACCACAACTAACACCCACAGCACCACAACTAACACCCACAGCACCACAACACCCACAGGACCACAACAAACACCCATAGCACCACAACTAACACCCACAGCACCACAACTAACACCCACAGCACCACAACTAACACCCACAGCACCACAACTAACACCCACAGCACCACAACTAACACCCACCAAACCACAACTAACACCCACAGCACCACAACTATCACCCACAGCCAACTAACACCCACAGCACCACAACTAACACCCACAGCCTCACAACTAACACCCACAGCACCACAACTATCACCCACAGCACCACAACTATCACCCACAGCCAACTAACACCCACAGCACCACAACTAACACCCACAGCACCACAACTATCACCCACCGCACCACAACTAACACCCACAGCACCACAACTATCACCCACAGCACCACAACTATCACCCACAGCACCACAACTAACACCCACTGCACCACAACTATCACCCACAGCACCACAACTATCACCCACAGCACCACAACTAACACCCACTGCACCACAACTATCACCCACAGCACCACAACTATTACCCACAGCCAACTAACACCCACAGCACCACAACTAACACCCACAGCACCACAACTAACACCCACAGCACCACAACTAACACCCACAGCACCACAACTAACACCCACAGCACCACAACACCCACAGGACCACAACAAACACCCATAGGACCACAACTAACACCCACAGCACCACAACTAACACCCACAGCACCACAACTAACACCCACAGCACCACAACTAACACCCACAGCACCACAACTAACACCCACCAAACCACAACTAACACCCACAGCACCACAACTATCACCCACAGCCAACTAACACCCACAGCACCACAACTAACACCCACAGCCTCACAACTAACACCCACAGCACCACAACTATCACCCACAGCACCACAACTATCACCCACAGCCAACTAACACCCACAGCACCACAACTAACACCCACAGCACCACAACTATCACCCACCGCACCACAACTAACACCCACAGCACCACAACTATCACCCACAGCACCACAACTATCACCCACAGCACCACAACTAACACCCACTGCACCACAACTATCACCCACAGCACCACAACTATCACCCACAGCACCACAACTAACACCCACTGCACCACAACTATCACCCACAGCACCACAACTATTACCCACAGCCAACTAACACCCACAGCACCACAACTAACACCCACAGCACCACAACTAACACCCACAGCACCACAACTAACACCCACAGCACCACAACTAACACCCACAGCACCACAACACCCACAAGACCACAACAAACACCCATAGCACCACAACTAACACCCACAGCACCACAACTAACACCCACAGCACCACAACTAACACCCACAGCACCACAACTAACACCCACAGCACCACAACTAACACCCACAGCATCACAACTAACGCCCACAGCACCACAACTAACACCCATAGCACCACAACTAACACCCATAGCACCACAACTAACACCCACAGCATCACAACTAACACCCACAGCACCACAACTAACGTCCACAGCACCACAACTAACACCCACAGCACCACAACTAACACCCACAGCACCACAACTAACGTCCACAGCACCACAACTAACACCCACAGCACCACAACTATCACCCACAGCACCACAACTATCACCCACAGCACCACAACTAACACCCACAGTACCACAACTAACACCCACAGCACCACAACTAACACCCACAGCATCACACCGATCACCCACAGCACCACAACTATCCTCCACTGCACCACAACTATCACCCACAGCACCACAACTATCACCCACAGCACCAAAACTTTCACCCACAGCATCACAACTAACACCCACAGCACCACAACTATCACCCACAGCATCACAACTATCACCCACAGCACCACAACACCACAACTATCACCCACTGCACCACAACTATCAACCACAGCACCACAACTAACACCCACAGCCTCACAACTATCACCCACAGCACCACAACTATCACCCACAGCACCACAACTATCACCCACAGCACTACAACTAACACCCACAGCACCACAACTATCACCCACAGCCCCACAACTAACACCGACAGCACTACAACTAACACCCACAGCACCACAACTATCACCCACAGCATCACAACTATCACCCACAGCACCACAACACCACAACTATCACCCACTGCACCACAACTATCAACCACAGCACCACAACTAACACCCACAGCCTCACAACTATCACCCACTGCACCACAACTATCACCCACAGGATCACAACTATCACCCACAGCACCACAACTATCACCCACAGCATCACAACTATCACCCACAGCACCACAACTAACACCGACAGCACTACAACTAACACCCACAGCACCACAACTATCATCCACAGCACCACAACTATCACCCACAGCACCACAACTAACACCCACAGCACCACAACTATCACCCACAGCACCACACCTATCACCCACAGCACCACAACTATCACCCACAGCACCACAACTATCACCCACAGCACCACACCTATCACCCACAGCACCACAACTAACGCCACCAGCACCACAACTAACACCCACAGCACCACAACTAACACCCACAGCACTACAACTAACACCCACAGCACCACAACTAACACCCACAGCACTACAACTATCACCCACAGCACCACAACTAACACCCACAGCACCACAACTATCACCCACAGCACCACAACTATCACCCACAGCACCACAACTATCACCCACAGCACCGCAACTATCACCCACAGCACCACAACTAACACCCACAGCCTCACAACTAACACCCACAGCACCACAACTATCACCCACAGCACCACAACTATCACCCACAGCCAACTAACACCCACAGCACCACAACTAACACCCATAGCACCACAACTATCACCCACCAAACCACAACTAACACCCACAGCACCACAACTATCACCCACAGCCAACTAACACCCACAGCACCACAACTAACACCCACAGCCTCACAACTAACACCCACAGCACCACAACTATCACCCACAGCACCACAACTATCACCCACAGCCAACTAACACCCACAGCACCACAACTAACACCCACAGCACCACAACTATCACCCACCGCACCACAACTAACACCCACAGCACCACAACTATCACCCACAGCACCACAACTATCACCCACAGCACCACAACTAACACCCACTGCACCACAACTATCACCCACAGCACCACAACTATCACCCACAGCACCACAACTAACACCCACTGCACCACAACTATCACCCACAGCACCACAACTATTACCCACAGCCAACTAACACCCACAGCACCACAACTAACACCCACAGCACCACAACTATCACCCACACCACCATAATTAACACCCACAGCACCACAACTAACACCCACAGCACCACAACTATCACCCACAGGACCACAACTAACACCCACAGCACTACAACTAACACCCACAGCACCACAACTAACACCCACAGCACCACAACTATCACCCACACTACCATAAATAACACCCACAGCACCACAACTAACACCCACAGCACCACAACTAACACCCACAGCAACACAACTATCACCCACAGCACCACAACTATCACCCACAGCACCACAACTAACACCCACAGCACCACAACTAAGAGAGCCGGCAAGATTGGAGCCATGGGGAGCAGGCTGACGAAGGGAACCACTTCTCAGTATTCTGGTCCAGCGGTTGTCACTCACAGTAAGGAACTTTTCCCGCTGGTACATGTGCTCGGAGCGGTGTCCCGAGACTTTCTTCAGTCCACGAGTAAACTCCTGAAGCATGTGTCAGTTGCTGTGTGTCGCGTACAGGGTGGAGGAGGAGGGGGTGTTGGACGGGTTCTGGGCAGGTAGTTTGTGTGTGTGTAATTGCCTAAGTGTTATTACCTAACTGTAGTTACAGGATTAGTTCTACGCTCGTGGTGGTCCCGTCTTCCCAACACTCTTTTTCATATAACACTTTGAAACTACTGACGGTCTTGGCCTCCACCACCTTCTCACCTAACTTGTTCTAACCGTCTACCACTCTGTTTGCGAAAGTGAATTTTCTTATATTTCTTCGGCATCTGTGTTTAGCTCGTTTAAATCTATGACCTCTTGTTCTTGAAGTTCCGGGTTTCAGGAAATCTCTCCTTTCGGTTTTATCAATTCCTGTTACTATTTTGTAAATAGTGATCATATCACATCTTTTTCTTCTGTCTTCTAGTTATGGCATATTTAATGCCTCTAACCTCTCCTCATAGCTCTTGCCCTTCAGTTCTGGGAGCCACTTAGTAGCATGTCTTTGTACCTTTTCCAGTTTGTTGATGTGCTTCTTAAGATATTGGCACCACACAACAACTGCATATTCTAGCTTTGGCCTAACAAAAGTCGTGAACAATTTCTTTAGTATATCGCCATCCATGTATTTAAAAGCAATTTTGAAGTTAGAAAGCGTGGCATAGGCTCCTCGCACAACGTTCTTTATGTGGTCTTCAGGTGATAGTTTTCTATCAAGAACCACCCTTAGATCTCTTTCTTTATCAGAATTCCTTAAAGATTTCTCACATAATATGTAGAATGCGTGGGGTCAATGTTTTCCTATTCCACATTCCATAACATGGAATTTATTAACATTAAATTCCATTTGCCAAGTGGTGCTCCATATACTTATTTAGTCCAGGTCATCTTGAAGGGCATGACAATCATCTAAGTTTCTTATCCTTCCTATTATCTTAGCAACATCAGCAAACATGTTCATATAATTCTGTATACCAACTGGTGGATCATTTATGTAGACAATAAACATCACTGGTGCAAGAACTGAACCCTGTGGTACCCCACTTGTGACATTTCTCCAGTCCGATACATTGCCTCTGATTACTGCCCTCATTTTTCCATCAGTCAGGAAATTTTTCATCCATGTTAGAATCTTACCTGTCACCCCTCCAATATTTTCCATTTTCCAGAACAACCTCTTATGTGGAACTCTGTCGAAAGCCTTTTTTTTAGGTCCAGATAGATGCAGTCAACCCAACTATCTCTTTCCTGTAAAATCTCTGTGGCTCGATCATAGAAACTGAGTAAATTCGATACACAGGATCTTCCAGATCGAAAACCTGTCTGTCTGATATTATATAATTTCTCTCCAGGTGTTCTACCCATTTAGTTTTGATTAGTTTTTCCAATACTTTCACTATTACACAAGTCAATGATACAGGTCTATAATTGAGGGGGTCTTCCCTGCTGCCACTTTTATAGATTCGAACTATGTTAGCCTGTATCCACACGCCTGCTACGACTCCTGTACACAGGGATGCCTGAAAGATCAGGTGAAGTGGAATGCTGAGCTCAAGTTCACATTCTCTCAGAACCCATGGTGAAACTCCATCTGAGCCAACTGCTTTATTTTTACTTAGCTCCTTTAGCATATTTTCCACTTCATCTCTAGACACCTCTATACACTCTATGTTGTTCTGTGGAATTCTTATTGTGTCTGGTTCTCTGAAGATCTCATTTTGTACAAACACACTTTGGAACTTTTCGTTTAATGATTTACACATTTCCTTTTCATTTTCCGTGTATCTGTCCCCCATTTTTAACCTCTGAATATTACCCTTTACCTGCAGCTTACTTTTAATGAATTTATAGAAAAGGCCTGGATCTGATTTGCATTTGTCTGCTATACCGTTCTCAAATTTCCTTTCTGCCTCTTTCCTTACTGACGTGTAGTTGCATGCTTCTTGCATCTTTATATCGCTGGTATGTTTGGGGGTTTGGCCTCTTTCTATAATGATTCCATGCTTTGTCTTTTGATCTCTGGCCCTCTCGCAATTTCTGTTGAACCAATCCTGTTTCCCAGGTCTGCATGTCTGTTTTGGTATGAATGTTTGTGTGCCTTCATCATATATTGTGCAAAATTTTGCATACATCTCATTTACTTCCTTGCCTAGCAACAAGGCTGTACAATTATACCCAAGATTTTTTTTTTTTAAGCTTCCTATAGCGTCCTCTCTTAAAATCAAGTTTAACAACTGTTTCACTGACCCCATTCTCTACTAGATTATATCGCGTAGCGTATTTAATGTCCAAGAGGACGTGATCACTCTTTCCCAAGGGAGGAAGGTTCTGGATGTCAAATACCACCTCTTCTTTCCTGGTGAATACTAGATCCAGTACTGACGGAACATCCCCTGCCCTCATTCTTGTGGCCTGCTTGGCGTGTTGATACATGAATGTCTCCAAGATGAGGTTTACAAATCTGCCTGTCCAAATGTCCTCTGTTCTTGCTTCGTAGACCTCACAGTCTATTGCCTTAAAGTTAAAGTCCCCCAGTACCAACAATCGGGATTTATCTTTGTCAGCTCTTACCATAATCTCTCTCATGACCATTATGAGACCCTTTCGTTTGTCATACAGTTCTTCCTTTGTCCATGTGTTGCTTGCTGGTGGGCTGTAGGCATTTACAATTATCAGCTTATCATCTTGATTACAGAGCTGCAATGCCATTATGTCAATATCTCTAGGGTTTTCAAACATTAATTCTCTTACCTCAGGTATTCTTTCACCAGCACAGCCACTCCCCCTCCCCCCCTCCTTCTTAGTTTTCCTGTTACGTCTCCAAACTGAGTAGCCCCGTGAAAACACGACCTCATTTAAAATATTTTCTTCAAGTTTAGTCTCTGTTAATGCGACAATATCTGGGACTTTGAGCTGAATTATATCCTTCAACTCCAATATTTTCGTTCTTACTCCATCTATATTGGTATATACTATTTTCAGGAATATGTTCCCCTACCCTTTGTTCTTTACACCCCCTTCCTTTAATGATTTTGTTGCTTTGTCTTTATGTACCATTTCACAAGCTTTCCAGTCCCTGACACTTTGTAGAAAAAAAAATTCCTCTTTTCTTCATTTCTATCCCCATTTAGACGTTTCGCTTCAGTGAGGTTCATTTTCAGCTTTTCTCTGTCCTCTTTTGAGAGGTCTTGTCTTATTGACCAAAGTTTGCCATCCTCATCACATTGCAGTTTTCTGGTATTCCGAAGCACTTGTGTCATATATTTCACTCCATTAAACGTCACCCTTAAGGGGCAGTTCTTGTCTTTATCATTTTTTCCTATCCTCCTAAAATCACTGACATGCTCCTTTGAATTTATTCCTTCTCCTATTCCTACTATTTTTTCTATGATTTTCATTTCTTCTGCTGCTCTGTCCACCCTAGATGGTATTTCCTTCTCTACACATCCAAAAACTATTATAGACTTACTTCTATCTACAGTGTTTTGTACCAATTTACTGTTACCTGTTCTTTCCTAATTGCTTGCCTAAGTTCCACTTCTTGTTTGTCATTTCTGGTTTTGACTTCCAAACACACTTCCTTGATTGTCTTTTTCTCTTTTACAACTTGGGCATATGTCTCTTTTATTTCTTCTTTATACTTTTCTAGTTCTTTATTAACCTTCTCAATGTGAGTTGTCAGTGAAGCTTCCAGTTGGAGATCCTTGCCTAACTCTATGTTAGCCCTCAGGCTCCCTTAGAGTTGTTCACCATATGAGTCTATTTTCTTGTTTATTACTTCAAAGCCACCACACTTCACTTTCCACACCTCATTTTCTTTCACTAATTCTTTGATTTGCTCCTCCTGATTTGTTACCATGTCTCTTAATGCAGTAATAGTCGTGTGTGTGTACTTACCTAGTTGTACTTACCTAGTTGTGCTTGCGATGGTTGAGCTCTGGCTCTTTGGTACCGCCTCTCAACCTACAATCAATAGGTGTATAAATTCCTGAGCCTACTGGGCTCTATCATATCTACACTTGAAACTGTGTATGGAGTCAGCCTCCACCACATCACTTCCTAATGCATTCCATTTGTCAACCACTCTGACACTAAAAAAGTTCTTTCTATTATCTCTGTGGCTCATTTGGGCACTCAGTTTCCACCTGTGTCCGCTTGTGCGTGTGCCCCGTGTGTTAAATAGACTGTCTTTATCAACCCTGTCGATTCCCTTGAGAATCTTGAATGTGGTGATCATGTCCCCCCTAACTCTTCTGTCTTCCAACGAAGTGAGGTTTAATTCCCGTAGTCTCTCCTCGTAGCTCATACCTCTCAGCTCGGGTACTAGTCTGGTGGCAAACCTTTGAACCTTTTCCAGTTTAGTCTTATGCTTGACTTGATATGGACTCCATGCTGGAGCCGCATACTCCAGGAATGGTCTGACATATGTGGTATATAATGTTCTGAAAGAATCCTTACACAAGTTTCTAAAGGCCGTTCTTATGTTTGCCAACCTGGCATATGCTGCTGATGTTATCCTCTTGATATGACCTTCAGGGGACAGGTCTGGCGTGATATCAACCCCCAGGTCTTTCTCTCTCTCTGACTCTTGAAGTATTTCATCTCCCAAATGGTACCTTGTATCTGGTCTCCTGCTTCCTATCCCTATCTTCATAACATTACATTTGCTTGGGTTAAACTCTAACAGCCATTTGTTCGACCATTTCTGCAGCTTGTCCAGGTCTTCGTGAAGCCTCAAGCTGTCCTCCTCTGTCTTGATCCTTCTCATAATTTTGGCGTCGTCAGCAAACATTGAGAGGAATGAGTCTATACCCTCTGGGAGATCATTTACGTATATCAGAAACAGGATAGGTCCAAGTACAGAGCCCTGTAGGACTCCACTGGTGACTTCACGCCATTCTGAGGTCTCACCCCTCACTGTAACTCTCTGCTTCCAATTGCTTAGGTACTCCCTTATCCACTGGAGCGCCCTACCAGTTTCTCCTGCCTGTTTCTCCAGCTTATGCATCAACCTATTATGGGGTACTGTGTCAAATGCTTTCCGACAGTCGAAAAACATGCAGTCCGCCCATCCTTCTCTTTCTTGCTTAATCTTTGTCACCTGATCATAGAATCCTATCAAGCCTATAAGGCAAGATTTACCCTCCCTGAACCCATGTTGATGTGTTGTCACGAAGTCTCTTCTCTCCAGATGTGTTACTAGGTTTTTTCTCACAATCTTCTCCATCACCTTGCATGGTATACAAGTTAAAGACACTGGCCTGTAGTTCAGTGCCTCTTGTCTGTAACCCTTTTTGTATATTGGTACTACATTAGCAGTCTTCCATATTTCTGGTAGGTCCTCCGTTTCCAGTGACCTACTATACACTATGGAGAGTGGTAAGCAAAGTGCTCCTGCACACTCTTTCAATACCCATGGCGAGTTTCCATCCGGCCCAACAGCTTTTCTCACATCCAGCTCCAATAGTCACCTGGCTTGCTGCCACTTCTTCTAGTGCCGTGACATCTCCCTGTTCTATTGTAAAGACCTCCTGGAACCTTTTGTTGACTTCTTCACACACCTCTTTGTCATTCTCTGTGTACCTGTCCTCGCCCACCCTAAGTTTCATCACCTGTTCCTTCACTGTTGTCTTCCTCCTGATGTGACTGTGTAGTAGCTTTGATTCGGTCTTGGCTTTATTAGCTATATCATTTTCATACCTTTTCTCAGCTGCTCTTCTCACACTGACATACTCGTTCCTGGTTCTCTGGTATCTCTCTCTACTTTCTGGTGTTCTGTTATTACGGAAGTTCCTCCATGCCCTTTTGTTCAGCTCCTTTGCTTTCATACATTATCTATTAAACCACAGATTCTTCCTTTGCTTCTCTGTTTTTTCCTGTCGGGCTGGGACAAACCTGCTTACAGCCTCCTGACATTTTTGGGTGAATAGTCCATCATGTCTTGTACGGACTTGGTTCTGAGTTCTGTGTCCCAATGTGTATCCCATAGGAATTTATTCATCTCATAGTTTCCTTTTCGGTACTAGCTCAACCAGGTACTCAAAGCTCAATACACTATGATCTCTCATTCCCAATGGGGCTTCCAACTTAACTTCCCTTATATCCAACTCATTTAGGGTAAATATCGGATCAAGCAAGGCTGATTCATCTCCTCCTCTCATTCTTGTCGGTCCCTTGACGTGTTGACTTAGAAAGTTTCTTGTTGCCACATCCAGCAGCTTAGCTCTCCATGTATCTGGGCCGCCATGTGGGTCTCTGTTCCCCCAATCTATCTTCCCATGGTTGAAGTCTTCCATGATTAGAAGTCTGGATCCGTTTCTGCTAGCCACAGAAGCTGCTCTCTCTTTTATATTGATGGTGGCCAAGTTGTTTCTATCATATTCCTGTCTGGGTCTTCTGACATTCGGTGGGGGGTTATATATGACTACTATTATAATTTTCTGTCCTCCAGTTGCTATGGTGCCTGATATGTAGTCACTGAAAACTTAACAGTTCTGAATTACCATCTCTTCGAAACTCCAACCTTCTCTTAGTAGCAAAGCTACACCACCTCCTCCTCTCCCTTCTCTCTTTTTCCTCACTACATAGTAGCCCTGTGGAAACACTGCGTTTGTTATGATTTTCGTTAGCTTTGTTTCTGTGAGTGCTATTATGTCTGGTTTTTTTCTAGTGCCCGTTCTCCAAGTTAACTTGTTTTATTTGTAATCCCATCTATGTTAGTGTACATCGCCTTGAAGCTCACTTTCTTCTGTTCATTTTCATGTCCCTTTCTTGGCGAGCATTCTGCTGGTGTGGGAAGCTGTTCCGTGGGTGAGAAGATCTGTGAGGTGGTTTGCAGGGTCTCAGAGGATTTTGGGGTGTGGGGTGGGGGTTCAAGGGAAGGGGAGACAGGTAGGGTGTGGGTTAAGGAGATAGGGGGGACGTGGAGGATACTGGGTGAGGGGGGAGGAGGGATAGGGAGGGTATGGGATGAAGGGGGAGGGGGGACAGGGGGGGAAGGTGGGAGGGGGGACATGATGGGAATGGGGATGGGGTGTCAGGGGTCAGAATGGGGTGGGGGGGGGGAGGGAGGGTTGGGTGGGGGCAGGTAGGGTGAGGGGAAGGGAGGGTTTCTATGCAGAGGAGGGTGGTGGTGTTGCCCTCCCCTCTGGTGTTGCTGGGATGCTGGTTTTGGGTTCCCCTCTTGTCTCTGGGACTGTTGTGTTGGGGGCTGTGATTTCCTGGTTTGTTCCTCTCTCCCTGCGCTTGCTCCTTGCCTCTGCTGCCCTGGCTCTCTCCTCCTTCGTCCTGTCACTCTGCAGGAATACTGTTTTGTATCCCTCCACATGCTGCAGACGACTCTTCCTTTCGAGAATATCCTCCTTCGTGGTTTCGTTTGTAAACACCACCTTTACAAGTCGGTTTCTGTCCTTGTTGTACCAGCCCAACCTCAAAACCTTCTCAATGTTATGTATAGCCCCTTCCATCTGTAACCCCTTCAGTAGCCCATGTACTGCCTCTCTATCCTTGCTATTCCATTCTTGCCTGTTGGATCCTTCCTGTTCTTTGATGCCTACAACTACCACTGATCTTTTTCTTGCCAGCAGTTGAGTGGTGCACCTTGCTGCTTCCTGTGACGTAGCTGCTTGCATCGCTACCTCCCTCACTGTGTCCATTGCTTCTGAGCTCTTTTTCAGTCATTCCGCAAATGTTTCAGGTACAGAGGCATTTCCTTCCACTGTAACATTCCCACTCTCCCTTTGGATGATAATCTGATGCTCGGTCTCTTTATTTTTCTCTGTGAGGGATTTAACCTCCTCTCTTGCTGATGCCAGCTCACTTTGCAGTGAGACTGTGTATGGCTCACTTAGTATGGAACATGGAAGTACACACGCGCGGGCGCGTGTGTACTTCCGTAAATGACCGTGCTAGGCCTAGCTCTAAATTTCACTCAACAATCTTAAATTAACCAAAAAAACTGATACTATCGCTATCTGTTTAGATACTATTGACTTATCTGCGCCTCAAGTTCCTTGTATGTCCTCTAGTCGAAAAGTCGTTTACGGAACCGTCCCTGTAGCTTATCAGTGTCGTCTTGCAACCTCTTACACTCCTTCTGTATTAAAACCATTTACACCATTGATATCAGTGCAACATACACATCATTTACGTCTTTGTCATGTACTAGAAAAAGTACAGTAACTAGTACTGGCCCATAAGGCAATTCAGGTGTGACCTCTCCATTTTGACATTTTCCCTCACTGTAACACACTGTTTCCTGTCGGAGAGATATTCTCTTGTGTGTGTATCTGCGGCACATATGAGCCTTAAAGATGCTATGGACTCCTGCCCTCAGTCGACTAGAGTGATTACACCCTATCCCGTTTTTCTCTGTCGTCTCTATCTTTGAATCTTTGTATGGAGGCCGCTCCTGTAGCATGTAATCTCCTTCATCATTCCCCTTCTTTGCTATCCAGATTTTCCCTTTACACTTCCTCCGCCCTTCCAGGTAACACGCTATTTTACACGTTGTGTATCCCACTCGGTATCTTATATATCATGATTACAAAAAGATGTGAGGAACATTTCCTCCGGTCTGGTCCTCGTAGCTCGTGTCTCTCAGCTCTGGGACCAGTTTAACGGTATCTCCCTCTGATCTTCCTCCATCTCCAAGTTCCATGCTAGTGTTGTTTACCCTGCAACTGGTCAGAAGCGTGTGTGTTTTTGAATGATATTCTCAGCTATTATTCCCTGCATATCCCACTGGCGTTCCCCTATATATATTACCTCAGACCTATACCTGGAGTCCACTCACATCCTAGACAGTATACCATGGCCATTAGTGCGACTGTGCGCTCTACGGTGAGAGTGCCTCCACCAGTGCAAGAGTTCGTTCGTTAGTGGGAGCGTGCGTGCCTAAGGGCATGCGTGTGTCCGTCAGTGGAAGGGGATTGTTCGTCATGCAATAATACTAATTGACAACGACTCTGAGATGGGAGAGTCTTGACATGCTAGATGCAGTGAGTCAGGCTTATCTGCTGGTTGACAGTCAACACTGTCGGGGAGAGGGAGAAGAGAGAGATAGAGAGAGAAAGAGAGAGAGAGAGAGAGAAAGAGAGAGAGAGAGAGAGGGGGGGGCAGGGGGGGGTGCGTGCGTGCTTGGTTCGTGAGCGCACCTGTCCCTCCCACCAACACACGAAGCTGCTCCATGGTTCACACTTCAGCGTGGCCTCTTACCCTCGAGTCTCGTGAGGAGTGGGACCTCGTTGACGATCCCTTGACACGACTGACGCCTTGCTGATGATCCCTTGATGCAAGTGAGGTCGCGTTGTTGATCCTTTGAGACACGGTATTGGCCTCGTTGATGACTCTTGAGACGAGTAATGTCTCATTGATGACGAGTCAGGTCTCATTGACGATCTCAAACGCAGTTTAACGTAACCGAGGTTCCTGAATATATACTTACAGGTATACATATATATATATATATATATATATATATATATATATATATATATATATATATATATATATATATATATATATATATATATATATATATATAACAATATGCCTGGGGACTTATTGTCCTGGGGACCATTCAGGCTTGTTCGCATTTGTGTTCCTCACGTGTGCCCCAAAGAATGAGGTGATTTGGTAAAATGCTATGCCCAAGATTACTATCCGAGTGCCGGCGGTGGGGTGGTTCAAATAGCCTCGGCTATCACCTCATCATGTCCAGTCGTGATGGTCAAGTGGATTAAGGCGTCTTGTACATACCAGTTGCGTTGCTCCTGGGAGTATGGGTTCGAGTCACTTCTGGGGTGTGAGTTTTCAGTTGCATATTGTCCTGGGGACCATTCAGGCTTGTTCGCATTTGTGTTCATCACGTGTGCCCCAAAGAATGAGGTGATTTGGTAAAATGCTATGCCCAAGATTACTATCCGAGTGCCGGCGGTGGGGTGGTTCAAATAGCCTCGGCTATCACCTCATTATGTCCGGTCGTGATGGTCAAGTGGATTAAGGCGTCTTGTACATACCAGTTGCGTTGCTCCTGGGAGTATGGGTTCGAGTCACTTCTGGGGAGTGAGTTTTCAGTTGCATATTGTCCTGGGGACCATTCAGGCTTGTTCGCATTTGTGTTCCTCACGTGTGCCCTAAAGAATGAGGTGATTTGGTAAAATGCTATGCCCAAGATTACTATCCGAGTGCCGGCGGTGGGGTGGTTCAAATAGCCTCAGCTATCACCTCATTATGTCCGGTCGTGACGGTCAAGTGGATTAAGGCGTCTTGTACATACCAGTTGCGTTGCTCCTGGGAGTATGGGTTCGAGTCACTTCTGGGGTGTGAGTTTTCAGTTGCATATTGTCCTGGGGACCATTCAGGCTTGTTCGCATTTGTGTTCCTCACGTGTGCCCCAAAGAATGAGGTGATTTGGTAAAATGCTATGCCCAAGATTACTATCCGAGTGCCGGCGGTGGGGTGGTTCAAATAGCCTCGGCTATAACCTCATTATGTCCGGTCGTGATGGTCAAGTGGATTAAGGCGTCTTGTACATACCAGTTGCGTTGCTCCTGGGAGTATGGGTTCGAGTCACTTCTGGGGTGTGAGTTTTCAGTTGCATATTGTCCTGGGGACCATTCAGGCTTGTTCGCATTTGTGTTCCTCACGTGTGCCCCAAAGAATGAGGTGATTTGGTAAAATGCTATGCCCAAGATTACTATCCGAGTGCCGGCGGTGGGGTGGTTCAAATAGCCTCGGCTATAACCTCATTATGTCCGGTCGTGATGGTCAAGTGGATTAAGGCGTCTTGTACATACCAGTTGCGTTGCTCCTGGGAGTATGGGTTCGAGTCACTTCTGGGGTGTGAGTTTTCAGTTACATATATATATATATATATATATATATATATATATATATATATATATATATATATATATATATATATATATATATATATATATATATATATATATATATATATATATATATATATATATATATATATATATATATATATATATATAAAATAGTTTGTGAGGGTACCACCTCTGGTGCCAATGTGGGGACCCATAGCCTCGGAGAAGAAAATAAAAAGTATTCAGAGGAGACCTTGTGGTTTCTCACTGAACACTAATATTATCTTTTCCTACCACCCCCATTCTTTTGTATGTACACATATATATTTACTTTATTTGAACTTTGTTACAAAAAAGGAGTTACATATGGGTTACAAAGATGGTTGTCATAGGTTGTCGAGTTCCTCCAGCTCCTCAGATGGCGGGAAGGAACCCTGGATGCAGTGCGCATATATATATATATATATATATATATATATATATATATATATATATATATATATATATATATATATATATATATATATATATTTATATATATATATATATATATATATATATATATATATATATATATATATATATATATATATATATATATATATATATATATATATATATATATATATATATATATATAGCCTGATCCAGCCTGTACTCCTCTTGACATACCAGAAAATATTCTGAGGAAACTACTCCAAGCTTGTACTAAAGAGGCACCCTTCTTGAGCCCGGAGGGGCACATGTATAAGCAAGTAGATGGGGTCGCCATGGGTTCTCCCCTAGGTGTCCTGTTTGCAAACTTCTACATGGTTACCATCGAGCAAAAAGTCTTAGTCGACATGAACTTGAAACCGGCCATATACTGCAGGTATGTTGACGACATATTTACACAGGTACCTGATGTCAGACATCTGCAGGAGCTGAAGGAGGCATTTGAGCAGAGTTCTGTGCTGCGTTTCACTTACAAGATGGAAAAGGATGGGAAGCAGCCATTTCTAGATATAACAGTCATGGAAAAGAGCGGAGGTTTCCACACTGCAGTCTACTCTAAGGAAACGAGCATAGGAATGTGCCTAAATGCCAACAGCGACTGCCCAGACAGGTACAAGAGGAGTGTTGTTAATGCATATGTCGACCGTGCTCTAAGCCACAGCTCAGAATGGAAGCAAGTCGACGAAGAACTCTGTAGGGTAAGGCAGGTCCTAGTCAACAACGGCTTCTCCAATGGTTTCGTCGAAGACATCATAAGAAGGAAAGTGAAACGCCATGCAACCTCTGAAGAGACAACTAACACAACACCTATACCCCCTATTAGACTATTTTACAGGAACTTCTTTTCCACAGCTCATAAAACAGAGGAAAGGGTCCTGAAAGATATTGTTAATAGAAACGTTATCCCTGTCGGAAAATCCGACACCATTTAATATTACATACAGACAGATAATAGCTGTGTTGTATAAACAAGTTAACCCATAGAAAACGTAACTTGTAGTGGAATTACCGTCTGTAGAAAACGGGATATCATCACCACATACTGTTATAAATTCACCAGCTATTCTGCTGGGAATTATTCTTAAATACATTAGTCTTTGGACTTTACCTTCATAAAACATTTCATATAAATTAACTTAATTATCAATATTAAAGTAGAGTAAATGTGACCCTTCTATCACTTTCTGTCATCTGGACAATGTAAGCCAGGCGTCAGGGGTGAGGGAGGGGCAGCCATTGTTTATAACTAGACCAGAGAGGCTCACGGGAGCAAATACGGCTCCTGTTAATTTTACTTGGACGAAGTGTTATGGAAACCAAAGATGTACCATTATCACACGCTGTCAACAAATTCAAGTTAAGTGTTCTACCGAAACCCATTTATCTATCATTAGTGGCCATTACTGTCATTGGGTAGGGTGCACAGGTTAGAGCACGAGATCGCCTCATACTAAAGGTAATTAAACCAGGTCTTCATTGTTCCATGTACAGTGTTTCTCTGATATAGCTTGTCATATATTAGGTTTCTGGCTTCACAGTTAGCGCCCTTTTGACAGGTCAAGACGAGGAAGCATGCTTTGTGCATCAGTTACCAGGGTGATGGAAGCTACCTCAAAGAGGGAAAATGTGGTGTCTACATCCTGGTTATACCTGGTGGACTAAGGCCTGCTGTACAAATAAGATAAGGAACCTCTTCAATGTATGTAGTCTAATACTGTAGTTTGATTGGCTGCATATATATAAATTAAATTAATATAAACCCCCCTAGTGTGTAGAGGATCGATTTGTGAGATTATGAGATTATTGCATAAATACAGTCCACTCATTATTATAGAAATTGCTATTGAAGTATATAAATTAACGTAAATATAAATTCATATAAATTAAATAAATATAAATCTCACAGGTTGGTTCCCACAATCCCTACAGACAAAAATCAGAGGATACAACTGACGATTTACTATAAAACCAGAAAAACGGCCAGCCTACTCATGAGAAACTCTCCAGACACAAAGCAGAACGCTCTAAAAGAGACCAACGTCGTCTATGCCTTCAAATGCCCACTTGGGGACTGTAAGCTCCAAAAAACCCAGTATATAGGCAAGACAACAACATCTCGTTCTAGGCGTTTAACGATGCATAAACAACAGGGCTCCATTAAGGAACATATAATCTCTTCCCACAATCAAACCATCGCCAGAGAAATCCTAGTAAACAACACAGAAATCATCGATAGATACAGCAATAGCAGGCGGCTTGACGTTTGCGAGGCACTACACATCAAGAAGTCAACACCAGCAATCAACAGCCAATTATTGCACAACTATATTCTACCCACCTCAAGACTCCGCTCCAATATAGAAGCATCAAGAAATATGGACCAATAGGCTTTCTACAAACACTTCTATTCAATACCCATTGTTTCTGTTCTGTCTTGTGTTGATACTTTTAATACCCTATTAATGCCACCTCTTGTTCTGTCTTGTGTTGATGAAATTAATACCCTATTAATGCCACCTCACCCCATCCACCTCACTCATATGTAGATATAAACAAAATCGGAGATGTTTAAGTTCTGTTCAGTTGTGTATTTGTAAACTAAAGTCTTTCAAAATGTAATAAGTTTAACGAAACGCGCTCGTGTCGCGTCAGACTAGAAATAAAAATGAATTTTGGAGAATTGATTTTTGAATTACCTCCAACAGTGAAAAGAAATGTCCGAAAGATTGAGAAAATTCGTGTTAGAATTAATAATCTTACTTTTTCGGTCATATTTAATAATAATATATATATATATATATATATATATATATATATATATATATATATATATATATATATATATATATATATATATATATATATATATATATATATATATAACTTTAGAACACTTTCCCACCAGGAGACTCGAACCCTAGCCAGCACAGAAGCCTTCCGCCAACTGGCATAACAGGTACGCCTTAACCCGCTCCACCACCTGCTCAGACCCTTAAAAGAGATGGCAATTTCGGAGTATATAAATACCCCAAAGATCAAAACCTCCTAAGAGCACTAGAGCAAGTGAGGGGTCATTTATACGTTTATTTCATCAAGTCCCTGTTAATATGGGAAGACACAGTGTCTATGCTTAAGGCACAACTCTCCTAAACATGAGAGTGAAGTATGCAAATTTAGAACACTTTCCCACCAGGAGACTCGAACCCTAGCCAGCACAGAAGCCTTCCAGCAACTGGCATAACAGGTACGCCTTAACCCGCTCCACCACCTGCTCAGACCCTTAAAAGAGATGGTAATTTCGGAGTATTTAAATACCCCAAAGATCAACACCTCCCAAGAGCACTAGAGCAAGTGAGGGGTCATTTATACGTTTATTTCATCAAGTCCCTGTTAATATGGGAAGACACAGTGTCTATGCTTGAGGCACAACTCTCCTAAACACGAGAGTGAAGTATACAACTTTAGAACACTTTCCCACCAGGAGACTCGAACCCTAGCCAGCACAGAAGCCTTCCAGCAACTGGCATAACAGGTACGCCTTAACCCGCTCCACCACCTGCTCAGACCCTTAAAAGAGATGGTAATTTCGGAGTATTTAAATACCCCAAAGATCAACACCTCCCAAGAGCACTAGAGCAAGTGAGGGGTCATTTATACGTTTATTTCATCAAGTCCCTGTTAATATGGGAAGACACAGTGTCTATGCTTAAGGCACAACTCTCCTAAACACGAGAGTGAAGTATACAACTTTAGAACACTTTCCCACCAGGAGACTCGAACCCTAGCCAGCACAGAAGCCTTCCAGCAACTGGTATAACAGGTACGCCTTAACCCGCTCCACCACCTGCTCAGACCCTTAAAAGAGATGGTAATTTCGGAGTATTTAAATACCCCAAAGATCAACACCTCCCAAGAGCACTAGAGCAAGTGAGGGGTCATTTATACGTTTATTTCATCAAATCCCTGTTAATATGGGAAGACACAGTATCTATGCTTAAGGCACAACTCTCCTAAACACGAGAGTGAAGTATACAACTTTAGAACACTTTCCCACCAGGAGACTCGAACCCTAGCCAGCACAGAAGCCTTCCAGCAACTGGCATAACAGGTTCGCCTTAACCCGCTCCACCATCTGCTCAGACCCTTAAAAGAGATGGTAATTTCGGAGTATTTAAATACCCCAAAGATCAACACCTCCCAAGAGCACTAGAGCAAGTGAGGGGTCATTTATACGTTTATTTCATCAAGTCCCTGTTAATATGGGAAGACACAGTGTCTATGCTTAAGGCACAACTCTCCTAAACACGAGAGTGAAGTATACAACTTTAGAACACTTTCCCACCAGGAGACTCGAACCCTAGCCAGCACAGAAGCCTTCCAGCAACTGGTATATCAGGTACGCCTTAACCCGCTCCACCACCTGCTCAGACCCTTAAAAGAGATGGTAATTTTGGAGTATTTAAATACCCCAAAGATCAACACCTCCCAAGAGCACTAGAGCAAGTGAGGGGTCATTTATACGTTTATTTCATCAAGTCCCTATTAATATGGGAAGACACAGTGTCTATGCTTAAGGCACAACTCTCCTAAACACGAGAGTGAAGTATACAACTTTAGAACACTTTCCCACCAGGAGACTCGAACCCTAGCCAGCACAGAAGCCTTCCAGCAACTGGCATAACAGGTACGCCTTAACCCGCTCCACCACCTGCTCAGACCCTTAAAAGAGATGGTAATTTCGGAGTATTTAAATACCCCAAAGATCAACACCTCCCAAGAGCACTAGAGCAAGTGAGGGGTCATTTATACGTTTATTTCATCAAGTCCCTGTTAATATGGGAAGACACAGTGTCTATGCTTAAGGCACAACTCTCCTAAACACGAGAGTGAAGTATACAACTTTAGAACACTTTCCCACCAGGAGACTCGAACCCTAGCCAGCACAGAAGCCTTCCAGCAACTGGCATAACAGGTTCGCCTTAACCCGCTCCACCATCTGCTCAGACCCTTAAAAGAGATGGTAATTTCGGAGTATTTAAATACCCCAAAGATCAACACCTCCCAAGAGCACTAGAGCAAGTGAGGGGTCATTTATACGTTTATTTCATCAAGTCCCTGTTAATATGGGAAGACACAGTGTCTATGCTTAAGGCACAACTCTCCTAAACACGAGAGTGAAGTATACAACTTTAGAACACTTTCCCACCAGGAGACTCGAACCCTTGCCAGCACAGAAGCCTTCCAGCAACTGGTATAACAGGTACGCCTTAACCCGCTCCACCACCTGCTCAGACCCTTAAAAGAGATGGTAATTTTGGAGTATTTAAATACCCCAAAGATCAACACCTCCCAAGAGCACTAGAGCAAGTGAGGGGTCATTTATACGTTTATTTCATCAAGTCCCTATTAATATGGGAAGACACAGTGTCTATGCTTAAGGCACAACTCTCCTAAACACGAGAGTGAAGTATACAACTTTAGAACACTTTCCCACCAGGAGACTCGAACCCTAGCCAGCACAGAAGCCTTCCAGAAACTGGCATAACAGGTACGCCTTAACCCGCTCCACCACCTGCTCAGACCCTTAAAAGAGATGGTAATTTCGGAGTATTTAAATACCCCAAAGATCAACACCTCCCAAGAGCACTAGAGCAAGTGAGGGGTCATTTATACGTTTATTTCATCAAGTCCCTGTTAATGTGGGAAGACACAGTGTCTATGCTTAAGGCACAACTCTCCTAAACACGAGAGTGAAGTATACAACTTTAGAACACTTTCCCACCAGGAGACTCGAACCCTAGCCAGCACAGAAGCCTTCCAGAAACTGGCATAACAGGTACGCCTTAACCCGCTCCACCACCTGCTCAGACCCTTAAAAGAGATGGTAATTTCGGAGTATTTAAATACCCCAAAGATCAACACCTCCCAAGAGCACTAGAGCAAGTGAGGGGTCATTTATACGTTTATTTCATCAAGTCCCTGTTAATGTGGGAAGACACAGTGTCTATGCTTAAGGCACAACTCTCCTAAACACGAGAGTGAAGTATACAACTTTAGAACACTTTCCCACCAGGAGACTCAAAGGCTTCTGTGCTGGCTAGGGTTCGAGTCTCCTGGTGGGAAAGTGTTCTAAAGTTGTATACTTCACTCTCGTGTTTAGGAGAGTTGTGCCTTAAGCATAGACACTGTGTCTTCCCATATTAACAGGGACTTGATGAAATAAACGTATAAATGACCCCTCACTTGCTCTAGTGCTCTTGGGAGGTGTTGATCTTTGGGGTATTTAAATACTCCGAAATTACCATCTCTTTTAAGGGTCTGAGCAGGTGGTGGAGCGGGTTAAGGTGTACCTGTTATGCCAGTTGCTGGAAGGCTTCTGTGCTGGCTAGGGTTCGAGTCTCCTGGTGGGAAAGTGTTCTAAAGTTGTATACTTCACTCTCGTGTTTAGGAGAGTTGTGCCATATATATATATATATATATATATATATATATATATATATATATATATATATATATATATATATATATATATATATATATATATATATATATATATATATATATATATGACAATGTCAGACCACGGAGGAAAATGAAACAGGAATTTCCTTAAGTACTTTCGTATATTAAATACATCTTCAGAAGGATTCCTTCTGAAGATGTATTTAATATACGAAAATACTTAAGGAAATTCCTGTTTCATTTTCCTCCATGGTCTGACATTGTCACATTCTTAATCACGTGTTTATTTTCGTGATGTACACACACACACACATATATATATATATATATATATATATATATATATATATATATATATATATATATATATATATATATATATATATATATATATATATATATATATATATATATATATATATATATATAAATATATATATATATATATATATATATATATATATATATATATATATATATATATATATGTATATATATATATATATATATATATATATATATATATATATATATATATATATATGTATATATATATATATATATATATATATATATATATATGTATATATATATATATATATATATATATATATATATATATATATATATATATTTATATGTATATTGTAATCAATATATGTAGTATATATATATATACTACATATATACCTGCCAATATTTACTTAATAAGCAAATATATTATTTCCTTAAAATTTGCGTACAACGTCAAGTGTACCAGCACACTCCACTTCAAGGGCCTCACTAGTGAGTGCTTCTTGATCTGTTGGTCATTTAACCCCCCCCCCCTCCGTTGGGTGTACAGCTTAAATAAGAAAATCAAGCAAGCGTGTTCTTGGCCAGCTTATAAACAAAACAAGTGACGCCTTTTAAACGTTAGTTTTGTTTTTGTTTAAGATGTTCGTATTTTGTTTGCATTTTATACACGACCCTGACTCTTGGTATGTTAGTGTGTAGGTGGAGGCTTGGTATGTTAGTGTGTAGGTGGAAGCTTGGTATGTTAGTGTGTAGGTGGAGGCTTGGTATGTTAGTGTGTAGGTGGAAGCTTGGTATGATAGTGTGTAGGTGGAGGCTTGGTATGTTAGTGTGTAGGTGGAGGCTTGGTATGTTAGTGTGTAGGTGGAGGCTTGGTATGTTAGTGTGTAGGTGGAAGCTGGGTATGTTAGTGTGTAGGTGGAGGCTTGGTATGTTAGTGTGTAGGTGGAGGCTTGGTATGTTAGTGTGTAGGTGGAGGCTTGGTATGTTAGTGTGTAGGTGGAGGCTTGGTATGTTAGTGTGTAGGTGGAGGCTTGGTATGTTAGTGTGTAGGTGGAGGCTTGGTATGTTAGTGTGTAGGTGGAAGCTGGGTATGTTAGTGTGTAGGTGGAGGCTTGGTATGTTAGTGTGTAGGCGGAAGCTTGGTATGAAAGTGTGTAGGCGGAAGCTTGGTATGTTAGTGTGTAGGTGGAGGCTTGGTATGTTAGTGTGTAGGCGGAAGCTTGGTATGTTAGTGTGTAGGTGGAGGCTTGGTATGTTAGTGTGTAGGTGGAGGCTTGGTATGTTAGTGTGTAGGTGGAAGCTTGGTATGATAGTGTGTAGGTGGAGGCTGGAAATGATAGTGTGTAGGTGGTAGCTGGGTATGTTAGTGTGTAGGTGGTAGCTGGGTATGTTAGTGTGTAGGTGGAAGCTTAAGCTTAAATACAGCTGTAGCGTCATTAAGGCTCATATTCCAACCGACAACATCCTGGTCAAGTGTGTGGAGCTCTGTCACCCTTCACGCTGGAGCCCGGGAGACAAGTATTATTATTAGAGATAACCAGTGTTTATCTTGTATGTTACTGGTCCGTTGGTTAGCTGCTCGCTCTCGTCCCTCGCTGCCAGACGCAGCTCTATTGCCTCTCCACCGCTGCTTGACGCAGCTCTATTGCCTCTCCACCGCTGCTTGACGCAGCTCTATTGCCTCTCCACCGCTGCTTGACGCAGCTGTACTGCCTCTCCACCGCTGCTTGACGCAGCTGTACTGCCTCTCCACCGCTGCTTGACGCAGCTCTATTGCCTCTCCACCGTTGTTTGACGCAGCTGTACTGCCTCTCCACCGCTGCTTGACGCAGCTGTACTGCCTCTCCACCGCTGCCAGACGCAGCGGAATTCTATGTCCAGTGCTGCTCGGCCGCAGCACCGTTCACAAGGTACGCAGAGTTCAAAATATGTTGATTGACAGCTGCCATAATCTCCCAACATCTCCCACGTTGCCATAATCTCCCAACATCTCCCACGTTGCTATAATCCCCCATCTCCCACGCTGCCATAATCCCCCAACATCTCCCACGCTGCCATAATCCCCCATCTTCCACGTTGCCATAATCCCCCATCTCCCACGCTGACATAAACTCCCAACATCTCCCACGTTGCCATAATCTCCCAACATCTCCCACGCTGCCATAATCCCCCACATAATCCTCCGCCATCTCAGATAATCTCATATTACCACTCGACCATAACGATAATTTGTCTCAATTATTCAACAATTATCCAGCAGTCAGTTAGAAATAATTGTAAACTGCGACTGTTACATTGAAGCGAAATGTTCATAGAACGTTGATATGTTTTCCTGCTCTTCTGGTTTTGTTCCCTCTGGTGGAACAGTGTGTGTGTGAGAGAGAGAGAGAGAGAGAGAGAGAGAGAGAGAGAGAGAGAGAGAGAGAGAGAGAGAGAGAGAGAGAGAGAGAGAGAGAGAGAGAGAGAGAGAGAGAGAGAGAGAGAGAGAGAGAGAGAGAGAGAGAGAGAGAGAGAGAGAGAGAGAGAGAGACAGACAGACAGACAGACAGACAGACAGACAGACAGACAGACAGACAGACAGACAGACAGACAGACAGACAGACAGACAGACAGACAGACAGACAGACAGACAGAGATACACACACTCAGAACAGGCTCAACTCACTTCTTTCAGTCCTTGCCTTCGCTGGCATTCATTCACCTATGCTTTCCCTTCTCTCTCCTATCATTCATCTACGCCTCCTTTAAAGTGAAATGTGGAATCTTGTAGAGATGATCACACGAAACTAAGACGAAGGATGGTAATCAGCAAGACAGTAATCATTCGCAGTTTTAATATCCTAACAGTTGATAAGAATGCTTAGAAATTAGCATTATTTATTAGAATGATTATCGTGAGGTTCCCTTAATGGTAACCATAAGTGTAGGGTCTCTGGCCAGGCCTCCTTGGTTGATGGTCTGGTCAACTAGGCTGTTAGACGCCGCAGTTCGCATTCTGACATATGAATTACACTCTAATTAGGTATCATTGGAGGAGTTTATCAAGTTCTCATTTGAACACAGCGAGAGGTAGACTACAGTTCTAACGTTTAGAAGGAGTGTTGAATTAAAAAAAAATCTGGTGGTGAAGAGGACAGGTTGAGTAGTTTAGTGGTTACCAGGAAGTTATTAAACAGAACAATTAGATGCAAACAAGTCCTCAGCTCGAGACGAAGTGTTTGCCAGGGTGCTTAAAGAATGTAAAGAAGAGCTTAGTGAGCTTTTCTTCGTCTTGCATATTCAGTAAATAATTAGACTTAGGCAGATTACCAGCGTCGTGAAGGGTCGGTAATGTGGTTATTATATTATAGAAGAGAGATAAACCACTCACATAGAACTATCGGCCAATTAGCTTAATGTTTAATGTGAGAAATTTGCTAGAAAAACATAGATTAGTCAGGCAATGAGTCACAATAACGTGGTTGAAGTATGTTGACCAGACCACACATTAGGAGGTGAAGAGACGACGACGTTTCGGTCCGTTCTGGACCATTCTCATGTCGATTGTTGGACTGAACAATTGGACATGAGGACAATCGACTACGGTCCAAGACGGACCGAAACGTCTTCGTCCCTTCACCTTCTAGTGTGTGGTCTGGTCAACATATATTAGTCAACGATTCACAACATGCATTTACTAACTGCCGCTCATGTTTGACAAATTTGGTTTCATTCTACTTCAGCATATCTGAGACGCTTGATAGAGCAAAGGTCTTCGTTCACCTCTAGTTCACTCGACGCCAGACTCCATATCGTCTAGAGTCACTGGGGGTTGATAGACTTGCTGTTGTTTTTCTGTCTGGGGAGGGGTCCAGCGACCCCGGAGTACGCCAGGGGTCCAGCGACCCCGGGGTACGCCAGGGGTCCAACGACCCCGGGGTACGCCAGGGGTCCAGCGACCCCGGGGTACGCCAGGGGTCCAACGACCCCGGGGTACGCCAGGGGTCCAGCGACCCCGGGGTACGCCAGGGGTCCAACGACCCTGAGATGCAACAATGCTAAGCATCTCTCCATGACGACGCGTTCGTTGGCATCAAGGCAAAACAGTTTTCTAGAGACAGACGACGCGTAGTTGCAAGGACTTGTGTGTTGCTCCTACACACGGGGCCGCCAGAACACATCTTAAACCATGATGACATTACCATTGTCATTACAACTACCACACTATCACCACCACATCCCACCTCACCCTACCCACACTATCACTTCCACACCATATCTGTAGCAGCCACCACCGACTGTGTCACCATAACCATCACGACTACCACTGTCACCACCATCTTCACCGTCGCCTCTCACCATCACCGTCACCGCTGCTACAAACACCTTCACCACCTTAAGCTGGATAACTTCATTCAATTCCACCTTATTTCCATTTCAATTCCACCCATGGCGTAAGTCACACCACTTAGAGTTAATACTACGTACTTCGTTACCTGTTATATTAGCCCCCCTTCACATCGTACACACTGTCACCCCTGTCCCTACCCCCTAGTCCCTGCCTTAACCCCAGGTTGATACCTGGTTGATGGGGTTCTGGGAGTTCTTCTACTTCCCAAGCCCGGCCCGAGGCCAGGCTTGACTTGTGAGAGTTTGGTCCACTAGGCTGTTGCTTGGAGCGGCCCGCAGGTCCACATACCCACCACAGCCCGGTTGGTCCAGCACTCCTTGGAGGAATAAATCTAGTTTCCTCTTGAAAATGTCCACGGTTGTTCCGGCAATATTTCTTATGCTTGCTGGGAGGACGTTGAACAACCGCGGACCTCTGATGTTTATACAGTGTTCTCTGATTGTGCCTATGGCACCTCTGCTCTTCACTGGTTCTATTCTACATTTTGCCCTGTCCCTAGCACTGTCCCTACCCATGGCCCCTAACTCCTTAACCCCCCCTACCCTTAACCACCGAAGCTATGATGACACCAATGACCTGATCAAGACACAACTCTGGTCTTATGTACAAACGTCTTGGGAAAACAATTTGTGTACCAAATGGCTCCTCAGGTGCAGTCTTGATCATTGTTACGGTATCGACACCATCGTCGGAGTGTGGAATGGCGATTTCAGTGCCATCTGTGGGTCTGCACTCCAGTTCCCCGGAATTTGGTGCAACTCAGACAATGCCATCTGTTGGTGGTGGCGTGGCACTGTGGCGTGGCACTGTGGTGTGGCACTGTGGCGTGGCACTGGTGAATGGCTCCGGTTTCCTGCCTCAGTTAGAATGTGAGGTCGATGATGGTGACCTATGGTGGGTGGCGTATCAAGATCAGCGCCATCTGTGGGAACTGACCTGTGAGATTTATATTTATTTAATTTATATGAATTTATATTTACGTTAATTTATATACTTCGATAGCAATTTGTATAATGATAAGACGACTGTATTTCTGCAATAATCTCATAATCTCACAAATCGATCCTCTACACATTAGGGGGGTTTATTAAATTTATATATATGCAGCCAATCAAACTACAGTATTAACTACACATAATTAAACATTGAAGAGGTTCCTTATCTTATTTGTACAGCAGGTTATAGTCCACCAGGTATAACTAGGTTGTAGTCACCACATTTTCCCTCTTTGAGGTAGCTTCCATCACCCTGGTAACTGATGCACAAAGCATGCTTCCTCGTCTTGACCTGTCAAAAGGGCGCTAGCTGTAAAGCCAGAATCCTATATATGACAGGTATATCAGAGAAACACTGTACATGGAACAATGAAGACCTGGCTTAATTACCTTTAGTTTGAGGCTACCACGTGCTCTAACCGGTTCACCCTATATAATGACATTAATGGCCATAAATGAAAGATACATGGGTTTCGGAAGAACACTTAACTTGATTTGTTGACAGCGTGTTGATAATGGTACACCTTTGGTTTCCATAACACTACGTCCAAGTAAAATTAACAGGAGCCGAATTTGCTCCTGTGAGCCTCTGGTCTCAGTATAAACAATGGCTGCCCTCCCTCACCCTGACGCCTAGCTTACATTGTCCAGATGTCAATAAGTGATAGAAGGGTCACATTTACTCTACTTTAATATTAATAATTAAGTTAATTTATATGAGATGTTTTTATGATGGTAAAGTCCAAAGACTAATGTATTTAAGAATAATTCCCACCATAATAGGTGGTGATTTATAATAGTATGTGGTGATGATATCCCGTTTTCTATAGCTGGTAATTCCATTACAAGTTACGTTTTCTATGGGTAACTTGTTTATACAACACAGCTCTTATCTGTCTGTATGATATTATTATTAAATGGTGTCGGATTTTCCGACATAATTCCCCAGGGGCTGCTCACGGGTCGAAGTCCTCTTTAGAACAGACGAACACCGATACTTCTCCTTCGAATTATTATGAGATTTGATGTTAGTAGTTAGTAATCACACATTTGTGAGTCTGTTCGTACAGGACGGATGTCCCGTACTAGAGTTGCAGGGGTTAGAAGTCTAATGCGATTTCATTTCCCTGTTAACTCTTGAAAGGCTAATATTCAAGCCTAATTACATATTATTTAACCCAGAAGACTGGATGTGATCAAGTACTACAGTCAAGTATGATTCAGGGACTGCAGTGATATCAGTGACATTAGATATAACTTGAAATTTGTTCAGGTAACTGGTCACTGATATATAAACACTGAGGCCCATGGAATACATCTTGATTAAATAATAAATGTATCAAATCAGTCATCAGATTTATTGGGGTTTAATTTAGTTAATTGATTCAGAAGATTGAATAGCTCATCATTAAAGTAAAGTATGGTTCTGAGACTGCAGTGGGTTCAGTGACATTGGTCGCAGTGACTTGTAGCTGTTTAGGCTACTGTTCACTGATTTGCCACTGAGGCCTCATGAACTCATCTTCAGCTTTAAATGATGATACTAACATCAACCTCTGTTGATATAGTCAGCTGTAATCTCCTTAGTATAATGCTACTGGAGAAATATAATCAGCTGACAAATTTAGATTTCTACTGGTATTGTTTATCTGCAGGCATAGGTCTCCTCAGGCTTGATACTGGGCCTGAGAGTAATTTACCTCCTGCAGAGTTTAACATGGTTATATCCTGATATTTAGTAGGGATACCGATGAATCGATGACAATAGTCTGTCCCAACAAGGAGACCAAAGTCGGTGAGGTGATCAGACTTAATATTATCTGCCAATTTTATTCCTCTATTTCTCAGGAATTTGGCTGTTGCTCTCAGACCTTGAACTTGTAGGTCTACGGGTATTTTGTCCACCACAATGGCTTGTACTCTACAGACGTACCTGCCTAAACGTACTGATGGTTGTACCACCTGGTAGACTTGAGGTCCTGCATCTGTTACAAACCCTGAGATGTTGAATGACATCTGGGCTACAGGCCTTAATTGTAGTTCATCTGCCAACCTTTTAGTGATATATGTTCTCTGGGATCCTTGGTCAAACAACCCACGGGTATGGACCTTGGCCCTCTTATTCAGGATGGTAATTTGGGCAGTAGGCAAAGTCGTATTACCTTTAGACTTTGCCGATTGGACACTCTTTGTTTGTTGCACCTTGCAGTACTGTACTGTGGTGGGAATGCTATCTTCCACCTTGGGTCTTGAATACGTTAATTTCGTATATTTGCACAGTGCTGCATGGTGTCTACCTCTTCTACACCTGTTGCAGGTGTTGAATTGGATATCACAATAGTCTATGTTGTGTGACTTGAGACACCTTGAACATCTCCCTAATTCCTGGAGTCGCTCAATACGAGTGTCTCTGGTTGGATAATTAGCACAACAGTATGTTGAATGTTTCTTTTTGCAGAACATACATGTCCCCCAGCCTACTGCACGTTTGGAAGTTACCGGTTTGGGTGAACTAGTAACAGTAGGCTTGGAGGATGCTGCTGCATTGTCAGATTTTCTGCAACTTGATGTTTGAGTAATTGGTTGATGTTTATTTGGGGTAGTTGTTTTACCCTTTAATTGACTCTTATTTTCTATTTCTGAAGGCTTGCAAGAGGCTTTAACTTCCTCATTTGCTCGTCGTTTGTTTATGATGGAATGTAAACCTTCAGTAATGTCCTGTACTGTCAGGATGGTGTTATGTTCTTGTGCATATAATTCATCTAGTATATCGCTGGACAATTTTCGTTGAAGGACTACTTTGGTCATCCATTCACTAGTAGTTATATCAACCTTAAGACTGAATGTTCTTAGTAGTGACTCAAACTCCATGCTGAAGGATTGTAATGAGTCAGCAGTCTGATCAGGTTGAGGTAAATCCAGCAATTGAAGTACTAGATGTATGACAGTTTTCTCATTGCCAGCATTATCCATACTGGCTAGTTGGTGAAGCCTTGTGGGGCTTGTACTTGGGCTGCTCATAATACTGAACAAGCACTGATGGTAGCCTAGGGTAAAATGCACTCACTAGGCTGTAATCCTACCTCTGCTAGAGGTTAGCACTTAAAATTAATACACATTATATATATACAATCATACACACTAATGATTTGAGTGATAAACCAGTGTCACTGGAAGTACCTTTAGGTTAGCTCTTCTATATCACCCTAGGATGGAATTGACACTAATTAATCACTCAAAGGTGTAATGATCATAAGTAAATTATTATATATACACAACTCAACTCGAGTTGATAAAAATTACACCCAAAATAGGGTCTGGACCATTCAAAATGGTGTTAAGTTGATCAATATAGTACAACTGACTATGGTAATAATGGGACTAGGATGAACAATAATAGTTCAACTAGTCAATGGTAAATATCCTACCCTGTTGTGGGTTGGCAATTAGTAAATATTATATTGTGATCACTAGTGCAATATATATTAAATAATTCTCTATTTTGGAGAAATAATATACACAATTATTGATAATAGCCGCTTAATTACCTCTATGAAACTTCTAATATTATCAAGAAGTATTAAATATTATTAGTGACCTCGCGAAATAAACTCCACAAAACTCGTAGATAATCTCTCGCGAAATTTAACACCACGAAATCCGTGAACAATCTCGCGACACAGTCACTAATTTGGCTGGCTTCTATATTAGCGCTGTCATTTCACAGAATAACACGCCACCAAATCTGTGGGTGTTTATGAAACCGCTGACGAAGCTGATCTGAACTGAGCGGGGCTCGTGAACTCGCACGAGTCAACGCCGCCGTCTATGACTGGCTTTGCTTAAATCGCACTGCACTAGTATATTTAATGAATCCACTGGTTAACTGGTTCATCCGGTACTAAGATGACCAAATGTGGGTTCAAAGGACCAAATAATTCGGTTCTGAAGGTCCAAATAATGTGGGAACTGACCTGTGAGATTTATATTTATTTAATTTATATGAATTTATATTTACGTTAATTTATATACTTTGATAGCAATTTGTATAATGATAAGTGGACTGTATTTCTGCAATAATCTCATAATCTCACAAATCGATCCTCTACACATTAAGGGGGTTTATTAAATTTATATATATGCAGCCAATCAAACTACAGTATTAACTACACATAATTAAACATTGAAGAGGTTCCTTATCTTATTTGTACAGCAGGTTTTAGTCCACCAGGTGTAACTAGGTTGTAGTCACCACATTTTCCCTCTTTGAGGTAGCTTCCATCACCCTGGTAACTGATGCACAAAGCATGCTTCCTCGTCTTGACCTGTCAAAAGGGCGCTAGCTGTAAAGCCAGAATCCTATATATGACAGGTATATCAGAGAAACACTGTACATGGAACAATGAAGACCTGGCTTAATTACCTTTAGTTTGAGGCTACCACGTGCTCTAACCGGTTCACCCTATATAATGACATTAATGGCCATAAATGAAAGATACATGGGTTTCGGAAGAACACTTAACTTGATTTGTTGACAGCGTGTTGATAATGGTACACCTTTGGTTTCCATAACACTACGTCCAAGTAAAATTAACAGGAGCCGAATTTGCTACTGTGAGCCTCTGGTCTCAGTATAAACAATGGCTGCCCTCCCTCACCCTGACGCCTAGCTTACATTGTCCAGATGTCAATAAGTGATAGAAGGGTCACATTTACTCTACTTTAATATTAATAATTAAGTTAATTTATATGAGATGTTTTTATGATGGTAAAGTCCAAAGACTAATGTATTTAAGAATAATTCCCACCATAATAGGTGTTGATTTATAATAGTATGTGGTGATGATATCCCGTTTTCTATAGACGGTAATTCCACTACAAGTTACGTTTTCTATGGGTAACTTGTTTATACAACACAGCTCTTATCTGTCTGCATGATATTCTTATTAAATGGTGTCGGATTTTCCGACACCATCTAAGTTGTGGCTACAAGGCTTCATATCAATTCCCAGGTGAACGATTGTTACCCCCCAAGGTTACCCAGTGTATTGTCCATCTGGCTAATGACGTTTTTAAGTCCACAGAGGAGACATAAGGAGGCGATTGAGCTGAGGAAGGCAGTTCACCTTGGGCAGTCCACGAATTCTTTGCTTGGTCCTGAGAGAAGACTAAATAAACTTCCATCGATCCGAGCAGTGTGTGTTTGCTATTTATATATATTGGTTGAAGATCAACGTACCCAGGATTGGCTTGTAAAAGTTAAGGAAGACAGTGATGTGTCTATTGTAAAGTGCTGCTAGCAAGCTGATAGAGGCTTTTGTCAGGGTGTTCACTACCCCTGTATATGGTTGTTTGAGACCCCCTGTCAGCGTGTTCCTGAAGCCCTCTGCCAGTGAGTATCTGGAGAGCGAAGATGGGGTGTAGGCACATCGTGATACTGTGTGGGTGGACTGGCCCACGTAGAAGGTGAACTCGCCAGTGTTTGCCAGTGGACAAAACGTACCTGGAACGTGGGTTCATTGGGCTTGATAAACACTGTCATTGTGTTGTGCCCTAAGTGAAAGAAGCAGTTGTACATATGTATAGAAATAATCAATTATAATATATATATATGTGTATATATGTGTGTGTGTATATATATATATATATATATATATATATATATATATATATATATATATATATATATATATATATATACTTTCTACTTTCTACTAATACTTTCAACAGGTTAACTACAGCCAACTGCACCCCCTCTGTACCGTTACAGGAACTGTACAGGTTCCAACTGCACCAACCAACTGTAGCCAACTGCACCCTATATATATATATATATATATATATATATATATATATATATATATATATATATATATATATATATATATATATATATTAGTGGTGAAGGTGTAAATATATTGGTGAAGAGAACTGTGTCTTGCTTATCCCCCTCCCCTTATTTATGTATTGTACTACTGGTGCAAAGCATAAATAAGATTCTTACTACTGACTTGGGGTCGGATATAGAAAAGAGGTTATAACATCAAGAACCCGGTTACTGGCCCATAGTAGCCGAAACACTCATCATCTTCTTCTATCACTGGCGCATTTGTTATATTGTAATAGTTGCCATCGAGGTAATTAGTCCCCGCATACACCAGTGGGTTCCATCCCATACTTTCAACAGGTTAACTACAGCCAACTGCACCCCCTCTGTACCGTTACAGGAACTGTACAGGTACACTACAGCCAACTGCACCCTACTGTACCGTTACATGGATCTCGTCACAAAATGAAACTTTGGAGCAGAGTATTTGTCTCTTTACTCAACTAGATTTTTCCCAATTCTACTCCATCACCACACAGACGGCTCCTGCACCCTCCATCACCACACAGACGGCTCCTCCACCCCTCCATCACCACACACACGGCTCCTCCACCCTCCATCACCACACACACGGCTCCTCCACCCTCCATCACCACACAGACGGCTCCTCCACCCTCCATCACCACACAGACGGCTCCTGCACCCTCCATCACCACACAGACAGCTCCTGCACCCTCCATCACCACACAGACGGCTCCTGCATCCTCCATCACCACACAGACGGCTCCTTCACCCTCCATCACCACACAGACGGCTCCTGCACCCTCCATCACCACACAGACGACTCCTCCACCCTCCATCACCACACAGACGGCTCCTCCACCCTCCATCACCACACAGACAGCTCCTTCACCCTCCATCACCACACAGACGACTCCATCACCACACAGACGACTCCTTCACCCTCCATCACAACACAGACGACTCCTCCACCCTCCATCACCACACAGACGACTCCTCCACTCTCCATCACCACACAGACGACTCCTCCACCCTCCATCACCACACAGACGACTCCTCCACCCTCCATCACCACACAGACGGCTCCTCCACCCTCCATCACCACACAGACGACTCCTCCACCCTCCATCACCACACAGACAACTCCTCCACCCTCCATCACCACACAGACGGCTCCTCCACCCTCCATCACCACACAGACGGCTCCTCCACCCTCCATCACCACACAGACGGCTCCTCCACCCTCCATCACCACACAGACGGCTCCTCCACCCTCCATCACCACACAGACGGCTCCTCCACCCTCCATCACCACACAGACGGCTCCTCCACCCTCCATCACCACACAGACGACTCCTCCACCCTCCATCACCACACAAACGGCTCCTCCACCCTCCATCACCACACAGACGGCTCCTCCACCCTCCATCACCACACAGACGGCTCCTCCACCCTCCATCACCACACAGACGGATCCTCCACCCTCCATCACCACACAGACGGCTCCTCCACCCTCCATCACCACACAGACGACTCCTCCACCCTCCATCACCACACAGACGGCTCCTCCACCCTCCATCACCACACAGACGGCTCCTCCACCCTCCATCACCACACAGACGGCTCCTCCACCCTCCATCACCACACAGACGGCTCCTCCACCCTCCATGTCTCATAGATGTCCGGGAATCGTTCGGATTTCCTCACAACGTCGCCACCATTGCCATTCAGTCACTGGTTTCCACAACATCCTGACTGTGCTCTGGTGAACAGAATGCTTTCACTCTGTGACTTCCTTTCCTTTCTTGGCGAGTCTTTGGGACTCCGACCTCTTTCCTGTCGCAACTTCTCTAGACGTCAAGTCCCATCCGGTCAAGGGTGTTGAAAAACAATTGTTTATTATTAGCTGTTTCTCTGAGAAGACTTTGTAAGGACCTTGTAAATTATAGATATTATTCCTTGAAAATTATGGATATTATTCCTTGAAAATTATGGATATTATTCCTTGAAAATTATAGATATTATTCCTTGAAAATTATGGATATTATTTCTTGAAAATTATAGATATTATTCCTTGAAAATTATGGATATTATTTCTTGAAAATTATGGATATTATTTCTTGAAAATTATAGATATTATTCCTTGAAAATTATAGATATTATTCCATGAAAATTATAGATATTATTCCTTGAAAATTATAGTACGGACCTTGAAATTATAGATATTAAAGTTAAGCCTTGTCCGAGAGGAAATGGAGTTGAATGCAATTTGTGAGCACTACACGGTACAGCGAGAGTACGAGAACTGAATCTTCTCCACCTAGAGGTTGTAGATTTGAAAGCCGGCATTTTGATAGCGGGTTTTGCAATCTCAACGTCGGCATCTACAGCTTGAGTCACTCCCCGGCTCCTCTGACGTTAACATTCCATTATGAGCTGCATGATTTCCTGCTTGGTTGCGTCACACGACAAGAAGTTCTGCCTTATTTTTTACAATATTGTCACCACTGTAATGCGAACAAGGTGAACATTCAGATTTTTACGTCGACACCTTCTGAGTAGAGTCCTTAATGTTTGGTCCAGTCCTATTACCGCCAAACACGGCAGCAGCTGTGACAGTTTGACAGTGAAGACAGTGATCTGTCACTGTGGCCGGCACAGCGATAGCATTCTCGGATTGCTACTGCCAGCTGTGCCAATTAGACTGGCGCAAGATGTTCTTTGCTTCATAGGCAGGATATGAAGAGTGTTCATAGCTCCTCACGTCGTCTAGCGGGAGGTCACCCGCCTATGACACAACTGGGAACCTCAGGAATAGCACCCCAGGGATCCATGGTACATGCAGTCTTCAGCAACTTTATACGGTCCTCCGACGATCGTAGGAGGCCTCGAATGCTGGAGGCTGTGCTCCTTCGGGAGCTGGCACAAGTAATCAACATCCAGATGAATTCGGCATCGAGCATACAACTGCTGGATGGTAGTCCATTGACCCAGAGGGAAGATGTAAGACCTGAACAAATCCACAAGGGCCGTGATGAGGGTTCAAACCTACGTCCGAAAGGATCCCGGACGCGCCTTAATCGACTGTGCTACAACATGGTTAAAAGAATTGCGTAATGAAGTAAGGGCGAAGAGGTAGAATAGTTTGCTGACAGAGCTTGGGTGCATGAGGGGAATTGTGTAAAACCCTGGTTTGTGTCTCGGAGAGGCTGCAAGATCCATGGGAGGTCAGTTTAACTCCCGGTTGCAATTCTTTTAACTATGTCGTAACCCAGTCGACTAAGGCGCGTCTGGGATCCTCTTGGACATAGTTTCGAACCCTCATCACGGCCCTTGTTGATTTATGCATTTGATGCATCACGCTAATGTAATTTATGTGTGTAATATAAGACCTGGCGGAGAGCTAGAAGCCAGAGGCAGACAACAGTCACCTCACCCTACCTTTCGCTGCTCCCTACCATTAAGGAGTTAGGTAAATCGAAGACACAGGTGTACCCACACTTATCAATGTCTAGATTTCTCCTTATATGCGCCATTTACAGCCCCGCTCCTGTGCCAGGTAACTCCCCTACGGGCTCACCATAGGCCGTGCTACTTGGAACTTTTTGTTCCCAGTAGCTGAATGTTAAACATCAACAACCTTGTATGCTAAGTATACCTGGCTTTGTGCAACAGTGTACTGGGGAAGATGTCACATTACTGACGAAACGTCGAACAATAAAAATGGTAAGATTAAGTGATCTTAACATATATGTGTAAATATATATATATATATATATATATATATATATATATATATATATATATATATATATATATATATATATATATATATATATATATATATATATATATATATATATATATGCGAACAAGCCTGAATGGTCCCCAGGACAATATGCAACTGAAAACTCACACCCCAGAAGTGACTCGAACCCATACTCCCAGAAGCAACGCAACTGGTATGTACAAGACGCCTTAATCCACTTGACCATCACGACCGGACATAATGAGGTGATAGCCGAGGCTATTTGAACCACCCCACCGCCGGCACTCGGATAGTAATCTTGGGCATAGCATTTTACCAAATCACCTCATTCTTTGGGGCACACGTGAGGAACACAAATGCGAACAAGCCTGAATGGTCCCCAGGACAATATGCAACTGAAAACTCACACCCCAGAAGTGACTCGAACCCATACTCCCAGAAGCAACGCAACTGGTGTCTGAAAATCCGACACCATTTAATAATCATACAGATAATAGCTGTGTTGTATAAACAAGTTACCCATAGAAAACGTAACTTGTAGTGGAATTACCATCTAAAGAAAACGGGATATCATCACCACATACTATTATAATTCACCAGCTATTCTGCTGGGAATTATTCTTAAATACATTAGTCTTTGGACTTTACCATCATAAAAACATCTTATATAAATTAACTTAATTATCAATATTAAAGTAGAGTAAATGTGACCCTTCTATCACTTTCTGAAATCTGGACAAAGTAGGCCAGGCGTCAGGGAGGAAGGGGGGAGCCATTGTTGTGTCACCTCCGAGACATGTGGAGCAAATTCGGCTCCTATCATTCTGGACAATGTCGGCCAGTAACGTCAATAGTATGGAGTGTTAAACAGTTATTGTTTATATTGAGACCAGAGGCTCACACGGGAGCAAATTCGGCTCCTGTTAAATTTACTTGGACGTAGTGTTATGGAAACCAAAGGTGTACCATTTTTCAACACGCTGTCTACATTCAAGTTAAGTGTCTATCCGAAACCCGTTTATCATTCATTTATGGCCATTAATGTCAGGATATAGGGTGACCCGGTTAGATCGCGAAATCGCCTCAAACTAAAGGTAATTAAGCCAGGTCTTTATTGTTCCATGTACAGTTTTCTCTGAAATACTTGTCATATATAGGTTTCTGGCTTCACAGCTAGCGCACTTTTGACAGGTCAAGACGAGGAAGCAAGATTTGTGCACCAGTTACTGGGTGATATGGAAGCTACCTCAAAGAGGATAATTTGGTGTCTACACCCTAGTTATACCTGGTGGACTAGCCTGCTGTACTATAAGATAAGGAACCTCTTCAATGTTTAATAATGTGTAGTTAATACTGTAGTTTGATTGGCTGCATATATATTAATTTAATAAACCCCCCCCCCCTAATGTGTAGAGGATCGATTTGTGAGATTATGAGATTATTGCAGAAATACAGTCCACTTATCATTATACAAATTGCTATCGAAGTATATAAATTAACGTAAATATAAATTCATATAAATTAAATAAATATAAATCTCACAGGTCGGTGCCCACATTATTTGGTCCTTCGAACCGGATTATTCGGTCCTATGAACCCACATTTGGTCATCTTAGTACCGGATGAACCAGTTAACCAGTGGATTCATTAAATATACTAGTGCAGTGTTATTTAAACAAAGGCCAGCCAGTCAAAGACGGCAGCTAGCCTCGAGGGAGCTCAGGAGCCTCCCTCAGCCCAGTTCAGCTTCGTCAGCGGTTTCATGCACACCCACAGATATTTGGTGGCGTGTTATTTCGTGAAATGACAGCGCTAATATAGAATCCAGCCAAATTAGTGACTGTGTCTTCGCGAGATTGTTCACGGATTTCGTGGTGTTACATTTCGCGAGAGATTATCTACGAATTTTGTGGACTTTATTTCGCGAGGTCACTAATAATATTTAATACTTCTAGATAATATTAGAAGTTTCATAGAGGCTAATTAAGAGGCTATTATCAATAATTGTGTATATTATTTCTCCAAAATAGAGAATTATTTAATATATATTGCATTAGTGATCACAGTATAATATTTACTAATTGCCAACCCACAACAGGGTAGGATATGACTAGTTGAACTATTATTGTTCATCCTAGTCCCATTATTACAATAGTCAGTTGTACTATATTGAACAACCTAACACCATTAATGAATGGTCCAGACCCTATTTTGGGTGTAATTTTTATCAACTCGAGTTGAGTTGTATATATAATAAATTACTTATGATCATTACACCTTTGAGTGATTAATTAGTGTCTCTACCATCCTAGGGTGATATAGAAGAGCTAACCTAAAGGTACTTCCAATGACACTGGTTTATCACTCAAATCATTAGTGTGTATGATTGTATATATATAATGTGTATTAATTTTAAGTGCTAACCTCTAGTAGAGGTAGGATTATTGCCTAGTGAGTGCAGAATTTAACCCTAGGCTACCATCAGTGCTTGTTCAGTATTATGAGCAGCCCAAATACAAGCCCCACAAGGCTTCACCAACTAGCCAGGATGGATAATGCAGGGAGAATGAAAAGAACCCTTGCAGGTCTTAAAGGCCACTTAACAAGACAGATCAAGAAATGTGAAGATTTGTCACAACAATCTCAAGTTGATTATGCTGACCTGGAAAGCTATTATCAAGCAGCTGCAGGTAAATTTGAGCAAATCAAATGTCAAATAGCAACATATGTGGCTGAACTTGCCAACACCAATTTATCAGAAACAGAAATAGACGACATTATGGTTGATCTTGCGAATTATGAAGATCACACTCAGGCCACGTTACAGCCTTATGTCAAATTAATTGCCCAGAACAAGGCAACAGCAACAACAACAACAGTTGCATCTAATACGAGTCAAGCAGAAGCTCGACTCCCTCCAATTAATTTACCCACTTTCTCAGGAAAAGATGAGGAAGATTGGGACGAATTTTGGAACAAATTCGTTGACCTTGTAGACTCAAAACAATCTTTACCAAAGAGTAGTAAATTCTCTTATTTGCAAGGCCAATTATCAGGTGAGGCTAAAACAGTAGTATCCCATCTGAGATTAACTAATGACGGCTATGATCTGGCAGTAAAACTCCTCAAGGATAATTATGCTGATCCAGAAGTAAGAACATCACATTTTGTTCATGAGCTGTTGCATTTACCCCCACCGGAGGCTTCAGCTGATTCACTCCAAGTCTTCAAGCTGGAGGTAGAATCATTGATCAATGCCCTCAGCCTGACAGCAGATACAAACGGGGCTGAGTGGGTCTTGAAAATAATTGTCCAGGAGAAAATACCTAGGGACATATTGAGACAAATGAGTGCTCATTACAATAAAAGCATCTTATCTATGAATGAAATATCTGAAGGTTTAAAGTCAGTAGTTCATCAATTACGAACACATGACAAATTAAAACCACCAAGTAAACCCTCAGAAACCAATAATAGTAAACCACAGAGTACCAAAGGTACTCCAAATCAATCTAGACAATATAATTCAACACCAAAGTGGAACAGTGGCAGTGTGGGCGTATATGCAGTGGGACCCTCCAAGCCTATAGTTACTGTGTCATCCAAGAACGTGACACCAAAGGGTACTGGAAGCTATGGAACATGTTTGTTCTGCAATGAGAAACATTCAATGTACCACTGCCCTAATTTTCCTGATAGTGACGCCCGTGTTGAGCGAGTCAAAGATTTGCAACATTGCACGAGGTGCCTCAGGAAACATAACATCAACGACTGTGATACCCAATTACACACCTGTAATAGGTGTAACAAAGGTCAGCACCATGCAGCATTGTGCAGAGACACCAAAACAACGTCTCCAAACCCCAAGGTGGAAGATAGCATTCCCACCACAGTACAGTACTGCAAGGTGCAACCAACAAAGAGTGTCCAATCGGCAAAGTCTAAAGGTAATACGACTTTGCCTACTGCCCAAATTACCATCCTGAATAAGAGGGCCAAGGTCCATACCCGTGGGTTGTTTGACCAAGGATCCCAGAGAACATATATCACTAAAAAGTTGGCAGATGAATTACAATTAAGGCCTGTAGCCCAGATGTCATTCAACATCTCAGGGTTTGTAACAGATGCAGGACCTCAAGTCTACCAGGTGGTACAACCATCAGTACGCTTAGGCAGGTACGTCTGTCGAGTACAAGCCATTGTGGTGGACAAAATACCAGTAGACCTACAAGTTCAAGGTCTGAGAGCAACAGCCAAATTCCTGAGAAATAGAGGAATAAAATTGGCAGATAATATTAAGTCTGATCACCTCACTGACTTCGGTCTCCTTGTTGGGACAGACTATTGCCATCGATTCATCGGTAGCCCTACTAAATATCAGGGTATAACCATGTTAAACTCTGCAGGAGGTAAATTACTCTCAGGCCCAGTATCAAGCCTGAGGAGACCTATGCCTGCAGATAAACAATACCAGTAGAAACCTAAATTTGTCAGCTGATTATATTTCTCCAGTAGCATTATACTAAGGAGATTACAGCTGACTATAGTAACAGAGGTTGATGTTAGTATCATCATTTAAAGCTGAAGATGAGTTCATGAGGCCTCAGTGGCAAATCAGTGAACAGTAGCCTAAAACAGCTACAAGTCACTGCGACCAATGTCACTGAACCCACTGCAGTCTCAGAACCATACTTTACTTTAATGATGAGCTATTCAATCTTCTGAATCAATTAACTAAATTAAACCCTAATAAATCTGATGACTGATTTGATACATTTATTATTTAATCAAGATGTATTCCATGGGCCTCAGTGTTTATATATCAGTGACCAGTTACCTGAAGAAACTTCAAGTTATATCTAATGTCACTGATCTCACTGCAGTCCCTGAATCATACTTGACTGTAGTACTTGATCACATCCAGTCTTCTGGGTTAAATAATATGTAATAAGGCTTGAATATTAGCCTTTCAAGAGTTGACAGGGAAATGAAATCGCATTAGACTTCTAACCCTTGCAACTCTAGTACGGGACATCCGTCCTGTACGAACAGACACACAAATGTGTGATTACTAACAACTAACATCAAATTAATCTAATAATTCGAAGGAGGAGTATCGGTGTTCGTCTGTTCTAAATAGGACTTCGACCCGTGAGCAGCCCCCTGGGGAATTATGTCGGAAAATCCGACACCATTTAATAATCATACAGATAATAGCTGTGTTGTATAAACAAGTTACCCATAGAAAACGTAACTTGTAGTGGAATTACCATCTAAAGAAAACGGGATATCATCACCACATACTATTATAATTCACCAGCTATTCTGCTGGGAATTATTCTTAAATACATTAGTCTTTGGACTTTACCATCATAAAAACATCTTATATAAATTAACTTAATTATCAATATTAAAGTAGAGTAAATGTGACCCTTCTATCACTTTCTGAAATCTGGACAAAGTAGGCCAGGCGTCAGGGAGGAAGGGGGGAGCCATTGTTGTGTCACCTCCGAGACGTGTGGAGCAAATTCGGCTCCTATCATTCTGGACAATGTCGGCCAGTAACGTCAATAGTATGGAGTGTTAAACAGTTATTGTTTATATTGAGACCAGAGGCTCACACGGGAGCAAATTCGGCTCCTGTTAAATTTACTTGGACGTAGTGTTATGGAAACCAAAGGTGTACCATTTTTCAACACGCTGTCTACATTCAAGTTAAGTGTCTATCCGAAACCCGTTTATCATTCATTTATGGCCATTAATGTCAGGATATAGGGTGACCCGGTTAGATCGCGAAATCGCCTCAAACTAAAGGTAATTAAGCCAGGTCTTTATTGTTCCATGTACAGTTTTCTCTGAAATACTTGTCATATATAGGTTTCTGGCTTCACAGCTAGCGCACTTTTGACAGGTCAAGACGAGGAAGCAAGATTTGTGCACCAGTTACTGGGTGATATGGAAGCTACCTCAAAGAGGATAATTTGGTGTCTACACCCTAGTTATACCTGGTGGACTAGCCTGCTGTACTATAAGATAAGGAACCTCTTCAATGTTTAATAATGTGTAGTTAATACTGTAGTTTGATTGGCTGCATATATATTAATTTAATAAACCCCCCCCCCCTAATGTGTAGAGGATCGATTTGTGAGATTATGAGATTATTGCAGAAATACAGTCCACTTATCATTATACAAATTGCTATCGAAGTATATAAATTAACGTAAATATAAATTCATATAAATTAAATAAATATAAATCTCACAGGTCGGTGCCCACAACTGGTATGTACAAGACGCCTTAATCCACTTGAACATCACGACCGGACATAATGAGGTGATAGCCGAGGCTATTTGAACCACCCCACCGCCAGCACTCGGATAGTAATCTTGGGCATAGCATTTTACCAAATCACCTCATTCTTTGGGGCACACGTGAGGAACACAAATGCGAACAAGCCTGAATGGTCCCCAGGACAATATGCAACTGAAAACTCACACCCCAGAAGTGACTCGAACCCATACTCCCAGAAGCAACGCAACTGGTATGTACAAGACGCCTTAATCCACTTGACCATCACGACCGGACATAATGAGGTGATAGCCGAGGCTATTTGAACCACCCCTGGTGGTGTTTTGGGTGTGAGAGGGGAAGGGCCACGCGGTGCGAGCTCCGCGGAAAACAATATATAACTAGGGACATTTCAGTGATACAGGAACTAAACACAGTCAGATAACTTTTAAAGTGTGTCTCAACATATTAAGCAATATATCATAGTGATTACCATCCGACCGTTTGTGTTAAAGGAAAAATAAGTGAACTTCGTGTGTAGTCAAGGCCTGCCCTCGTGGTGCCAGGAGGCCTTAGGCGATAGTTGCCAAGTCGTCAATAAATCACATCTCTCGCTATTGAAACATCAAGTAATCAGTGCCCATAGTGCTAAGCTCTCTATGCAAAACCTGTGTCTATTATAACAAAAATTAAGATAACATAGTCTTATATCAAGTGAACAAATTACACACAAAATAAGTCCGTCGTGTGTATGTAAACAAGGGCCACTTGGAGGTAGGCCCACCCCAGTACCCTCTTGTGTGTGTATTCTTTGAAATAGTGTAACGTACTCAGGTAACTAGTGCCCAGACACAGAAACTAGACGCCTCTACTGTATGATAACTAGTGGGAAAATGCAAGTAATGTAATCTAACAAGTGAACAAAACAAATTAAGAGTGCGACACGTGGTAGCAACAGTGGCCGTCCATACAGCCTCTTCCAGGCCTATCTCAAGTTGGTAAACACCCACGGTTAAAACCCACGGCCAGCTCCCACGGCCAGCACCCGCGGTCAACTCCCCCACCGGTCAACACCCCACCTTGTAAGACCATCACCACTGAACAGAAGTGTTCAAAAAATGGCTTTGATAAAAACGTGCATAGAATGCAACATGAAGGTAGATTACCAACAGAGCTTTCAATGCCAACTCTGTTCGGCAGCCATACACAAAAAATGTGCCAACATGACTAACAATTCAAGGAGAAATGGTCCCAGTGACCAATCTGTGTACTGGCTCTGCAAAAAGGATGATGTAACTTTTTTGAAATTGATGGAAATCCTGGATAAAACTCCCGCCGAAAACAGAGAATTACTAATTAATGCCTGCATAGCAATTTCTAATGTCTTCAAACAAACTGTACATGACACCAAGGTACAACCAGCTGTAGCACAGAGCTCTGTGGCAGCGGCGCCTGAGCAGGGCGCGGAGTCGGGGATGCCTGAGCAGGGCACGGAGTCGGGGATGCCTGAGCAGGGCGCGGAGTCGGGGATGCCTGAGCAGGGCGCGGAGTCGGGGATGCCTGAGCAGGGCACGGAGTCGGGGATGCCTGAGCAGGGCGCGGAGTCGGGGATGCCTGAGCAGGGCACGGAGTCGGGGATGCCTGAGCAGGGCGCGGAGTCGGGGATGCCTGAGCAGGGCACGGAGTCGGGGATGCCTGAGCAGGGCGCGGAGTCGGGGATACCTGAGCAGGGCACGGAGTCGGGGATGCCTGAGCAGGGCGCGGAGTCGGGGATGCCTGAGCAGGGCACGGAGTCGGGGATGCCTGAGCAGGGCGCGGAGTCGGGGATGCCTGAGCAGGGCACGGAGTCGGGGACCCCTGAGCAGTGCGCGGTGTCGCAGGCACCGGAGCAGAGCGCGGTGTCACAGGCACCGGAGCAGAGCGCGGTGTCACAGGCACCGGAGCAGAGCGCGGTGTCACAGGCACCGGAGGAGGGCACAGTGTCGGGGGCGCCGCAGCAGAGTGCGGTCCCTGGCAGAGGGAAACGAACAAAACAAGGCCCCAAAATCTGTTGGTATTACAGATGGGCTACCTGTAAGCATGGGGAATCGGGAAGAATAAATGGAACATGTACACACGATCACCCTAGAAAGTGCAGAAACCTCCTCAATACAGGTAAATGTACCAAAAGCTGTGAATTCTTTCACCCAGAAATTTGCAAGAACTCTTTGGACAGGAAAGAGTGCTTCAATGCTGAATGCCCAGCTTTTCATATAAGAGGTACCAGGCGAATAAAACCGACAGACTACCACTATGAAAACAGCCACTACTCCATCAACCGGGATAATTTTTTAGCAAGAGGAGGAGGAGAAGAATGGCTAAAAATGACCAGACTCTACCACCAACTCGGTCAAATGCTAGAGAGGACGCAAACACAGTGGCCTCCTTACCAGAGCCTCAGATATTAACACTAATTAAAGCATCCAGCACTTCCACTAACACGATAACATCATTTATATTTGCCAACATCCAGGGTATAAAAACACGCAAATCCAACAAAGTTCATTTTATAGATGGTCTCCTTCATGAGGCAAATGCAGTGTTTGCAGCCCTAACGGAAACTCACACAAAGGACTACCTTGATGGTGAAATATGGATCCCAGAATGCAATCTCTTCAGATGTGATAGGAAACACCGGCTTCAGGGTGGGGTCAGCCTCTACATCAAAGACACACTCATCTGTACTGAGCTGCTAAACACCTCAAATGATATGGTGGAAGTGCTGATAGTCAAAATAGAGATCCTAAATGTAGTTGTTGTCCTTGTATATAAGTCACCGGAGGCAAACCCTCAGCAGTTTAAAGACCAACTAATGAAAATAGAGCACTGCTTGGAAAACCTCACAAATCCAGCTCCGAACATCATCCTGCTTGGGGACTTCAACCTACGGCACCTGAAATGGAAGCACCTGGCTAATACAGTAATATCAGAAAGAATACCAGGAAGTAGCCTAAATGAGCAGGCACATGCAAATTACCTGCTACGGATGTGCGATAGGTTTGCCTTAAACCAGCAAATAGTAGAACCAACTAGGAAGGAGAACACGCTGGACCTCATTTTCACTAATAATGATCAGTTGATCGGGAACATAATGATTACAAATACCTGTTACTCAGATCACAACTTAATTGAAGTTCTGACAACCATGGGGAATGGACCTTCAAAACCAGTCCAGATTCCCGGTGGAGGAGATTTCAGCAAATTCAACTTCAATAATAAACGGATAAACTGGGAGCAAATAAACCAGGACTTCACAGAAATAAACTGGGAAGAACAGCTAGGAAATGCAAACCTGAACCAGTGCCTGGAAAAAATAAGCTCAGTAGCACTAGAAATATGTTCAAACCGCATACCCCTAAGAAAAAAGAGAAAGAGATGCAGATTGGAACGGGAACGTCGTTCCCTATATAGGCGAAGAAAACGAATCGCGGAACAACTATAGAGTCGCACCCTATCTCAAGAACGGCGAAGAAGGTTAGGTAGAGAAATAGAAACAATTGAACTCAAGCTACAAGAATCATACAAAACCCAGGAGAGGCAAAGAGAGCAAAAGGCCATCAGTGAAATAGAGAGAAATCCGAAATATTTTTTCTCCTATGCAAAATCAAGATAAAAAACCACATCTAGTATCGGGCCCCCTGCGAAAGGGAGATGGAACTTTCACAGATGACAACAAAGAAATGAGCGAGTTACTGAGGAAGCAGTACGACTCTGTTTTCAGTGAGCCATTAAATGCACTAAAGATTGATAACCCAAATGAATTTTTCACGGATATGATACCAACATCAAATCACATATCAGACGTCGCCCTATCCCCACTAGATTTTGAAGAAGCCATAAACAGTATGCCTATGCACTCTGCACCAGGCCCGGATTCTTGGAACTCCATATTCATCAAGAACTGTAAAAAACAACTATCGCAGGCCCTTCACATTCTGTGGAGACAAAGCCTAGATACTGGCGTTATCCCTGACATACTAAAAACAGCAGAGATAGCACCACTCCATAAAGGAGGAAATAAGGCAGAGGCAAAAAATTACAGACCGATAGCACTAACATCGCACATCATAAAATTTTTTGAGAGAGTGCTAAGAAGTAAGATCACAAAATACATGGATTCACAGCATCTCCATAACCCCGGACAACATGGTTTCAGAACAGGGCGCTCTTGCCTGTCGCAGTTGCTGGACCACTATGATATGGGATTAGATGCTATGGAAGACAAACAAAACGCTGATGTAATTTACACAGATTTCGCAAAAGCTTTTGATAAATGTGACCATGGTGTTATTGCACATAAAATGCGTTCAAAAGGAATTACCGGGAAAATAGGCCGATGGATCTACAATTCCTGACTGACAGAACCCAATGTGTAATAGTCAACAAAATAAAATCCAGCCCATCAACCGTGAAGAGCTCAGTCCCCCAGGGTACTGTGCTTGCTCCAGTACTTTTTCTCATCCTCATATCGGACATAGACCAGAACACAACCTATAGCACTGTATCATCCTTTGCAGATGACACTAGGATTTTCATGAGAGTTGGCAACATAGAGGACACGGCAAACCTCCAATCAGATGTTGATCAGGTCTTTCTATGGGCTACAGAAAATAATATGGTATTCAACGAGGATAAGTTTCAGCTCATGCGCTACGGAAAAATTGAAAATATAAAAACAGAAACCACGTACAAAACTCAGGCAAATCATAATATAGAACGAAAAGGCAATGTAAAGGACCTGGGTGTACTCATGTCGGAAGACCTTACCTTTAAAGAACACAATAAAGTAGCCGTCACAACTGCAAGAAAAATGACAGGTTGGATAACAAGAACTTTTCACACTAGAGATGCTATACCGATGATGATACTTTTCAAAACGCTTGTGCTATCTAGAGTGGAGTACTGCTGCACAATGACAGCCCCTTTCAAAGCTGGAGAAATTGCTGACCTAGAGAGCGTGCAGAGATCCTTTACTGCTAGAATCCACTCAGTAAAACATCTAAATTACTGGGACCGACTAAAGAGCCTAAATCTGTACTCCCTTGAGCGCAGGCGGGAGAGATACATAATAATTTACACGTGGAAAATAATTGAGGGGCTGGTCCCAAACCTGCACACAGAAATAACACCACATGAGACCAGAAGACATGGCAGGATGTGCAGAATACCCCCGTTGAAAAGCAGAGGTGCAACAGGTACTCTGAGAGAGAACTCTATCAACATCAGAGGCCCGAGACTGTTCAACACGCTTCCACTACACATAAGGGGCATAACTGGCAAACCCCTCACAGTGTTCAAGAGAGAACTGGATAAGCACCTCCAAAGGATACCTGATCAACCAGGCTGTGACTCATACGTCAGGCTGCGAGCAGCCGCATCTAACAGCCTGGTTGATCAGTCCAGCAACCAGGAGGCCTGGTCGACGACCGGGCCGCGGGGACACTAAGCCCCGGAAGCACCTCAAGGTAGAATCAAGGTAACCCCACCGCCGGCACTCGGATAGTAATCTTGGGCATAGCATTTTACCGAATCACCTCATTCTTTGGGGCACACGTGAGGAACACAAATGCGAACAAGCCTGAATGGTCCCCAGGACAATATGCAACTGAAAACTCACACCCCAGAAGTGACTCGAACCCATACTCCCAGAAGCAACGCAACTGGTATGTACAAGACGCCTTAATCCACTTGATTAAGGGGACCTTGTCCTGGGACCATTCAGGCTTGTTCGCATTTGTGTTCCTCACGTGTGCCCCAAAGAATGAGGTGATTTGGTAAAATGCTATGCCCAAGATTACTATCCGAGTGCCGGCGGTGGGGTTACCTTGAGGCTAACTTGAAGTCTTGCCACGCCTCCAAATAGCTAACTTGGAGACCTGCCACACCTCCAAATAGCTAACTTGAAAACTTGCCACGCCGCCAAATAGCTAACTTGAAGACCTGCCACGCCTCCAAGTAGCTAACTTGAACACCTGCCACGCCTCCAAATAGCTAACTTGGAGACCTGCCTCACCTCCAAATAGCTAACTTGAAGACTTGCCACGCCTCCAAATAGCTAACTTGAAGACCTGCCACGCCTCCAAACAGCTAACTTGGAGACCTGCCACGCTTCCAAACAGCTAACTTGGAGACCTGCCATACCTCCAAATAGCTAACTTGAAGACATGCCATGCCTCTAAATAGCTAACTTGGAGACCTGCCACGGCTCCAAATAGCTAACTTGAAGACTTGCCACACCTCCAAATAGCTAACTTGAAGACCTGTCACACCTCCAAATAGCTAACTTGAAGACCTGCCACGCCTCCAAATAGCTAACTTGAAGGCCTGCCACACCTCCAAATAGCTAACTTGAAGACCTGCCATGCCTCCAAATAGCTTACTTGAAGACCTGCCACACCTCCAAATAGCTAACTTAAAGACCTGCCACAGCTCCAAATAGCTATCTTGAAGACCTGCCATACCTCCAAATAGCTAACTTGAAGACTTGTCACGCCTCCAAACAGCTAGCTTGAAGTCCCGCCACGCCTCTAAATAGCTAACTTGAAAACCTGCCACGCCCCCAAACAGCTAACTTGAAGACCCTCCACGCCTCCAAACAGCTAACTTGAAGACCTGCCACGCCTCCAAATAGCTAACTTGAAGACCTGCAATGCCTCCAAACAGCTAACTTGAAGACCTGTTACATCTCCAAACAGCTAACTTGAAGACCTGCCACATCTCCAAATAGCTAACTTGAAGACCTGCCACATCTCCAAATAGCTAACTTGAAGACCTGCCACATCTCCAAACAGCTAACTTGAAGACCTGCCACATCTCCAAATAGCTAACTTGAAGACCTGCCACATCTCCAAATAGCTAACTTGAAGACCTGCCACATCTCCAAATAGCTAACTTGAAGAACTGCCACATCTCCAAATAGCTAACTTGAAGACCTGCCACATCTCCAAATAGCTAACTTGAAGACCTGCCACATCTCCAAATAGGTAACTTGAAGACCTGCCGGGGTCTCCAACAGCCAAAAGAGGTCTCTCGCTCGCCCTGATCTTCGCTGCCGGTCTGGCAAGACTCCTCGCCTCCGCCTCACCTCCTCCTGCTGGACGGCCGCTCTTCGCCTGTGGTGTAATTTACTTTGTGTTTTAACCGATAACAAAAAATGGCCTGATTTTTTTCTTGCGGCGGGGGGTGAGGGGGTATTCAATCTTTTTATATTTCTACACACAACGCACGCATTTACTCAATTTGATACAGACATGTACACGCAGACACACACACACACACACACACACACACACACACACACACACACACACACACACACACACACACACACACACACACAGGGGGCCGGCCGGCTGAGCGGACAACACTCTAGGCTTGTTATCCTGTGGTCTCGGGTTCAATCCCGGGCGCCTGTGAGAAACATTGGGAAGAGTTTCTTTCACCCTATGCCCCTGTTACCTAGCAGTAAATAGGTACCTGGGAGGTAGTCTGCAGTCACGGGCTGCTTCCTGGTGTGTGTGTGTGTGTGTGTGTGTGTGTGTGTGTGTGTGTGTGTGTGTGTGTGTGTGTGTGTGTGTGTGTGTGTGTGCGTGTGTGTGTGAGTGTGTGTATGTGTGTGTGTGTGTGTGTGTGTGTGTGTGTGTGTGTGTGTGTGTGTGTGTGTGTGTGTGTGTGTGTGTGTGTGTGTGTGTGTGTGTGTGTGTGATGTAAAAAAGAAAGTAGTAGTAGTTAGAAACAGTTTATTGACAGTTGAGAGGCGGGCCGAAAGAGCAGAGCTCAACCCCCGCAAGCACAACTAGGTGAATATACAACTAGGTGAATACACACACACGTGTGTGTGTGTGTGTGTGTTCTTTCTACGAGGAAAGGCTGCGAGAGATGCACCTTACGTCACTGGAAGACAGAAGAGTAAGGGGAGACATAATCATTACCTACAAAATCCTCTGGGGTATTGAGAGGGTTGACAAGGATAAACTATTCATATCTGGAGGTACGCGAACAAGGGGACACAGGTGGAAACTGAGTACCCAAAAGAGCCACAGGGACGATAGAAAGAACTTTTTCAATGTCAGAGTAGTTAACAGGTGGAATAGAGAACTTGCCAGAGCTCAACCTCCGCAAGTACAAATAGGTGATTACACCCACACACACAGCCGGTTCTTTTTTTATTATTATTATTTTCTACCACAGACGTGGCCACACATTTACAATGCTAACTAGCATATATATACACAGCCGAATTGAGAGCGCTCTGAAGTCATAGTCATGCAACCCGTTTTCGCAAATTTAATAAGTCAATATTGACTTATTAAATATGTGCATAGGTGACATACTTAACATAATAGTTTCCCTTGAAAAGCTTCATAGAAAACACCGACCTTACCTAACCTACTTAGTATGTTAAAATAAGCATCTTATAGCTTCGTAATTACAATTGTTACTTAACCTATTATAGGTACAGGTTAGGTAATAATTGTAATTACGAAGCAATAAGATGCTTATCTTAACATACTAATTAGGTTAGGTAAGGTCGGTGTTTTCTATGAAGCTTTTCAAGGGAAACTATTATGTTAAGTATGTCACCTATGCACATATTTAATAAGTCAATATTGACTTATTAAATTTGCGAGAACGGGTTGAGTCATAAGTGCTCGGGTTAGATTCCCAGTCGAGGCATGCTTTTAAAGTTATAAATGGAGTTAGCCTCTATAATTTGCTCCTTTATGTCATTCCATTTACTCACTACCCTCACGCTAAAGGAAAATTGTCTAACATCCCTATGACACATCTGAATCTCAAGTTTCGATCCGTGCCCATTTGTTCTATTGTTATTCATTGTAAAAAAATTGTCTTTCCACCTTGTCGATTCCTCTAAGTATTCTATACGTCTGAATCATGTGCCCCCTCTCTCCCTCCTCCTTTCGAACGTCACCAGGTTTAGCTCCTTCAGTCTGTGTTCGTCCCTCATCCCTCGCAGCTCTGGGACGAGTCTCCTTGCAAACTTCTGCACCTGTCCCAGCTTCCTTATGTGTTTATTAGATGGGGCCTCCGTGATGGGACCACGATGTGTGTGTACTCACCTAATTGTACTCACCTAATTGTGCTTGCGAGTGTTGAGCTTTGGCTCTTTGGTCCCGCCTCTCAACTGTCAATCAACTGGTGTACAGATTCCTGAGCCTACTGGGCTCTATCTTATCTACATTTGAAACTGTGTATGGAGTCAGTCTCCACCACATCACTTCCTAGTGCATTCCATTTATTAACTACTCTGACACTGAAAAAATTCTTTCTAACGTCTTTGTGGCTCATCTGGGTCCTAAGTTTCCACCTGTGTCCCCTTGTTCGTGTCCCACCCGTGCTGAAGAGTTTGTCTTTGTCCACCCTGTCAATTCCACTGAGAATTTTGTAGGTGGTTATCATGTCTCACCTTACTCTTCTGTTTTCCAGGGATGTGAGGTTCAGCTCCTTTAGCCTTTCCTCGTAGCTCAATCCTCTCAGTTCCGGGACGAGCCTGGTGGCATACCGCTGAATCTTCTCTAACTTTGTCTTGTGTTTAACTAGGTATGGACTCCAGGCTGGAGCTGCATACTCCAGGATTGGTCTTACATAAGTGGTATACAGGGTTCTGAAAGATTCCTTACACAGGTTTCTGAAGGCAGTTCTTATGTTGGCCAGTCTAGCATATGCCGCTGATGATATTCTTTTGATGTGGGCCTCTGGAGACAGGTTCGGTGTGATATCAACCCCCCAGATCCTTCTCTCTATTTGACTCTTGCAGGATTTCCCCTCCCAAATAATACCTTGTGTTCAGCCTCCTGCTCCCTTCGCCTAATTTCATCACCTTACACTTTCTCGAGTTGAACTTTAGCAGCCATTTTCTAGACCATTCCTCCAGTTTATCCAGGTCATCCTGTAGTCTCTGTCTATCTTCATCCGTCTTGATTCTTCTCATAATTTTTGCATCATCAGCAAACATCGAGAGGAATGAGTCTATACCCTCTGGAAGATCGTTCACATATATTAGAAACAGCATGGGTCCAAGTACTGAGCCCTGTGGGACTCCGCTGGTGACATCTCGCCACTCTGATGTCTCCCCCCTCACCGTTACTCGTTGTTTCCTGTTGCTTAAGTACTCCCTTATCCACTGGAGCATCCTTCTTATCCACTGTGTGTGTGTGTGTGTGTGTGTGTGTGTGTGTGTGTGTGTGTGTGTGTGTGTGTGTGTGTGTGTGTGTGTGTGTGTGTGTGTGTGTGTGTGTGTGTGTGTGTGTGTGTGTACTCACCTCACCTATTTGTGCTTGCGGGGGTTGAGCTTTGGTTGTTTGGTCCCGCCTCTCAACTGTCAATCAACTGGTGTACAGATTCCTGAGCCTACTGGGCTCTATCATATCTACATTTGAAACTGTGTATGGAGTCAGCCTCCATCACATCACTGCCTAATGTATTCCATCCGTTAACTACTCAGACACTGAAAAAGTTCCTTCTAACGTCCCTGTGGCTCATGTGGGTACTCAGTCTCCAACTGTGTCCCCTTGTTCGCGTCCCACCAGTGATGAATAGTTTATCATTGTTTACCCGGTCGATTCCCCTGAGGATTTTGTAGGGTGTGATCATTACGTTACTCTTCTGTCTTCCAATATCGTAAGGTGCATTTCCCGCAGCCCGTCCTCGTAACTCATGCTTCTTAGTTCTGGGACTAGTCTAGTGGCATACCTTTGGACATTTTCCAGCTTCGTCTTGTGCTTGACAAGGTACGGGCGCCATGCTGGGACTTCATACTCCAGGATTGGTCTTACATACGTGGTGTACAAGATTCTGAATGATTCCTTACACAGGTTCCTGAACGCTGTTCTGATGTTAGCCAGCCTCGCATATGCCGCAGACGTTATTTTTTTATGTGGGCTTCAGGAGACAGGTTTGGTGTGATATCAACTCCTAGATTTTTCTCTCTGTCCGTTTCATTTAGTACTTCATCTCCTATTCTGTATCCTGTGTCTGACCTCCTGTTTCCACTGCCTAGTTTCATTACTTTGCATTTACTCAGGTTGAACTTCAACAGCCACTTGTTGGACCATTCACTCAGTCTGTCTAGGTCATCTTGTGGCCTCCTACTGTCATCTTCTGTTTTAATCCTCCTCATAATTTTTGCATCATCGGCAAACATTGAGAGAAACGATTCTATACCCTCTGGGAGATCATTTACATATATCAGAAACAGTATAGGTCCAAGGACTGACCCCTGCGAGACTCCACTTGTAACGTCTCGCCAATATGAGACCTCACCCCTCACACTGACTCGTTGTCTCCTGTGCTTAGGTACTCCTTTATCCAATGGAGTACCTTCCCTTTCACTCCAGCCTGCATCTCCAGCTTTTTTACTAGCCTCTTGTATGGCACTGTATCAAAGGCTTTTTGATAATTCAAAAATATGCAGTCTGCCCACCCCTCTCTTTCTTGCCTTATTTTTTATGCCTGGTCGTAGATTTCAAGTAACCCTGTGAGGCAGGACCTGACATCCCTGTAACACAGTTGATGCTGTGTTACAAAGTTCTTTCGCTCCAGATACTCCACTAGCTTTCTTCGCACAATCTTCTCCATCAGCTTGCATGGTATGCAGGTTAGGGACACTGGCCTGTAGTTCAGTGCCTCCTGTCTATCCCCTTTCTTGTATATCGGGACTACTTTAGCTGCTTTCCAAATATCTGGTAGTTCCCCTGTTGTCAGTGATTTTTTATACACTATGGAGAGTGGTAGGCACAGTTCTTCTGCTCCTTCCTTTAGTATCAAAGGGGAGATTCCATCTGGGCCTATAGCCTTTGTCACATCCAACTCTAGTAAACACTTCCTTACTTCCCCGCTGGTAATCTCAAACTCTTCCAGTAGTTCCTGGTTAGCTATTCCCTCTCTTGTCTCTGGAATTCCTCCTTGCTCTAAGGTGGAGACCTCCTGGAATTTCTTATTCAGTTCCTCACACACTTCCTTGTCGTTTGTAGTGAATCCTTCCGCCCCTATCCTTAATTTCATAACCTGTTCCTTTACTGTTGTTTTTCTCCTGATGTAGCTATGCAGCAATTTAGGCTGAGTCTTTGTCTTGCTTGCGATGTCATTTTCGTATTGTCTTTCTGCCTCTCTTCTCATCCTGACATATTCATTCCTGGCATTCTGGTATCTTTCTCTGCTCTCAAGTGTTCTGTTATTCATATTGTTTCTCCATGCCCTTTTACTTTGCTTAGCTAGCCTACATCTTTGATTAAACCATGGGTTTCTCATCTTCATTTCACTGTTTTCCTTTTCGACTGGGACAAACTTGTTTGCTGCGTCCTTGCACTTCTGCGTGATGTAGTCCATCATATCTTGGGCCGTCTTTACCCTGAGCTCTGTTTCCCATGCTATATCTGCTAGGAATTTTCTTATCTCCTCATAGTTTCCCTTTCGGTATGCTAACCTTTTGGTTTCGGTATCCCTCCTCGAGTTCATTAACCCTTCTTCAATTAGGTACTCAAACACTAGTACACTGTGGTCGCTCATTCCTACTGTGTCCTCAAAACCGATTTCTCTTATGTCGGAGTCGTTCAGAGTGAAGACTAGGTCGAGTCTCGCTGGTTCATCCTTTCCTCTCATCCTTGTTGGTTCTCTGACATGCTGGGTTAAAAAGTTTCTAGTCACCACCTCCAATAGTTTGGCTCTCCACGTATCCTCGCCTCCATGCGGTTCCTTGTTCTCCCAGTGAATCCTACCGTGATTGAAGTCTCCCATGATGAGTAGGTGGGATCTATTTCTACAGGCAGCAGAGGCTGCCCTCTCAATTATAGTGTTAACTGCCATGTTGTTGTTTTCATACTCTTGACTGGGTCTTCTGTCATTTGGTGGAGGGTTGTATATTACTGCTACTACTATTCTTGGTCCTCTAATTGTCATGGTGCCTGCTATGTAGTCTCTGAACCCCTCACAGCCCGGGATAGCCCTCTCCTTAAAACTCCATTCCTTTCCCATGAGTAGGGTGTTACGGCCCTCTCGGGTCGCAACTGGGTTCTTACTCTGATGTCGTTAGAGGAAGGGTATCCGGCCCCAAGCCAGTAGTGGCTTTCAAGGGATGTGATCAGTAACGCAAGTAAACAAAAAGGGGAAGGGAAAGAAAGGCAAAAACTTAATATTTATAATTAACACCGCCACCAATAAATAATATATAAAAGGTTACTCAGGGGGAGGGGTATTAACACTGCACAGGGGAATTATTTACACGGTCGTCTTCTCCTGAAGACTCTGGATCCTCTCGGTGCCAAGCTCTCGGTGCTCTCGTGGCCTCTCGACGAATCCTTCGAGAAGCTGAGTCTACCCCGGCCACAGGCCAGCCAAAACACAGGTCCACTGGGGGCACCGCCGTGGAGGCCGTCAACCACAAGTCCAGCAGACTGCTGGCAGGTTCCGGATCAGCAACGCTGTTCAGGCCACTCCACGAGTGATACTAGGGTAGCGCCCTAGTCAGGAGCCTCGTGTGATACCACAGATCACTCTCCTGTCCACAATACCCCAGTGGTCAATCGTCTCCACCAGTCGGTCCCGGGTACGACAATCCTTCAACTGCCACTTCACTGGCAGGGTAACACCACAGTGTTCCTCCGGGAGGCGACTCACAGCTGCTGCAGCAAAGCACTTGGTATGGGGACGGCTGCCTTGGGTAGACTGACTCAACTTCCATTACAGCAGTCCCAGGTCGACTCTGTAATCAGACACGTCATCAGTAACAGGGACACACAAAAGCACCTCACTTACAGGCTCAGACACAAACGCCCGACGTATCCACTCCATAGATGGCG